>NC_089685.1:27571450-27891628 GCF_031753505.1 Anomalospiza imberbis | reverse complement strand
ATGTCAAAATATCTCTTCAAGAAAAGCATTAGTGGTTTGGAAATTTAATTAAAAACAGCTAATGATTTTAAAAATGCTTCATTAAAAAAAAAAAAAAAACTAATCAAGTTAATGTTTGGGAAATCACATTTTAATGGGTGATTTTTCAAATGCAGATCTTTTACAGTTGTATAATCTAGAAGCAAAGGCTAATACTCTGAAGCACATCCTGAAGCCCTGTTATCACAAACTTAAGAGCAGAGTCATTCAAGACACTGTCTATAGTTGGAGGATAGAAATCTCCTGACTGCAAAAACAGCTCAGTCTACCAAAGATCTAAGTGTCTTAGTAGGTGCTTGCTTGATTGTCTTCTTTCACTTGCCCCCTCCTAAGAGTGGCACAGTAGACTATACACCCAGCTCATGCAACTCACTTGCATGGATAAAGCGAGGTGTGACAAGCCTGGTCCCTGGCTCCTAACATTTTGACATATTAAAAAACGACAGGATCTGTCTCTTCTATTCCTTTTAGGAGCAAATCTGCAAAGAATCAGACAAAATGCTTACAAAGAGTGTGGTTTTGAAACCATTTCTGATTTAGTGACAGGGTCTGGTTTCCAGTTTTATCTTCTCTGATACACAGCGTGTCTGTCTCCACACAGTCTCAGTTATGGACCCTCTCAAAAAAAGAATACGGCATTCACAAAACAATGAAGCTGAGAAATGGAAATAAATACATGATTTCTCACTCTGCAGAACTGGCCTCTTCATGTAAGATTGTGTCTCAGGGGAAAATGCAAATAAAGCACCATAATTTCTGTTGGAGAAGCTTTCAGGTTTTTTTAATATGCAAAGCCCTACTATAATACAATATTCCCAGTTCTGCTGATAGTACAAAGACCCCAAAACACTGCGTTACTGAGAAAATAATCTAACCTTTACCTACTCTCATTTACATCTCCAAAAGAAAAGAGCAACCTCACAAACTGCTGAAATTATTTTTGAAAATGTATACATTTGAAAACTAGTCACTCCTTCTAATTGATATAATACATCTAGAGGGCAATTGAATGCCAGACAGTTGTCACTGCCATGAAATATTCATCTAGTAAGTGTGACAATTAACATCCTAACTGCATTTGTCCCATGCTAATGCTGAGTATCAAGAGACAAAATTGAGCACAACCTGTTAAAAACCTGAAGAGAAATATAATATAAGCGTAACAGTTTGTAGCCAGCTGAGATTTACAATTTCTCTTATGTAAAGTAGAAGGATATATGGTTTCAGCTTCTATTGCCGACACTACAAATAAACATGAATTTATCCCTAATAGGCACTGCAGGAAGTCAGCTATGCAATCTTAATGATTCTAGACTCTTCTGCTGAAGTATACAGTTCATAATCTCAAGCAGATTCCACAGTTCTAAGACAATTACGATATCACGCAGAGAAACAAAAAAGGCAACACCAGCTGGAGGCAGTCATTTAATCTAATTGTCAACGCAGCAGTAAAAGAAATCCTGTTCTACCAAAATGAAAAGCATAAAACAAAGATAAGATGAATTGGCTCAGAATGTAAAGCAATCCCAAACTGCCACCTTCAAATAGCTGAGCATTAAAGATCTTTGGGTAACTTACAAGTCAGCAGATTGGGAGTTGTCTAACTGGAAGCCACCACCGGATGTCACTGGCGCTTCCACAAGTCGCTGAATACACATTTATCAGGCTGCACAGCTTGGAAATGGCAGTACTGGGAGTTCAAAACACTGTCATGTTAACACTTTTCTTTCAGTTGGTTTTCACTTTTACAATTTCTCCAATTAACCCCAGAAGCTGAAATTACTCAGTAAGCCTCAATAATACTTGAAGAGTGAACAAAGAAAATATAATTTTATAGCTAGCAACCATGCTGCTGCATTTATCCTAACCCTAAAATCATATTTTGTTTTCCTTTAAAGTAGGTATAGCAGGCCTTCTGAAATATAATCTTTTGTACTTACTCTTCTATCTACTCAACACAGAATTAAAAATTTTCTTATTGTGTGCTAGCATCTTCATGTTCTACCACAGCATGAGTTTTACTGGCCAGGTAAAATGTGATCCATACTTACTACAAACCTAAACAGCAGATTTTTGCAATAGAGGGATCCCAACAGCTAAAGGTGGAAACCACTAAACTTTATGCATCTACTATTATCATTCTTTGAAATTCAACCATGATATAAGCTTCCTTTCACCTAAAATGATAAAGCTATAATGAAAGTAGTATTTTTGCTCTTCTGATTATCTATTGTACAGATATTGTATAGATATTGTAAAGTCCACTGGCAAATCTAGAAAGAAGAAAAAAAACCAGCCTAATTATATAGGTGTTGTACTAAAGCATCGTCCTCTGCTGATTGGCTCTGTGAAGGAAGCAAACCCAGAAATTCACAAAGCAAACGATACTGGAGACCTACATGCAGCCTCTACCCACAGCTAACAGGGCACTTCCCTGAAAAATACTGTTTCCTTTAAGGATCTCTTTTTGTAGATTAATAAGCAGAAAAGATGGGAAAAAAGTGTAGACATAATGGGTTGGTTTTGACAATGGAACAAGGGTGCCAGAGGGAGATATTTTGCTGTGCAGCACATCCATAAGGGTGACAAAAGGGGGCACAACACTGAGATGATAAAGAGTAGTGAAGATACAACACTCTTCAAGGCAGTAAGATCCAAGCTATCTGTGAAGAATTACAGGAGATCATGATACCAAGCTACTGAAGGTAAAATGGTAAAATAGCAGATGAAATTAAATTCTGATATTAGCAAGTGATGAACATTAGAAAAAGTAACAGCACATACAAAAAATCAGGGTCTAAATCAGCCATTACCACTCAACCTCCCCCACATTTTAGCACAAGTCTCCAAAAATATAAATCCAGTTCTCAGCAGCACTACTGGTCCAGTTGTAGGTATGACAAGTTCTAAATAAAGGTGATTGTAGTTTCACAACCAGTGGTATCTCACATGGGTGGAAAAAACTAAAAGGCCTTCAGACTTTCCAACTCTTCTCTGGCTCTTAGCAGTAGCAGCAGCCTTCCAAGCTTACTACAAGCTGAGAACAATAATTTTGAGTTCAACTTAACTATGTCATGCAGTTACACCATGTTGAGCAGAAAGGGGGTGTTAAGTATGCTAACTGTAGTGGGCAGCTTTAAATGAGCTCCGTAAACACCCTGAGTGAACTTGCTTTGGTGGAAAAAGAAGCCTCACACTGTCATATATCCACAGATGTCACATACAGCCTTTCAGGAGAAACCATAGAGAATAATCATTTAAGAATAGTAATCGACATGGAAAAATGATCCTACCTCATGTATTTTTCATCTGCTTCTACTACTCAAGCAATCCCTCAGCTTTGCTAAGCTCCTGAATAGGAGCAGCCTCTCCTCACATAAACATACGCTGCCACTGGAACCAGCTCAGACTGGGGCAGCAAACACAAGGCTTAGTGGCTATCTGCACAACGTGCAAACAGAAGTGCTGCTCTGACAAGAACCACCCAAACTCCTGCATCTGCATGGCCACCCAAACATTTGATACAATCTACCAAATGCCCTTATCACAGGCGCCTATGTGACTAACACTGAACAACCATTTTGACAAGAACAAACAATTTTCCTTTTCAAATCAGCAGAGTTAAACCAGTATGAGCGTTCTTGCTCATCTGCAACCTGGAAAAAATATTTTAAGGCGAACACATATTAGTGCCTTGCTATTCTGAGGAACTGGAGAAAATGTGCCATATTACATGCAGACATCTTCTCCCTACATCTCGCTCACGTTCTTTTAGGTGTTCATCCTTCAGATGGACAACAGGCTATGATTTAAGTGAAATTCAGAATGCACAGATAGGTATTATTCAGACTACAGTGAGACATTAGCTTCTGCTTTCTCATTTAGAAAATGGTCACTTCAATTTCCATAGGCTTCATGTTCTTTTGGATTTATCTGCTTTCTACCCCCTCCAGCTCATGAAGAAAACAGGTATCTTTCCTTGCAACCATGGCAAGGTCACTTGCTGTAAAGTGCAAAGAGAAAACTGGCTGCAATTACTGGATGTAAGCACAAGCACTCATTCTCCTCACTTGAGAAACTGAGCTGTTGCTATCAATTACATGTATTTAGCTCTTCCCTGGCAAGCATAATTGCTTGCATACAGTAATTACAGCTGCTCTGATGTCCCCAGAAGGAAGTAGGGGAAGTAAAATAAATGATAATAATTTTGTTTTATTGCTTTCCACTTAAGTTTTATGCTTTTAATTACATAATGTTACAATTAATAATTTAAAACATATTTTCTTTTTTTTTTCAAAACAGTGTTTTGTAAACTTAGGCCACAAAATACTGTCACTTTGTAAAAGCTTTTCAAAATCTACTGCATTGCTTGTGGGCTCAGAATAAATAAGTTGAGGCTCATGGTTAAGCATAGTAATTGGTTTAATAGACCTTATTTCATATATATGTATTATGTCTAAGAAATTTACCACTGTAATTAATAAAAATGCCGTAAAATATATTATTTTACACCATATATGTTTAGTAGTTAAGACACAACTGAAATTTATTTACTACAAGGTATTCCTCTGTAATAATTCTTTGTGTACAGACTAAAAAAACACAGCATTTTTATATTCTTTATATACGCTATATTCTTTTGCAATCATTGATGCCGCATGTTTAGTAGGAATAAGTTAATTATTAAGAATTGAACACAGTATGTAATGGTATTGGTTTTTGTAGAGAAAAAACAGCAAAGAAATGAAGGTATTTATGTATGAGAGAAAGCAGAAATTGTTCTTTTAAAAATTAAATCTTCAGTGGAATGGTAACTCAAAACTGCATATAAATTCTAGTATTTATTAAATGTGATATACCAGGGAAGACTAGTTGTGATCATTAAATCATGCCTCCCATTTCTGCTAAAGTTCTTTGAGGAAGCCAGCAAGGTAATCAACTTATCGCTCATTAGCAATGAAAAAATCTCAAAGCTGGTTAAGTGTTACTAGGAAAGAAACAGAAACCTCACCAGAAAATGTCATGATACCATCCTATAGATGCTGACATGCCCAGCTTAGGTGCTTCAAACAGTTCTGGGATTTTTCATTCTCCTCCACTCCAAAACACTGTAAGTGACAGACCCTGCACTGACCCCAGGAGCAGTGAGGAAGGAGGAACCAGCATCAGGGACCTCATCCCACACTTCACACCACCTGCACTTCAGGTGTTCCACTTCTGCCCAGCTCTAGTGGGGTGGCACAACTGAACTCTAGCCATGTACCCTCAGCTGCCTGTGGCGCCAGACTAAGCTTAGCACAGCCCAGCTGTGCAGCCACTGCTCCAGTTTATTCATGAAGAGTGACAGGAAAGTATAAAACACTACGTGACCTACAGTTAACGAGGTAAGAAACTGACAGAAAGCGGTGCTATTGTTAAGAAAGTAAAATACTGCAGTACAGCAGTTCATAAGAAAAACATAACAGTTTAGAACTGTTAGGTTTTTAAGCTTTAAACCCCCAAAGTTTAAAACCCCAAGAGTAAAAAAACAGGACTTGGAAGATGGCAGCTCAGGAACACTGAAGTTGATAAATCATTATTTCCCCACATGGCTGATGCCCACTGTGGAACATCAGGACACATGAAACATCTTTTTGAGAGTGGTATTTAGTAGTTTTTTAGTTCTATCTATTGCATACATTAAGTAATAAATCTGAATTCCCAAACTGCTTATATCCTGCTTGCAGAGTCTCTTGAGGAACACATGCATGCAATGAGTGCCAAAGAGAGTATTCATTTAAAATAAAGATGCATGTGAAGCACAAGTTGTACATCAGTTTCCTCAGAAAAACCTCAATTTGTGTACTGCCCATGCCTTTACAGGAAAAAAGGATAATCTGGTGATTAATCAAAGCTCACTCCACAGTAGGCATGTGTACTCTGGATCTCACTACCAATTGTGTAAGGATGTCAAGTTTCTTTGAATTAATTCAAAAGCAATTACACAATAAAGCAATACAGAAATCTCTAAAACAAAATTAAGCCCAAAGATGGCAGCTGTGATTTGGGAATTCCCAAAGTAACAAACTTCTGGGGATAGACAGAATATTGTAGGAGTACATTATGAAAACTTTTCCTTTTTTTTTGATGCTATTACTTCTTGATATGTTATTTCAAAATCCTGGAGAGACTAGGCCAGATAGACTATTTAGAATCTTACATAATTCCTGTTTCCACACAATTTTGATAATATGTACTCTGTATCCAAACCAGTAGATCTTATATACATGTTCCTTTGCACCCAAAAGAAATATGCAGTAGTATTTGTTTTCCTTTTATTTTTCTCTCACTAAATATGAGCTTTTTCAGAGGTGGCTTCTTTGACTTTACTTTGTTTGTCACGTCAAACTGCTGCATCAGCCAGATGAATGACTTTGCTCAAGTACTGCATAGAAGTTAGATGCTATTTTATATATACATATATATATATGCTATAAAACCTCTTTATATACAGTAAAACACTCAAATGTCAGTGTCAAGGGAAGCTAGGATAACCAGGCCTCTTAGTTTAGGCACAATCACACTGGAATACATGTCTCTTCCCTGCAAACTCAAAGAACTACATAACACAGACAATTTCCTTTCAAGACAGCATTTTTGTACTCTCCCCTGTTCACTCTGTACTAAAATGACAAAATAAACTGAACTCAATCCACACTTTTGTATTCACCATAAGCTTAAACTTAGCTTAAACTAAGCTGAAACATCATGACCAAATGCTGGCTGTGTGGGACATTTTCCCCTCTCAAGAATTCCATCCTGTGATCACACAACCTCCCTGGCAAAGGGAGACTCAAGCTGGGAATAACAGGATCACAGCTTTACTACAGAAGTCCAGACATTACCACAGAATAAGGATGGTTGCATATGGTGTCTCAAATAGGGCCATGTACTGTAAAGCAACTCCAATAACTCTTTGCATGTATGAGGTTTGTATGACAGTCCACACAATGATGAAGGACAGGCCTTTAGTACACACTAACAAAAAAATTAGTCCTCCATGGAAAACAATTTTCTAAAAAAAATTACCCATCTATGTAAAACCATTTTCTAAGACACATATTTTGGTTTTTGGAGGAGGGGGAAAAAAGAACACTGTTCAATCAGGTAATTTCAAAGCCAGCAACTAAATCAAATGGATTTTCAGGACACTGAAAGCAATTTCTTCTGCTAAAAGCCCACAAGAACCCAACATCTATCATTCCACCTGAAGTCAGTCATTTTACCTCTCAGATTTTTGTAGAGGAAAAAAAAAAGGTTTTTCAGTCCTCTATCACATAATCACAAATTTATTTCCACTTTGAAAAAAGACAGGAGGTGAAAAAAATTTTGTCAAGAAGGCTTGTCTAAGAAGATAGTTAGCGTATGGAAACATTGATAACCTGGGTCCCAACAACCTCAGGCAGCACTACAGGCTGGAGGAAGTGGCTGGAAAGTTGCCAAGAAAAAAGGGCCCAGAGGTGCTGGTTGACAGCAGCTAAACATGAGCCAGTGTGGGCTCAAGTGGCCAAGAAGGCCAATGGCATCCTCACTTGCAACAGAAATTGTGTGACCAGCAGGACCAAGGTAGCCAGTCGCTCCCTGTACTCAGCACAGGTGACGCCACACCTCGAATCCTGTATCCACATCTGGGCCCTTCACTAGAGGAAAGGCATTGAGGGGCTGGTGTCCAGAGAAGACCAATGGAGTTGGTTAAGGGTCTGGAGCTTGTGTCCTACAAGGAGCAGCTGAGGGAGCTGGGGTTTAGCCTGGAGAAAAGGAGGCTGGCAGTGACTTTATTGCTCTCTTTAACTACTTGAAAGGAGGCTGCAGACAGGTGGGGGTTGGGCTCGTCTCCCAAACAACCAGCCGTACAAGAGGGCTTAGTGTTAAACTGTGCCAGGGCAGGTTTAGGTTGACATGAGGAAGAACTTCTTTCACAGAAAGGGTGATTAGACATTGGAATGGACTGTGCAAGAAGGTGGTGGAATCACCATTCCTGCAGGTATTTAAGGAAAGACTGGACATGGCACTGAGTGCCACGGTCAAGTTGACATGGTGGTGTTTGGTCGCAGGTTACCTGGATGATCTCAGGTCTTTTCCAGCCTACTTGACTCTGTGATTGGGAACTAGCAAAGTGGGAGTGCCTGCATTGTCCTAACAGGAGAGCTCATATGTGATGCAGTGTCAGGTATAACTCATAGTTCCTGCTTTAGTAAACCTGGGTTCTTAAAGATAGGTTAAAATTCAAATATGGTGTTTTAAATAAAAATTACTTGCATTTTAACATCATGAATCTACATACCCATTTGCAGCTGAATGGAATTCGCCTGTCAACATTTTTGAAAGCTTAATCATATTTACCTAAGGATTTGAGAAGCTGACTTTAAAGGCTCAGAAAAGTTTCCTGCTTCTTGAAGCTGCAAATGATATAAACACCATCACAGGGGCAGTCCTCCAATCTCTAAAGGTCCAAAAGTGACAAAGCAAATCCACTGACATTTATCTTCAAGATACCCATTATTGGAAGGCTTCCATTTGATATTTAATACTTCCAATATATCCATTTTCTAATTTTACTGATCTCATACTTTACTATGTGCTTTTAGCAATATCATTAGATTTATGTGTAACAAAAAATGAATCTTTAACTTATAATTTTTAAATAGAATAATAGAATAACCTGATTTGGAAGGATCCCCTAAAAATCACCAAATCCAACTTGTGGCCCAGCATAGGACCATCCCTAAGAGTCACAACATGTGCCTGAGAGCATGGTTCAAACACTTTCTGCACACTGTCAGGGATTGGTGCTGAGACCACTTCCCTGGGGAGCCTATTCCAGTGCTCAACTACCCTCTGGGTAAAGAATCTTTTTTTAATATTTAACCTAACCCTCCCCTGACACAGCTTCAGACTGTTCCCTCAAGTCCCATCACTCATCACCAAAAACAGATCAGTGTCTGCCCCTCCTCTTCCCTTCACAAGGAAGTTGCAGACAGCAATGAGGTCTCCCCTCAGTCTCATCTTCTGCAGACTGAACAGACCAAATGACCACAGTCACTCCTCACAGGGTGTCCCCTCAAGGCCCTTCACCATCTTTGTAGCTTTCCCCTGGATGCTTTTTAATTGTTTAATATTTTTCTTATATTGTGGCTCCCAAAACTACACAAAATATTCAAGGTGCAGCTGCTCCAGTGCAGAGCAGAGTGGGACAATCCCAGCTGCCAATGCTGTGCCTGATGCCCCCCAGGACAGGGTTGGTGCTCCTGGCTGCCAGGGCACTGCTGACTCAAATTCAACTTGCCCTTGACCAGGACCCCCAGGTCCCTTTCTGCAGCGTTGTTCTTCAGCATCTCCTTCCCCAGTCTGTACCTCCAGGCTTGCCTCATCCCAGGTGCAGAATCTGATACCTGTCTCTGTTAAACTTCATGCAGCTGCTGAATGTCTAGCCCTCTAATTTGTTGAGGTCTCTCTGCAGGGCCTCTCTGCCTCTGAGGGAATCAACAGGTCCTCACAACTTAGTGTCATCAGCAAACCCATTTAACATACCTTTGCACATCCAAGTTTTTAAACAGGTTTTGAAGAGCACTGGCCCTAAAATGGGGCCCTGTGGAATGCCACTGATGACCAGTTGCCAGCCTGATGTCACTACTTTCACTGTAACCCTTTGCACCCAAACCATGAGCCAGCTGCTCACCTACCACATGATGTGTTTATCCAGCTGAGTGCTGGACATTTTCTCCAGAAGGATCCTGTGAGAGACAGTATCAAAAGCTTCACTGAAATCCAAAAAGATTACATCAGCTGGGTTCCCTTGGTCAACTGTGCCAGGACAATTGGACAACTTAAGTTCTGTAACTTTTTTTAATTCCATGAAGTTTTCACATCAAGCATCTGCATAGATAACTCTTACAGCAATTTCTAACACATCCAGGCTGCAATTTTGGGAAAAATATACTGATACATTTTATAACTTGAGATCAGAGAGGAAAACACCCTCTTCCAAACACCTACTTGCAGACAATCACTTGAGATTCTGCAGTCTGGGGAGGCAGCCCTAGCTGGACTCCAGCCTAGGGAACTGACATAGTCTAAAGTGTGGCAGACCTGCAAAAGCCTGAAGCACTCAGAGCACACACAGACAGGCCCAGGGTCTGGCATCACTGCACTGCCAGCTTCCTGTGGTATACCGCTATGCCTGGTTGTGATGTGTGGTGTAGGAATGGCCCAAATACTTAATGTCTAAGGACTGACTAATATTCATAGAAAACAGATGGAAAGGAGGAGATTCCAAATGCCTGAAGCTCTTTTTTGTCCTCATCCTTCTCCTGCACAGAGTATCTGGCAGCTGTACTCTAATGTTTTCATTTGTTTTGAATTAAACTTCTCTCTGCTCTTGTCCTACCCATTTCTTTTTTCATACTCTGCTTGTGACCCTCTCTGTGTCTGTTTTAATTATGAATCTGCTTGAATAGGGAGGGCAGCCTGGGCTTGGCTTATTACAATATTCACCTGTAGGTCAGGGAGATTTTTTTAAGCAGGACTTTCAATGCTAGATTAATCTGTTACCTTGTTCTACGCTATGGCTTGCTACAGAAATCCTCTTAGAGGTCTTTAAAAAAAATTAACAATGGTTTAAAATAAAGAAGTTTTTCTTTTAATATGACCTCTGAATGTAGCTGATGACATTAAAAACACTTCTGCACACTGCTCCAGTTTGTGTAACAAAATAATTCAACCCCTAATAATTGTGTTCTTACATCTTATGAGAATTGTGTAGCTCTTGGAGCTCCTTTTATAAAAATATCAAATCAATCTGAGCACATTTCATTAAAATCAAAACATTTCATTTAAAAGTAAGACAGAAAATGAAGGAAAAGTCTTTAAAAGACTCAAGCATGTGTTACACATATATGCGACAACTTGTGCATACACACATGTCGAAGTACAACAGATCTAGATGATGGAAAATAAAAAAGACGACACATATTCCCTGATATGATTAATCACCCATTTATTATTTAAATCTGATAGTATCTTAGTTTGATTCAATGTCATAACTGAGTACTTCTATTAATGTTTAATAAGGCATAAAAGTTACCATGAAAAAGCCCTTCTGACCACTGCAATTTACGGTTGCTAGATCTAATATTAAAATGAAATTATTTAAAGATAATTGCATGCCACTGAAGTACCGAAATTAATTTTCAATTTTTTTTCCTGAGGTATTATTTTAAACTGAAATCCAGACTAAGATTCATCTGTATACTATGACATACTTCCTAATGTCCATTACAACTCCTTCAAGTCCCTCTAGTCCAGCTATTTCTTTCTCTGATTCAAAAAATCAAGTTGGACCACCTTCTCCTCCTTAACTTTTTATTTTAAGTAAACGTTAATAACAAGTATCTCAAAGCTGAAAAGGAATTAAATTTATTTTAGCTTTCTACAGGCTTCATCTGCTCATACCAAATATGATATTCTCCACTGCAGCCATGGCACAGTGCATTACTGCTGTGTTTAGCTACACCAGCAGTCCTGATAGCCTAAAAAATCTTCTTGATTGCTCATCTCAGTGGCAAGGGACTTGGATGAAGAGCAGATTCAGAACTTGACAGAAAAACAGACAAGAGGCTTCCTGTTGTCTGGTTTCCTGCCCCACTCTCATTTTATGCCTCTCCAGCTAAGGAGGCCACTACACCTGATTCAACTCTATATAAATCTGGAACTGATTTATATACTGAAAAAGGCTGAGCAGCAAAATATGGATTTTTGTAAGAAACTGGTTAGCCTCACTGAACAAACAGTCCAATCAAAGCATGACTTTGAGTTTAATGACTGAACTACAGTAGTGTTTCAATAAGCTGGACACTAGGAAAGAACACCATTGTATTCATGTTGGACAGAAATCTTCAAAAGTTTGAAAAAGGTCCAGCAAATTGAAATGGGGTTAAAAAAAAAAAAAAAAAAAAAAAAAGAAAAGCCAGCACTGTGCCATTTCAGTACAAACAAGATGGCCTAACTTGCTCAGTTCTGACTGACTGAGACAGGAGCTACTTTAAGAGCTCAGCCTCCAGAGGAAATTTTAGCCCATAGGAGTTTAATTCTTTTCTGGCTCAGAGGACAGAGGACACTTTTTGGTGCCATCTGCTCTGGACTCCAGAACTGTGACAAAGCAAAATACCACATAGTGGGCTCCACCAGCAGGGATTTTTGCCTACTCATCACTAAAAGTGCTTGATGAGCTTTCAGAGCCCCGATAACATCAGGTAGGTTCACACATGAAAAAGCCCTGTACATGTCTGATGTCACCAGTGAACCTGGATAGAGAAACCTGGACAACCTGTGTCCCATGAGATGGCTTAATGATTTCTACTCAGATTAAACCTGAAAAATATTCCAGTTGACACCACTGTCTTGAAGACATTTTGTTGATCTCTGACTATCATGGATAATGCATAACAGCAGATGCTCTCCCATCAACCTTGTACTAAAAGAGCAATGAACAAAACCCAGACTTGTCCCTGCTCGTGCTTTAGAATGAATAATTTCACAAGGCCTGAGAGCTGTAAGAATGAAATGCAAAGGCAAGAAGAGGTGCTAGTTTCATAATGATATAATGTTAAGGACTTCAGCAGAATTACTTCTGGTCTGGGAAACAGAAGTGGGACAGAAAGATTCCTTACAACTTCTCTTAACTGAAATCTTTAAAGATATGCTGTCCCTAACAAATTCTATTGTAGGCTCCCCTGCACCTATAGAATAGCTGGAACAGAAGGACAATAAGAGAACTTTCAAAAAAGTCTTAATCACAAAACTTGCTGTGCTGCACTAAACTGCACTAAAACAAATTATCTGTAGGAGCACATTGGAACTGTGTGGGTACTGCATCTCAGTACAGCAAAGCCGGAGGGCAGTGATGCTACATCTGAGAGACAAGGCAGAAGCAAAGGCTTGGTTTCGTGCCTAAGCACACTTTCTTTCCATATTTCTGATTTAATGTACAGCGGTAAAGTTCCACTCCTGGGCATATGATACAAGGTAGCTTAATGTGCACAAACACATCAGAACAGGGATGGTGTCTAGAAACCAGACTTCACAGATAACTCTTCAGAAAAGTATTTCATCCTGGGATTAGATTTAGAAAAATTAATTGGCTTTTCACAGAATGAAATCCATACCCATCAAAGGAGGAGGATTCTGGAACAACCTTCCAAAGGAGGAACAACAACTGTTCTTAAAAATTGAGAACTTTTTGAAAGATGTTAAAGAACAGAATGCTTTTCTTATTCTACAATCCTGCATTATAAAATAAAATTATTATTAATAAAGCACTAGAAAAAAAACATGTTCAAAATTAATTCAGAAGTAAACAGGGAACAATTTGAGTAGAGTAGCATTATTATGTTTCTGGATTTTGATTACCGTAAGCTCTTACTTAGGCACCTGCAGTTTTCCAGATCACTGTGTCAAGCTCCATGCTCACCTCCTATTCGATTGAGTACATGGAGGTGTTCACTTTAAGATCAGCTTGCCATGCATCAAAGGTTTGAGAGGCCTAAAGAAATTTTTCATGTCACAGTGAAAATTAATACCACCATCCTTGAAATAATCACAATGAAAGATTAACCATGAGAAACTTGCACCTTCCTGCAATAAAACTGGCAGCTGGGGCACAAGAGGACTCAGGCAAACCTTCAAGCTTCACCTCTAGATCATTTTGCAGAGAACTGTGGTGTGGGGGGATCAGTCCAGGAAGCAACCAAATGTGTTCAGAAATGTTCTCCTACATTTCAGAGCTATGCATCGACATGGACTTATGCTTTAAGTCTTTCCTCTTTCTTCCTGCTTCTACAACCTGGCTGCACAGCCCACAGGCAGCAATAGGATACACTTCTGGTATAGGTTAATGAGGGCCAGACAGAGGAAATAATATCTCAGAAAAAAATTCCTACAGAATTTAGAATAATTAACTGTTGATTGAATAAATAGAGTGGTATAAACACCTTTACTTTCAGCTGAATATTTTGGGTTGCTTTCTCAATATAGTTGTGCAATGTAAGACAGAGTCAATCTGGTGGAACATCTAACATAACATTAGAAAATTTATCCAGATGATATAATAGGCCACGGCAAAGTAGTTAAGTGATGGCTCATAAGTAGGAATTGTTAATTAATTGATTTACA
Organism: Anomalospiza imberbis; assembly: GCF_031753505.1. NCBI lineage: Eukaryota > Metazoa > Chordata > Aves > Passeriformes > Viduidae > Anomalospiza > Anomalospiza imberbis. The sequence goes on along the minus strand of NC_089685.1, from coordinate 27,877,381 downwards.
GCTATTCTTCTTCCATTAGTACCAAATTTTGGGCTAAGAAAATAACAATATTTGCAGTTAACCATTTCTTGGACAAGACAGTAAAAGTTTTTCAGTGGTTTTACTGCTGATCTCCTTAAACAAAATACTTAATTTTCATTTCAACATCTTCACTTTTTTAAAATTATATCCAGATAATTTACAATCTAAACATCATTTTAAAATGAAGTGCTGGAGGAGACAATGTCTAAGCATGGTGTATAAATCACATCCTGCACTCTTTCGGGGGAGAGAAAGAAGAGCACTGCTTGCTGAATATGAAATCAGCCCAAGTTCTATTAACTATACATCAAAAGAAATTAAGAGAATAAAAATTGTGATTCTCATGGTATAAAGCCTTAAATATGTTCAGCATTAAGTTCTCAGCCTCATCATAAATAAATTATAAAATTCAGCTGAGTGTAATTTAAGGAGACTGATCTACATTGCAAGAATGCTATATATATTAAGAATGTTATCCACAGAAATTAGCAGGAAAAACCTGAAAGCTACTCTTAAAGTTTTAATTTATTCCAGGCCATCAAAAAATGAATAATTGTAAAATTACCAATTGTTACCTAATTTGAGCTGTTTCTGAACTGTCAAAGAAAAAAAATTCTTCCATTTCTATTTTTAGGTTGCTTTTACCTTTTATAATACATTAGAATCAGTAAGAAAATCTTACTGGAATATAGGGAAGGATTTAGATGAAGCAATTTGCTTCACACTTTCTTACAGAGTTTGCTTTTAAGATACTCACTTTTAAAAATGGCTGTGACTCTACACCACACCACTCTCAACCTCAGCTATTGAGAATTTCTAGTTACATTTTTGATGTTAGACCAACTTGAAGATGAATTTTGGTTTTATTCATTCAAAAGTCAAACACGAGCACATCATATGGTTTGATAATGAAGAGGGCATTGACCTCATCTTTCAGGTCCTCTGTCTATTTCAGACCCTGGTGGCATTCCCAGAGTCTCTCATTTCAGTGACAGAGCACACCATGGGCCACAGCTGCCCACCAGCAGACATCTGGGGGGTGTGGCCCCATAGCACATCTAACTGACTTTGCAACCTGCAAAACTGGGTATTTGTCCTGTGGCTGAAAAAATATTAAGTGACTGAGTAGAAGTTTTTTTTTAAATCCAACTACTCACTATTCGTTAATGAGAGGACAAGAATTGGATCAAATCTGCGAAATGACCACACCCTGAAATTTAACTGTCACTTTCAAACTTGCAATTAATCTTAGAAATCCTTTACTCAGTCTGCTGCCCCAAAGACATCACTTCTTCCCCTTATTTTACTTAGTCATGACTATAAATTATTATGAATAAATGAAAATCTTATTTATTTACTGTTCTTTTGGCTTCCATGAACATACACACCTAAGCCTTTGGTTTATATACTCCGTCTAGTATGTTCCAGCATAGACATTACAGAAGAAATGTCTCTGAATAATTAGGTACAGTGAGTGGGTTATATGTAACCAGTGCCAGCTGAGCTCCACACAGACAGAAATACTGACAACGATGTATAGAATATTCACAGAAAGAGTTCCAACATCTTCCAGTGCTGGAAAAAGTAATTAAAATCAAGGACACAGCTGTCATCTGTACAGTAAAGTCATAAGGCTTCCAATGAAGGCTCCAAAAGCTGCTGTCCTGCATGCAACAAAAACTAAAATAGAGTTTCTCAAGCATTTTATTACAAATAGAGTTTCTCAAGCATTTTATTACAAATAAATAAGTTTAATAAAATGGAAACAATTAAGCATTGCTATTATCACATTAAATTTGATGAACTTGAGTAAAACAAGAGCTTAGCATTTTGATTTGTCCTTCACTGCAACCAAGAGCGGAGCCCAGTCCTTGTATTTACTCCCCAGGACAAATCCTCCCTCAGGAAGGAGGAAGGATTGCACTGCACAGCTACATGGCACCTACATCTCATGACTCAATTCACAGCATCAGACCACTGGGCAGGCAATGGGTCTCACTCCACAACTGGCAACCTCTAGTGACTAGTCTCATTTTGCCATTTGACCATTTGATCTGAGAACCACTACTGTCAATCATTTGAAATGCCTCTTTCATCAGAAGTTGGGGCTGAAATTTCATTTAATATAAGTGAAAGTTTTTGGATGTGCACAAAAAGGCACATCCAAAGGCCACTACAGAAGGCCACTACAAATGGAAACTATAGCTTTAAATGTTTCCTTTCACCCCTGAAGACAGATGTCTGGAGGTTTTTTTCCTAAGTGTCATCATAACTTTCACTTTTTAATCTAATTTCATAAACAAATTATTAGTGCAAAATAATAAAATTTATATAGGGCTCAATTATCCATACTTCTTTCAGGCTAAGAGAGAAAACAAACATGGAAAGTATAGAAATGAGCAGCACACATTTGCTTCTCTTTTTCTTCTCCTCCAGTCTCCATTAAAAATAGCTGACAGTATAAGGAATTCTGTAATTAATGGTAAGATGCATGCCAGAACTAGGAAAACAAAGTCACCTGTGAAATTTCTGCAGGCACAGCAGAGATACAGGAAAAGAGAAAAACTCCTAAAGAGTCACCTTGAAAAGTACTAAGGCACAGCACTCATCTGCACTGTGGAGAACAAAGAGGAAGCACATTATAGCATCCAAAACACATTGTAGTACTTAAGAGAATGAAGTTTCTCTGAGAAAGCACATATTTCTGGTTTTAAAATCTTTTATCGTCATACTTTCCCTGTTTGAGGTAGTTTTGACAGAATTTTCTAAACTCCCATTGGACTGAAAACAAGAACATATTATGAGTGCAGAGCGAAGTTTCATGAGAATGCTTTTCTGAGCATTTGAAGAGAACCACCAGCTCAAAAAGAGGATTAAACAAGTTCCTGGTGGACAGGTTAATCAGAGACTACTGAACAACCACCAGCTGGCTCTGGATCAGGGATTTGCTGAGTAGCTGAAGGCTGGAAGCTGGAAAGTAAAGCAAGGGAAGCATTTGTTGTTAGTGACTGTTCAAGCTAGAATGCTGGATTAGGTCTGGTCCAGTACAGCCCTCCTCACAGTCTTACATTATGCTCCCCCAAAAATCTGAACTGTATCCACTCTCACCCAAAACATCCTGTGTTACAAGCTCGTCCTGGGTGTCTGAGACAGGTAAAGATGCACTATAGGAACAATGGCAGCAAAATAACCAACACTAACAGTTTTCTGAATAGTACTAAATGCTTTACTTGGATGAAGTCCTTGACAAAGGTTCTTTACCAGACTCTGGAAAATAATGGTTCTCTTTTTTCTCAGCCAAACCCATTAACAAAAAAATCTTCATAGTCTGGATTGTTACCAGGCTACCAATGAACTTCTGGTTGCTGTAGCCCAGGCAGATCTTTCTAAGAGAAAAAACAGGTAAGAGGGTCTACATTTTATGCCAGATGTACTCAACTATTCGACATCTTTAAAGTGTTACCTCATTAATGACTAGATTCCAGGTGAAAATTAAGGTAGTCTGTTTTACTTTTAAGTGTGCCTCAAATGGAGATTCAAAGGATATGCTGAGGGGAAGAGGAGAAGAGTGTTTCTGTCTTCTTACTATGTGATCCTAGATATAGCTTCACTACAGTTCCTGCAGTATAGGTAAGCAGTACCTTCACACCCAAATGTGTCTGTGTCTATTCCAGTTTTGACTGGTTTGCTTTATCTGACTCCATGTGTGAACATGCCTTTATTTTATAGAACATACAATGTCTAGAAGGATTTTTCATTACTTACTCCATAAGATTATAGCAAACAAGGCATTAAAAATAACAAACAAACAAAAGATCCAAAATGCTAACCTCAAAATCACAAAGATGACCCTGCTCTGTAAATGTACCAGAAGGTACACATCCTCTAAAGAAACTATCACCAGTACCAGGAATAGTAACCTCCTGGTTTTGGAGGGTTTTGGGCCTGTAGTTTTGGCTCATGGCATAACCCAGGAGGTCCTGAGGAGTTTGGCAGCATCCCAGTGCCTGTGATCGCCTGCATATGGACAGCTCTACTGCCCAGAACCTCCATAGCACCACACATGGCAGCTTGTCTCAATTCTGAAGCTGTGTTGTGGGTTGCAGCTGCTTGTGCACTGCCATCAGGATAAGAACTCTTCTTGCCTATTTAGTGAATTAATCAATAAACTACAATTTCATACAGCACATGTGGAACCCTTGGGATGCTAAAAATAGACCAAATGATAAATTTTTCTTTCTGGATTTTTTCATGCTTCTTACTACTAAAACCATGAAGAGCAAATACACAGGAGAGTATCGTACATCATTGGTGTCAAATTATTAATTAGCAAAGTCTAAGTGTTCCAATGGGAAAGCTGGCCAGATTTCAGAGCAGCTATGCAGGCTAGGAGGACAGGGAGAGAGGAGGGGTAACACACTATCCCCGTGTGTTGAAGCTGCCTAGTAAGAGGATAAAGAGCTTATGCTTAAGGATCAAAAGGGAGGATGATGTGCCCCAGCACTGTTCCTTGGGTGCTTTGGGGTCTGAGGTGTTCTCTCTACAAGACCCCTGGAAAAGGGGAGCAGAGGAGGCAAAGCAGAAAAAGATGTTATCTCTAGGATGAGGAGTTGAGACAGGAGGAGGAAGGAAGAAGAGAAACTCAGCAGGAACTGATGTACTGGTTTTTCACCTGGCACCTTGGCTCTGCTGAGCATGTTTCAATGCCTACAGCAGGCTGTCTCAGTAGATTAAAGGGACTCCATGCACACATAGCATGCTTGGAAGCATCAAGTGCTCCTCTAGTTAGGGTGGTATAAAAGGGGAAAAAACCCACCTGCTACCACTGGAACTCACACACCTTTGGCTTGTATAGCACCTTATTCTTTAGCCTCTAAGGAGACTAGTAACTAACAAACATTTCTCTAACTCTAGCAGCACAAATGCCCCCTTTTCCACCCCCAGATATTTATTTCAAACCCCAGGATGCTTCAAATCAGGGGAAAAAAAGGAAAAATCAGGCCAGGAGTTCCAAAAGATAAATGGCAGAACACTCCTATTTCCACTGCAAAGTTCAGTTCTGGTACAGACAAAGCATTTGAATCCAGAAATAGCAAAACTATTATTTTTTTCTGCAATAGTAGTAGGACTATATAACTATTTTCCAGTAGTTTCCACTGTTTCGAGTGGAGTAAAAACCAGTACTGAAAAGAAGTGCAGAACTAATTCTATAAATGCAGCTATGATCAATACAATGCTACATTACCATCACAAATGTAGGAATGCCTTAAAAAGCCAGTTTGGGATTTCTTTCTGTCTTAAGATAAAAAAGCACTTTTTTGTGCAGATTAACATCCTACATTTTCTTCCTTTCCATGAAAAAAAACAAAACTGCCTAAGTCCCAATGTATGATGTTGTTGCAAGCAAGAGATCAGTGTTGGCAGTAGTAGCCAATGTGAAGATCCTGAGCTACATGTAATTCATAAGAAGTTCAGGTGCAGCTCCTAGACTTGGCTTACAGCCTCCATGGACAATATGGTTGTCTGAAACCTTAGCTGTGGTAGGAAATCAGCACTGTGTCATGTTGAGGCTGCCACTGTCAGCTGATATTAAGCCCCATGAATCCCAGTGTAGGGAAGCAGAGGAGCTTACATTTTTCATGCTATTACTTCCATTCATATTGAGCTTTGTTTTGAAGTGTCTGTTTGATACAAGATGTAATAATCATAAAGGAGATGATTGTGTTGCCTGGACAAATCAAAATTTGTACAGATCTAATTCTGCATAATGAAATATCTGATCAATACCAATCAATGCTATCAGTAATTCATGTACTCCTCATTTGTGATATTAGATTCATAGAATCATTTAGGTTGGAGAACACCCTATCCTAAATCATTATGAGAAGGCAAAGCTGTGACTAAACAGGCATCACTGTATTCACATAACAAAACTGCTCATTATGAGAGCTTCAAAACCTAGGTCAAGCTAAATAATCTTCCAATCACTCCAAAGAGACCACCCTGATAAGACGTGAGGGAATCTGGAGGTCTTGCTTTTCCTTGCATGGCTTCCCCTTTCCCATTCTAAAACCTCTTCCTTCTGCATCACACTGAAAGACTGCAGAAGCAGCAGCAATGGAACCTTCTACTGGTTTCATTCCCATTAAACTACATGTGAATATAGCAGAAAGAACTCAATTTAAGTTACTCTAAGAAACAGGTTTTCTAAAAGAAGTAAAAAAAAAAATAAAACAAAGCAGAAATCCTTCTGACACTTCTGTCCTATTTGGCAAGAGAAAGCTGTCTGCCAGTTTCCAGTTCACAGCCCTTAGCTGTTTCCCGGCTGAGACTTCTCCCTAAGGATGTCCCTGAAATATTTTCATCAAATAGCACAAGGGAACAGCATGCTCTGCCCCAGGAGGAAGACAAAGACTAGCCAAATTTGTGACCACTCTGCAATCATACCCTGTAGCTATGAAATCCCACTCATCCCCAACTAACAGCATTTTCAAAGCAGTCCAGTCTTCCAGACCTGGAAACTTAAGAGCAAATTTAGGAAGAGTCTGGTTCCAGCCCTACCACTGGCTATGTATTTTGGTCCATAAAACAGTTCCACCTTCCTTGCAGAGCATAAACTAGAATCTGTCACAGGCTGAATACAAGGTCCTGAAATTTCTAAGCACTTTCTGATGATGGTATCTCACATGTATGCTCATTATTTTGCCCGTCTAATGAGTTAAAAGACTCAATTTTTTCCAGATGTCAGTGTTTTCCTATGAGAAAATACAGCCTAAACTTTGCCCAAGTGTCTGCTGGGATATCAAAGAGAACATAATTACCAGAACTATATAGGTATGATTAATAACACAGTTTTTAATTTCCATCAATTAATCCAATGAAATTTTGTATTTAATTTCTAACACTATTTTCTGGTCAGTAACAAGTATGAAGTCTTGTGACACAAAAAGTATCAAACTGGTGGCATTTATCTGATGGCAAGAGCAGCAATAACACTTTTACAGTCTGCTGGATTTCTCCACACAGAAGCAATCAAACAGCCCAAGGGTAATCTATTTCATCCTGTAACAGGGCACAGTGGGAACAGCCTCATATCTAATGAGTAAGATCCTTGCTCCCATGCCTTTGAAGGACTCAGGATGGGAAATTGGTTACTGGACTGAACAGGAACAAACACTGTGGTTAAGTCATATTCCAGCGCCCAGAAGAATGGCCTGTGTTTGAACTCCCCATGCTGAAAGGTCTGCAAATTTTGGTGCCGTTATTTAGTATACCTGCTTCCAACATCAAACCTTGAGGAACAGATTTTGCTGTCTACAACTACTTTATTTTCTGCTATACTGTTCCTCCAGTCCTTTGTGCTTTACTGTACTCATACCAGACCAAGTTTTCAGATACTAAACCCATTTTTAAAATAAAAAACACAATGTAGCTCAAGAATCTCTGCTGAAAAATTCTAATTTCACTGACCTACATTAATCAATGAATTTATAGCCTCCAGCCCAACAGGCAGCTGAGTAATTATTTTTATAAAGTAATCTTCAGTGTGCCGGCTTTTTTTTTAGTAAAAATGCTACCAGTAGAAATCCTATGACACAGGCTCCTCTTACCACTTTCTCCTAAGAGACTAAAGACCTTATTTTCCAATATACTGAAATATTACAATACTGTGAACAATGTCTTCAGCAAATGAGATAGAAAAATTTTGGCTCTTTCTGCTCAGCTAAGTCAAATGAGTTTTTGGTGCTACCAGTAAGTAAGTTTAACTCAACTCTGTCATCCCTTTAATTTTATCTACAGGAAAGTGTGAACAGAAGGAAAATTTGCCTATTCTCAGTTACTGCTGAAAAATTAGTACTTAGAGAACAGACTTATTGAAAAAGCAGGTATTATATACAGACATATTTTTCTGCTGATAAGCATTGGTAAAGTATCCATATGTTATGCACTTTAAATTGTTTTATGCAGTTGCTAATTGTTTAGGGTCTGAAGTCCTATTTAATCATTCAAAAGCAAGCTCATATTCTCAGTGATTACTTCTCAACCATGGGATGAAATGTAAAAATACATAAATGACTAAAAACAGTATATAATACAGTTAATTCCAGGAAGAAAAATTTCAATGTGTTATGAATAATTTAGAAGCATGCTCCTGCTTGCAAAGATACATGCTGAAACATTTCTTTAAAGCTAATCTAGTATTTTGCCACTTTTGGAACAATACCAACTACATGATAATTTAATATGCAGTAATTCCTGTTATTAATTCCTCTTACTAATATGCATTAATTTCTCATCTGATTTCTCTTCATAGTAACAAATGAAAACCCATATTGAGCAGAAGAAAAAAACTTTCCTTTTACTTCACAAGGCCATAACTCAGAAATATGACAATGCTGCTTTACTGCAACAGGGAGTGAGAACTGATCTGTGTTCATTAGAGTTCACATGATGCTTAAGCATCAGCTCTTAAAGCTCCTGATTTTTCTAATAGTCACCCCTTCAGTTACTAACTGAACTGAATGGATCTGCTCTACAGCACATAGCAAGAACAAAATCAATAAGATTTGGTGGCATGTATCAATTCTCTGATTGCAAATGTATTTATCAAAAGACAATTTTCCAGAATTAAGTCTAAGTCTGTTAAAATTTGCTTAGTTGCAATTTGAGAAACCTAAGTACTATAATTGAATCTTTAGCTTTATAATGAGAACAAGAAAGACAATATTCCAACACATTATTAATGGACACTTTGTCTACATTAAGCTGCTTTTCTTTTTCCTAACAATATTCCTTACTAATAAGATGCTTGCAAGATTGTCCCTTCTTGACCCTTTTCTCTGAATTGCACCATGGATTACTTATTGTTATTTTAAATTACATAATTACCCAGTTATCTGAGGAGATTGTGGACAAGAACAACACCACCACCAAAAATCTGTTCTACCTCAAATTACCTATATTAGCAGCAAATAGTTGCTGGGCTGTGCTTGCTTTCCTCTCTTTCTATTCAGGTTGTTTGCTCTCTGTAGTGACTAAAATATTTATGTATGCTCCTCTGAAAATCTCAGCCATCACGACTAACAATTGTGGTCCCTAGGCAATTTCCATGGGCCCTGGATACCTCTCTCAAATGCACTGGAAACCCAGCTATTATTTTTTAGAGAACATTCGTATTTCCAATTTTTTACCTTCAATTAATATATCTGTTTCCTCATTAAACAGGTAATTTAGGTACCTCACCTTCAATGTGAAAAAAATGAGAATGTTGTAATAAGATCCATGTCACTGTGATTATGGCTGTGATGTTTTTTATTTATGAGAGTCAAAGAATGCAAGCAATGTTCATTCTCTGATATATCTTGATATAGTAGCAAAGCACTGCAACAGCTGAGCCATATTCAGTAAATCACATGTGTTCCGAATTCAGTATTTGAATGTGCAACCCTTAAATGCACACATGTGAAATTCTCTCTCACAGAAATACATTTCCATTAATTTACTTAGTTTCCATGAAAACTGAAGTTAGGTATTCCCTAATTAACTGAATTAAAGGAATTTAGGAAGTTTTTTTCTGCTGTTAGTTATTCTCATTTTTACATCTGTTTTCACAGTTGAAAGCCTGCTTAATCTTCAAATTACACATTTCAGGTAATATTTCATGGCAGAAGCAGGGAAAATAGAGTAAATCCTCCATGGCAAATGAAGACTGACGAGCATCTTTGCGAGCAGCCAGCTATCGTACACATCTTCCTCGTTAGTACCATGAGAGCTCCTCCCTGCTGTCGCTGCTATCCCCGCCGTGTTCCCGGCCCAGGGCTCGCACGCCTAGCAGTGTGTTGGCATTCAGCACACGCCAGATCCAGGCTTTGCCAGGCAGGATTTTTAACCCCCCCTCTCCCCCTCTAGGTGTGTTCTCCTTCCCCAGGCCGGACCTGGCAGCTGCGGCAGCTCCGGGAGGCCGGCGAGCCCCTGCCAGCCCCGCTGTGACTCAGCATCCCGCGGGCCATCCCAGGGCCTGCAGCGCCGGGCGAGCCAGCTGCCCCTGCCCGGCAGGGAGCGCGGGGAAAGGGCGACCCCCGGCCCTTCCAGCAGCCGGGCGCATCCCTGCACAAGGAATGCGCTCCCAGACAGCACGGCGGGTTCAAAACCGCCCGATGATCGCGGGGCTCCGCTCGGGCAGTACTAACAGCGCCTGATCTCTGGTACAGCGTTCTTCCAGCTGATTATTTGGTAATTAACAAGCAGACACACACTGTTCACTGAGACGGGGCTCCATATGCGTTTCTGTGGAAATGTGGCATAAGGACTCGGGGATCCAAAACTGGCCCACCAGGCGTTATTTGATGCAAATGTAAAATTACAATGTAAACTCAAAATAAAAAGGCATTTACCCAAGGAATAGTAGCATCCTGTTGTGAATGCCTGTAATGCTTACTGGCAATACCCTGGTCTTTGAGATCACATAGAAAACAGGTTTCAGGTTTATTAAGCTAGCTGTTTATCAATACTCTCTGACAATATACCTCTTTGAAAGTATGGGTATGTCTTCAAGTTACTGAAGACAAAAGCTAAAGCATTTGTACTTCTTTTTCCAAAATATGAAAATCTACAAGTGCAAAAAATATGGCCTAGAATTTTTCAGCATTTACTGTGGTAAATAATTTTAATTTACTAAATGTAATTTAACTTATCTTCTTTTAAAATGTGTTATCTTTACTGCACATCTATATTAGACAATTTTCTTGAATATATCCAAAATTGTCAAATTAAAGAAAGGTAGACTGCTTTTAAATTTTTTTTTTTTAATTTCCGGCAAGTTCCATAATTAGAAATAGCTGTACTTATATGTAAAAATTTTAAAAGTACATCGTTTTCTGAAAGACAGTAAAGACAGGCTTGTCTATTCACTGAATGAAAGCCCAGATTTTTATCCAGAATGTAGCAGTATTATAATCTTCATTATTTACAAGACAGACAAGCAATAGATTCTGGAATGCATTTTCCTGGCACACATTTTATTGTAGCTTGCAAATGTTACAGAAAATGTACAGAAAGAGGAAAAAAGGTCAATGAAATTTCATTGTCATTATTCAGTTAGGACCTCTAATGAAATAGATCATGTTATTATATTGATCACCTCAGTGACTGTCCTGCCCCTCCCCACAACGCAGTCATCTATAGTAGACAAAAATTGATCAGAAATGTACACTCTCAAACAAACTGCAGGATTCAAACACAGTATTTAGTGTCAGCAACATTTAAACAACCATTTAAAAATAATCAGACTAGTAGGATCTCTGCAGTTATATCCATCTGAGAATCCTGACTCTGCATTCTAGCCCAGGTATCTGAGTCAATGTAACCACACTGCATCATCATAATCCTGTCTCAGCATATTCCCTCTACTGCACTCAAATCCACAAATAAAAAATATCCCTTTTTACCTTAGACGGTGAATTCCTTCTTGTCCTTTTGTTCATAGTAACTATTCCAAGTTTGCATCTTTGAAAAAAATACAAGGATGGTTAAACCAATAAACTTCACAGATCCTCTCCTGCGGCAGAAAGCAAATTACAGGAAAAAAAAAAAAAACACTTCAAACTGTGACCTCAGAGCAGAGCACAGCCGTTAGCATCCCTCAGCCAACCTTCAGTAGAAAGCAGGTTTAGACAGCACAGAAACTGGCTCTGTACATGGCTGCAATGCTTTCAAATCAAGCATTCTGTGCTGTAAGCTCAGGGATTTATATCTTCTTAAATAGGCCGTCCCACTCAATGCTGCTTGTGTGCATGAAAATATGAAGCATTTCACTGCAGTCACTTTATGCAAGAAACTACCCCAGTCATCTTTACAATCTCTGTCACTATGTTCTGAGACTAAAGAATGAAGACAGCATGCATAATTCATGCATTAAAATTTTCTGTGCACTTCCTGCAGCAACTGTTACATCCAGTAATGGGGTATCGATCAGCTCATTGCTAAAACAATTGGGGCTGGGCAATTGCTGTGCTGCAACAAACAATATTCCATCCAAAACAGGATGCAGACACAGGCTTCCCCCTGCAGCACTCAAATATAACTCCAACATGCATGGCATGGCATTTATGTATTGCAGAGTGTTTAATCTGGACTCTACGTTTCTTTGACCTCCAAAAAATGCTGTGTTATCTGAGCCTTTTATTTGAAGTCTCTATTCTCTGCAGACTCCTTTGACTCTGTGCAGCATAAGAAGCAAGTATGTTTTCCTAACCTAATGTTCTAAGCACAGTGAACCTCTGAAAGGGAAGGGCAGATGTAAAAGCTTTCTACCCCATGACATATTCTTTGCCCCACACACACCTGAACCATGTTTCTACCACAAAACAAGTCCATTCTCCCTTGAATCCTTCTATTAGAGTGCATATATTCTATTCTATCTGCATAGACCAACATAGATACATCATTTTTGTCTAGCACAAATCACTAATTTGTATCTGCCACATCAATTAAAATATGTTTCGGAGTTTCTACTTCTTCCCACAGATCTGACCATCTTCCAGCCTTTTCAACATACTCCTTTTTCCTGCAGCCCTGCCATTCAAACAGGCTTCATTAACAGTATATCAACCCTGTCTTCAGCAGCCTCTGGGCATACCCCATTTCTGACTGCCACATGCTTCTCCCATACACACAAAAACCACAAGTGCCATTGTTTCATAAGAAGAAGATGGACAAAAGAAAAAAAAAAAAAGTCATGACTGAGGTGAAACCTCAAAGCAGTATTTAAAAATAAAATAACAAAGATCTTTGATTACCCTGGTGTTGCCAAATAGCACTGTGTGTGAACACTGGTGTGTGAACCACATAGACCTGTAGTTTCACGAAAGCCACGGAATTATTCCTTACCCTTGGCAGCTTGGGTCTGCTCCTTAATCACTAAGATACATCATCATCATCACTAAAATAAAGAACTCTTACTGAGGTTTGTTAAAATATATTCAAGAGGTTATTAAGATAACAATAATAATTATTGTTTCCTGGCAAAACAAAAAATCTTGATGCACAGAGACACATTTTGATGAAAACCTGAATCTGGGCTAAAGTATCAATTCTCCTGCAATTGTACACATTCAGAGTCCTCCCAAGTAAGTTAATGGAAAATTGTCTGGAGCGAGCAGGATTTGGCATACAGTGTGGAAACTTGAATGAATAGAGGCTTTTTCAGCAGAAATTCAGGAAGAAGTTTTTCTTTGTCTCTCACCAAAGCAATCACCTTTCAGTACATCCAGCATCTACTGCTTTCCTTTATGCTAAGGCATGCCCATACGTTTCAGTGGGCTAGCAAACATATCTCCCAGAAATTCCCTATGTCCCTCTGGTACAAACTTTCTCAACAGCTACCAAAGCTATAATATAATAGCAGTTAATCACTGCTTTTGGATACATCAAAATCAGAAGTTTAGTTTGTCAAATTCTTCCCCCATTACAATACTGAGTGCTGGGTCACAATAATGTCTGACAAGCATTAAGCTAGAAGTTACAAGTCGTATCAGAAAATGTGATGTTGTGCACCTGACTCCTTAATTAATCAGATTAGAATGGAAATAAATCTCACAAAGATGAGATTCATGCCCCAGGTCATGCAATCCCCACAAGTTCACTCTGGTCTTACTCTTATCAGTTCTAAGTGGGAAGCTTACTGGGAAAAGAATGTTTGTGTAGGTGCTGCAGACTAGTTCATCCTGCACTTACCATTACAGTGGGCATCTCCCGCTGCTTGCTATGTTAGGAGCATTCTCCAGATGCCTAAATTTGGACAGCTAGCAGCACATCACCATGCAAGACTAAGATGCCCATTCTTTGTCAGAAATCTGTAAGAACCTGTTCAGCTCTTGTGGTCTATTTAAGGGCAAGTTGAATCATTCTTATGTTTGTGGACTTTGTTGATTAGATTTCAGCCCAACAGAATCAGACAGAGCATGTCAATCACATGTAGGTACTAACATGTAGACCACTCAATTCACACATTTCATTCTGTCACTGTATCTCCCCTTCATGTGGTTTAACAAGATGATTTCCTGGACACAGGGTAAGAGACACAGCAGTTTTGGGAACAGGATCACTCTCCCTATTCAAGCTATGTTTGGGATTCCTTAAAGAAAATGAACATTTGATTAAACCTGATTTCATATGTAAATGCCACAACATAAGTGCCATACTGGACAGTTCTGTCCAGAATATGAATTTTGATCATTGAAAGAAAGAAAGTGACTTTCTGCATTTTATTATGAGATAAATTACTCATTGAAATGGCAAATGTCTCCATGTGATTGCATTGGTACTGTAATACATCAGTTAACTATTTGTGTGGAAAAACACATTGTTAGAATGTCATCAGCACTTGCCTGGTATTTTAAAATTTGTATGTAATATAGTGGGTTCCCCAAAGGAAGTCTTAGAAGCGCTGGAACATAAAGTAAGAAAATTTCATCTATCAGAGAATTTCCTAGGAAGCACGAATATAAATAGAAACTAGCACACTTTCTTTGGAAAATAACAAAGATAAGAAGTGTTTTACAATTTAGAAGGGTAAGAGCTAGAAACTGGACAAACTAGTGTTTTCTTGAAGTTACTAGCATCCGCAAACACAAATAGGAGCGTTATAGGTATCATTACACTGAAGTGCTGCCTAGGTATTTCACAGTATTAGACAGGCAAACCAAAAATACTTGACAATCCATTATGACAGAAGCTGTGACAATATGACAATCCATGCTGATTGCATTCTCTGTGTATTTGTCATTTTAGCATTCCCTGATTTGCTAATGATGAAAAGGAGATAATGAAAATGCCCTGCTCTCCCTGCTTTACTCTTCCTATTCCACACTTCTCATGTAAATGAGACATTCTCATTTTTACTATGCCTAGATAGACATCAGAAACCCACAAGAAAAAATATTAAGATTTGTCCTTCATCATGAAAACCAGTTCTGGTATAATACACAGCTTCCCAAGCCCTCCTGGAACCTTTCAAAATAGAAACTTCATAATTGGGAACTTTCTCTTCAATCTGGAATGGGAAAGTACTCATGGCATGTAAGGTTTTACGACAGTCTAAGCAGTAGACTGTCACATTCTCTCAATCACAGGATCCCATTTTTAGCAAAGTATGTTCTGAGACCAAAAAACCATTTAATGCTGTTATTTCTTATAAACATCTCACAACTCTTCTTTTATTTCTGTAATTAGTTTTTTCAAATTTTGCTGGTTTATGCACTTCTATTTTTCATTCGCTATTCTCTCTCACTATAGTCTAACCTCAGCCTTGATGTATAGATCATGCACACTTTTAGGTTGAAAAGATCCTTGAGATTGTCAAGTCCAACCATTAACCTAGAACTTCCAAGTCCTGATGTTCTTCCTTTCTTGATGGCTTTTATCTTTTGCACTAAAAATGTGCAAATGGAACACTTTAAATCTCTACCATTTGCAGCTATCCAGGCCTCAGGAAGTGGGGTCATTTTCATTTTTCCTGACATGCCAATAATTTTTCACATTTAGGAGTTTCTACTTCTGATATTTTGGCTGCCTTGGCACAGTCTTATCCTGATGTCCCTAACGATTGCTCTGGATGTCATTCAAAGGAACAACTTCATAATTTCTTCTGTTTTCTGGAGAATTTTTTAGTCTTTTTTCCTTCTAAAATTTTGCTCTAGTACAATCTCATCTATAGACACAATGTCAACTACTATCTCCTCTTTAGATGCGGTACCTCTACTTCAATACTACCTCATTTTTTTCAAATTGGTATCTCAGACAGTATTTCTGATACAGTAAATTCAGGCATCATCTTAGGCTCCACATAGACAAATTAGGGTTTTCATTACCCACCCCCACAAACTCATTCTGCCAGATGCTTTACGAATCACTGTGTGCAGTCTGAATGATATCTCTAACCCAAATCATCCTTAGATCATTAAATTCAGACTTGCAAAATCTTTCTGCATAATATTGCTCATATAAAATCTTTTAATATGCACTTAATTAATATCCTTGGTCCAGATTCTCATAATCTCAGAAAATAATCCAAAATCTTGTCCTCTGTCCTGGACAAACACAGCACCCTATCAGAGCGTTGCTGCTATCAGTGCGTGATTTCTCTTCTTCCTCCACTTCTTTCTTTGGTATGACAAATAAAAGTAAGTTCACATTGGTTCCATGGACCACTCTATTATTCTCACTTGCTACTAAACAGCCAACATACAATTAGTCTGCAAGTTATTTTTCATTATGTCCTTGTTAAATTCTCAGTGAACCACTTCTATGCTTCCTCCCATTACACTTCACATTTAGAAAGAACTCTGCAACACCTGCAAAGTTACTGCATTGCCCTCCTTCCAATACTTTCTTAAATCTTGTTTGCAATGATAATTGAAATTAAATTGACAGCATGTAGGCTGCTCTAGAAAGCTAAGATCACTGTCCTCAATGGCTGACTTTCTTTCACTGTTTCTTTGCAATTTCCCATCTGTCTTTGCCTTTTATGTTATACTTCCACTCATAACCACTGTGAGTAATTCTACTGGGAGAGGGACAGACCTCTTGTTTGTTCAAAGAGATCTCTGTTTGGTGACTCTAGCTTTTCAGCACTACAGTAATGGAAAGTACTGGAGGGCACAGAGTAATAAATCTATGGAGTTAGGTGTAGAATTTGAACTTGCTCCCAATTCCTACTGAGAAGTCATATGAGGCTGAACAAAATCAAGACTGCAGTTCAGTCATTTAAGCTGAAAATGTGACTGATCTTCTGCAGACCACATTGCTACCAATACCTAAACATATACCACAACAAAACCACTGCTTGTTCTGCTTTACTGTTTAAGTTAGTGTTCCAAAATATCAACACTACTAATTATATGAAAATGCTTTCTTTAAACATTATTCAAAAAATAATCATGACGTTTAATGCAACTATATAAATTGTATGCCAATGTGATTGTCCCTACTACATATAATATACTATATTCTGTAATATAGCACAGACTTAAAGTATCATACTATTTATTTATAGTTATAAAACAAAAGAATAAACTAAAATAAGATAGTAGCCATAGTTATTGGTACAACAGACTACTATACATATCAGCCATATTTAAAGTGTAAAAGAGATTCCATATATACTGAGAAAAATGCCACTCCAAATATACCAAGAGCTCCAACAGCCAGTTACAGATATAGAGCTATCGAGGGTACTACTTTCATGTTCTCCTAGGCCTTTGCACTCAAACAGCAACAAAAGCTGTATCCAAGATAACACACAAAACTTCCCTCCAAATGGTTTACAATGTTTACAGAGTGATTTACTTCAAATCACTGCTGATCCAAAGCTAGCATCAAGTGCAGCATAACTTGCTGCAGTGTAGGTTTCCACAGACTGTCTGTAATACTGATGTGAAAATTCTGTTCTTCAGGTCTTCTCTTCACATGTTTTTTTGGTCACATCCTTGTCCTCAGGCCAGCTGGCCAACACTTAGAGCAACTGAACCTCTTCATACATTTTGAACTTTGGAAACAATCTGTTTGCTATGTTTTTTTCCTGTATCTTTGATACTGCTGGTTTTGCACTCTTACTATGCATGCTTCCTCTACAATGTTCCTGACCTCTGGATTGATTGTTCTAGCCATCATTAGTTAAGAACTCCTTTCATTTACTTTATTGGTCATCACAGTAACAACTTATATCACAGGATAGAAAAAGCAAGCCTATGCTTGGTGTTGGGCTGTCTGGCATTAAAGCCAGACTCCTTCCCATATCCTCATCCCAAGACCTCTAAAAATTCAGGGTACACCACAGGAATCAACTGAATTACATGTTTTGTTGAAAAGTAGAAAAAGCCAAGTATCCATTACTGTGAAGCAGAAATTCAGGGCCAGTGCTGCCTGTGCAGAGCATAGCAACAAGTTCAGGGCTGCCAGGTCTTTTTAAGCATGAAGCTCAAGCCAATAAATGTTTCCAGCCAACTGAAATGCTTTAATAACAAGCCTTTTACCATACAAACAAGAGACAAACTGCTGCATCCAAACATCTTGCTGGGGCTGGGTGGGAGAGGGCCATTGGGTGAGGGCAGGGGCATGGGTAGCCAGGGGCCACAGGCAGCTCTCATCTTAGAGAAACAAGTCCACGGCCCCTGAACAGGCAAGTTTGGGGCCGGGCTGATGGCAGCCAGGGAAGCTATGGATCTGGATCACTGGACAAGACCATTGCAGCAGGGCAGGCCTGAGGTCCTCCCCAGAGCACAGCACATATCAGAAGGGTGAGACTGAAATCACAACAGTGCCCATTGTGCTCACTCTGCCTCTGCTGCAGCAGAGTGTTCTGCTGAACACACCCTGACAACTCCAGAAATCTGGGGAACAGCATGCTCCCAATTCAGAGATCTTGTGGCTACAGGAATACAGTGCCCTGTAAAGGTGTTTCAGATGCCAAACCACAGAAATACCAACTAATATTCTCTCTGCAAACCAATACTTATGACGAAGTATATGATAGTCAGAAGGCATTGCTCCTGCTCACTTTGGAATATGCACATTTGGATTATCTGTTTTCTACTCAGTCTGCAAACTTAGAGAAAGCATGTTACAGCTGCTTTTCAAAGTGGACTGCTGTCCTTGTCATTGCAATGATGGAGGAAATAAGCATGCCTTTTCCCACAACGAGCCACTACAAGAAATACATTATTTGCTCGCTTACTTTTATTCAGTTCTTTACTAATTTTGCTACACTTCTGAATGAAAAAAAGTCACAGGGATTCCTAATAAGCAGCATGAGATAGCATTTGGTTGCACAAAAATCACAGGAAAACTGAAGTGGGAGGCCAGTTTTTAATCTTTCTCCTCTTGTCAAACATATTTCTCAGTCAGTACCACCAAGTGTTTTCAAACGCAGGTCAATCTAGACCAGTAGCTTGCCAGTAAAGAAGCAAAAATAACACAAAATAGGCAGAAAGCCTCCCACTTCTGTGCTACCAACAACATGTATTATCAGTGACAATCATCCTCTGCTATTCACCACCGTCCCTTTCTCCTCTTTGCCAGAGCATGGCTTTTGACTTTTTCAGCTATATTTGTTCACAGTTCTCTGAATCAACAGCTCCATCACACAACACACAGCATTAGCTCTGCCTGACCAGAGAGAAAATAAACATAAAAATAAAAATAGAGAAAAGAAGTTCTTTTCAGCTTGGGAACAACTGTGTTCAAGTAAAAACTGAAACAGACATTTAAGTTCTCCTAGGAAAAATCTTCCCCTGCAATAATATGCATTCCCAAATCCAGGAACAATCATGTTTTAATCTTCCACCTTAGAAATGCACTGTGAGAAATTGCTAACTGCAAATGAAGAGACACTATGAAATGAGGAGTTCTAAACATGTATCACAGATTGCAGGGGGAAGAGCCTAGCAACTAACAGAATCACAAAACTCTTATCAGTGAGAACTTAGTGGAAAAATCAATTAAATATGTAAATTTTCACCTTTGGGGAAAAACACAAAATTAAGCCTGACCAGGATTATAAAATCTATAAAAAAGTGGGAATGAGAAGTTCTCTTTCCTTTAAGCCTTATTTTCTAACCTATATCAATGCAACTGGTTTACGTGACTTTTTACTTCCTCCTCCCTGAACTGTAATACTTTTGGGGGTCTTACGTGATTTTTTTTCAACAAAAAGCAGATTTCACCAGCACATACAGAATAGGCTATTTCCATAGGGTGATGCTGAAACCTGAATGAAGAGACTAATGTCTGAAACTTTGTCTGAACAGACAAAGGAATAGTAAGTAGACAGCATTCTGCGAGAAGCACAACATACAATGTGAACTACAAAACATAAGGGGGCGCAACCACTACAGAGGGTATGCAAGCTCTTTTTAGAAAAAGCTAAAGCAATGCTACTAAAACCAAATTCCCAATTGGGAATTCCTTCTTTGAGGAAGCATGAGCTCAATTTCTAGTCCCAAAGTGAAATGCTACCATAGGATACACTGTAAGAATACTGGTTTTGAATGAGTAAATAGTAAGTATGTAAAAAACAAATAAAGGATACTTTTGGATAGGTGTGGTCTATTTCTGAAAGAATAATACTTTTTGGTCCAATGACTGCAGCATTGCAGTTTACCTGATTTTAGCAGCAAAAATCAAAATGAAAAATTATGACACGGTATCCAAAATACATATTTTGTACACATTTAAATATTCACTAATTTTTTTTAATACATACAAATTAAACTAAACATTACACAGATTTTTAAAAAAGGCAATTTAACGCAAAATAAGTAATTCTAGTCATTGGTCAGTGTTTTTTTCTGATATAGTTCCAAGACCAAACATTTTTATTTATATGGCCAATGATGGGGATGGTTGAAGGACTGCAACATTCTCCTGCTGTTTGCATAGAAACACATCTGCATTGAAGTGTGGATGGTCCTATGAAGATAAATTAAAGAAAATTTTCCAAATGTTCTTTCAATTACTGAGGTCTGCAAAAACTACCAGCAGCTCCTTGACAAATAAAGGAAATGTTTCATAGGAGTTGAATCACTATACAAGACAAAGTACTGCACCTTATGGGATACAGAAGACAAACAGTCAACCTCCTGTCTGCCCCGCTCAAAAAAAAAAACCTAAACCAGTTAAATTACTACCTTTTTGTAGTTGT
Organism: Anomalospiza imberbis; assembly: GCF_031753505.1. Classification (NCBI taxonomy): domain Eukaryota; kingdom Metazoa; phylum Chordata; class Aves; order Passeriformes; family Viduidae; genus Anomalospiza; species Anomalospiza imberbis. The sequence continues at coordinate 27,856,662 of NC_089685.1, read as the reverse complement.
CCATCTTATAGTTCTCCCTCCAACTAGTGAGATTAATAACTGAAATGTAACTCTTTGGGCCTTTGAGTTGACATAAGTTGCCTGTTAGTTTTTTAGTTATTTTTCACTTGAGATATTAACAGGCATACAGAGACTGTATTTTTGAAAGAAAAACACACAGCATATTTCAAAGGAAAGGAAACTGCAGTGAACAGCTTAATGGACATGTACTGTAACCAACCATAAGTGTTTATGAAGTACCAACATCAATAAAAAGTACAAATACACAAGTCTTCTAGCTATCCCACATGAAAACTAACTTCTGAAGAATATCAAAAGGTACTATCATTTTGTGTTAGCTTAATTGAGTGTTTGAGGGCTGTAATTTTTAGGATTTACAGAAAGTGATGGACTCCATTCTGTATATGTAGCTTTTATTTATAAAAGCAGTATATGGGTATGGAGAAACAATGAATCTATGGCCAAATCCTGAAATAAATTGCAAATATACCATCTGGCACTTATGATTTAACTAAATGTCACTGATACAGCCCACCTGTTCTGAGATGTTTCATTATACTGAAGTTTAATCCAATTTCTCACAGAATTTATTCATTTCTTTCAAGCATGAGGATGGTCTAAAATAAAAAAACTGCAGGCATACAACTTTAAAAGTAACTAACAGAATTTATCCATTAGAGAATTAAACATAAATATATTCATTGACCTCTAAAGAGCAAATTAAGTTAGTCTTGAACTTAAAAGTGATATTGGCCATATTCCACCTCTTCCCCTTGTTTTCAGTGCACTTTCTGCCAAGAAGCACATAAAAGGTTTTGTTCCTATCAGATTGAGTAATATTCTAAGATAACCTGACAATGAAGGACAGGAATCCTCTAACCAATTCAATTTAGATCGTACCAGTGTATTTCCAGACTACTGATATGTTATCACATCTTAAAAAGCTAGTAATCTTTTGTAATAGGAGCACTGAATTTGATGGATGTCTCTTACCAGTAACTTCCTCTTATTTCCTAATATAAAACAAAATTACTGCTGCACTGCACAAAATATGGAGCACAAATTAGTGACATTTAAATGACTTAACAAGCTTAAAACTGTGGCCAGGGTTTGAAAAAATTGTTTTCTAACCTAAAGGCTCTAATTTTGCTATAGAGCTACTGGCAGTTTCTATAGATTTCATCAGGACTGCAGGGTTGTAGTGTGGGAAATATTTGTTTCATAGTAGTTAGTTATGTTTATCACAAAATTAGTTAGTTATGTTTATTTGCCATCTCTGTAAAAACAAGCTGAGATATCAATGAACACCACTGTTGCTTTCAAAGGAAACATACAAGACTTTGTTATGACATTAAGACCAGACAACAAACCCATCAGAGATAAACTGGAGAAAACGTGTCTCATACAACTATCTCTGTAGTTCTGCAATATGTCTGGAAAGTACCTACAGCGTTCATCATAAAATAATTCCTCAAAAACATGTCCAGACGTAGGGCAGTACAAGTAGTTGTAACATTGCCCTGTGATAGCCTTTGCCCTTCTTACCAAACCAGCTCACTTTTCTGGGTTTTCCTTTAAAGATTCAGACTCTGACCGTTTTTCAGGAAAAAAAAAAATCTTAAATCAACAAAACAACATACTCCAAACAAAAACCCAACTAAAACCTAGTTGCATCTCCAGCTTTTGTGGTTCTTGATTTCTCACCCAATTCTATCTCTGTGTGGTACTACAACACATGAGATTTACTTCACATGTGACTCCAGGCAGTCATATTCTCTATGCCTTTCTAGCTTTCCTTCCACCACAGCGTTAAGCTTCTCTTGGACACCAATCATCCCCAGACTGGGAGCACTGCTGGCATGAGGAGCTGAGGTGTAGGACTTGTGATCATAACTTTGGCACCAACACCTTGGACTTTATCAGGATCTGCTGCTAGGAGAAAGAGCATCAGCTCTCCATCATACAACTGGATGAAGAAAATATATGAGTTCTCCTAGCTGCTGACATCCAGAAGTTTCCTTGCAGTTATCCTAGGCTTATTAAAAGTTAAAAAAGACTCCTAAATACCACTCCACGCAAGCAAAATGAGATCTGCACTGGACTGCTTCAGCATTCAAAACTGCCACTGACAGCAATGCATACCTGCAGTAAAGACTCTTCCCCTCATGTTTATCACAATGGAGAGTCAAGAATCAACGATGCATAAACCACCAGGAAAGACCAAGTGTGTTAGTGCTACTACTTCTCTTCTAGGATCGCCTCAATGAGCCATAGAAATGCTTACTGAAAAATAGGAACAGCTTGTCAAAATTATCCAGCCTTGGTTTTGTTACTATGTAAACTCATTTTTATTCTCAAATTCTCATTTTCACTAACACAAAGACCTAGATCCAAGATACATTTGAAGGTTCCTAACTTCTCTGCTTCTTTTCTTCCTAGATTTGGAAAGAAAGATTTTTACCTTTTAAAGATCAACTCAGACTGCTTAGACTTTCTTGCTTTCCTCAACAGAGAGAATTTTGAAGATTTATTATCTACTCCCATGTGACCCAAACAGTCCACCTCCAAGTCACAAAGGATTTATTTTTATCAGAAATAGAAATAATTATTGGTAAGCAAGAAAGTAAATAAATTGCAGTAATATTGCTAAGGCACATTTATAAACTACTGGAACCAATGCTCTAATTCCTATATGCAGTTAGATTCACAGGGGAATTTACACAGTAATACTATTCATTAATAATTATTGCTATAATTCCCTTATTATGATGATCAAGGAAGCTTTAATTTGGAAGATGTAACAATCATCTGGGCCCCAATCCAGCAAAGCACTTTAAAAAGTTAATATTCATAATAAAAATAACCAACTGGATTTAAACAGGACTGACACGCTTAAGATAATCTTAGCTTTGTTAAGCCTATAATGGGAAAATCAAGTAGAAACATTATAAAAGTAGTCCATGAAATCCTGCCAGAACTTTGCCTCAATATTACACCATTATCATGCATTCTCCAAGGAGCTGCTTTCTGCTAGGAGACTACCAAGAAAAATGAAGAACTTTTATAGAAACTAATTTAGAAGAAAAAGATCCATTATGGAGCCAAGGACTCTTAAAACAAACATACAGCAAGGAGCCAGATGATCACAGGGTCCATATCTGGTACTTAAGGCCAAGATGGAAGTGTCTGACCTGAAGCCAAATCCTGGAAAAGATTTCCCATATCTGATTTTGAAATGTGTTTTCTTTTTGTTTACTCACATTCTCCAATAAGCAGTTACAAAAGCTCCTTCAGAAACAAAGACTTGGGGTGGGTAACTGGATGTTGCAATTTATGGAAGAAAATGAAGAAACACTGAAACACATTTTATTTAACATCTTGGTGACATTTGGACTGGGTAGGAGCTGATCACAGTAGTTATGGACAAACTGCCAAGCCTCTGCAATCTTTCTGGAGAATAGATGAAGACTAGCCCTGGGGATAAAGACTTAGGAATGTTTTTGGACAAAAAGCTCAATATAACCCAGCAATGTGTACCTGCAGCCCAGAAAGTGAAACATATCCTGGGCTGCATCAAAAACAGGCATGATAGCAGGCCACATGAGCTGATTCAGCCCCTCTACTCTGTTCTGTTAAGACCCCACCGGGAGCACTGTGTCCAGCTCTGGGGTCCCCAATACAAGAAGGACACAGACCAGTCAGAAGGAGTCCAGAGGAGGGCCGCAAAGCTGATTACAGGGCTGGAGCACCTCTCCTGTGAAGACAGGCTGAAAGAGCTGGGGCTGTTAAGCCTGGAAAAGACTCTGGGGAGATCTTATAGTGCCTTCCAGCATCTAAAGGTACTTTCAAGAAAGCAAGAAGGGGACTTTTCACAAGGGCATGTAGTGACAGAACAAGGGAGAATGGTCTTTAATTGAAGGAGGGTAGGTTTACATTGGATACTAGGAAGAAATCATTTACTGTGAGGGTGTGAGACACTGGCACAGGTTGCCCAGAGAAACTGGGCAGAGAAAACACTTCTCATCCCTGGAAGTGTTCTATGTCAGATTGTCTAAGGCTCTGAGTAACTTGCTCTAGTGGAAGGTATCCCTGCTGGAGGAAGGGGAATTGAAACTAGATGATCTTTCAAGTCCCTCCACAAACCATTTTGTTATTCTATGATGGGATCCAACCCCTTTTATCTTGCCTGATGCAGAATACCTGCCTCTAAGGCTGTGAGCTTGTCACAGCATGTCAAGACTCCCAAAAGCTATCTAACCCATCTGCTTAAAAGAAGCAGTGCACCTCTTCAGAATGCCCTATGGAAATATATTCTCTTCTGACCAAAGACTTTCTTCAGTACACTAAAAATTTACAAAATATCACCAGTCATAAGTGTTCAGCCTTAAATTTAGATGAAGCTTTTTGGAAGCACATACCTTCCTTTTTTTTCCACCAACCAGGAAAACAAGGAAGAGTATCTGAATTTCTGTAATAGAATTTAATCTGCATTTAGCTGCAGCAGAATGAATTCTGAAGAAACCAAATAAATTGTCAAGAGTTTTTGACAACAACATGAATAATTTCCTGCCTTTTTATTCTACTATGTTTGATCATGCTGTCCTTTTACTTTTTTATTTTGCTCTTATTTCAGACCAATTATATTCTCTAGTTATATATTTAAACATTTAATTTTATGTATAGAGTCCAGTGAATTTATCAGCAGTATCTGATATTAAAACCCCTGCTTACACCTCTTGGCTCTTGCACTATGCTTGACAGATTTCTCCTCTTAATTTAATCTAGCATAATTAGGAATGAAACACAATTACAAGTTTCACATAAAATATCAATTCAAATGCTCTGTCCATGTTCCAGACAACTTTATATTGTAACCTACCAAATTTTAAGTGCAGGCTCCTACCTCTCTTCTCCCTGAGTAGCTAGTGACCACTAGGTTCCATCCCAGTGTCCAGCATTTGGAGACACCCATCTCCCATCTATTCACTTCCCATGTATATAACACACATTTTCAATTTCACACCTACCTTTACACTTAGATTACTGATGCTCCTAAAGTAATGTTGATGGGTTTCAAACATTACATACTTAGAAACTTTTATTTCAATACCAACCTTTTACTTTATACCATCTCCCTCTGCCTACCTGGAGCATATAAAACAACCAGAACAAAAGAACATCATATTGAGGAGGAAGGAAACTTAGAGAAGATGTAAAGGCCATTTTAAGGTTTACATGCTGCATGATATTTCAACTCTATTAAATATAGCTCAGTACCAGAAAATATGATTACACATATCATTAACTGTACTAAAACAAATTATATTTGAGTTGCTGAAAATACAGTGCACTGCTAGTGGAACATAAGTGGATTGCCTGACTCATTCAGGTTGAAGGTTAATCCTAGATGTTTCAGAAACCAAATGGAAGCAAAAAAACCCACACAACCAGTGAAGGACATTTCACTAATTATATGCACTTCTATACAGCTCCCAGACTTGACATAAATGCTTCATGAAGAAAAACAAGGTGACAGCCTAGGCTATGAAGTTTATCTGTATGCCATGTACTCAGCTATCTGGAAGTAGCAGCAGATGACCTGTCCCAAGGACATGTAGAGCCCAGTACCTGATGTGGCTGTTACCCTAACAGTCCTTCCCACATCTGCACTGATGGCAAACATATTAAACATCTTGAACATGCCATGGCATTGCTTAGGCTGTCTCATACAAAACAAACTATATTCCCTACTTTGTGACTGTTGTTGACATTATATGCCACACTCCAGCTATGCTCTAATTTGAGATGATAACTCCACTTCACTGCCTTTTCTTCTCCCCCTCCTCTTGAGGCACATCACTTTCCTAACACATCAAGGCTGGAAAGAAGTCATGTTGTATTTAAATAGACCCTCTAAATTAAAAGTCTGACAGGTGAAGACTGATGGAGTGTGCATATGTCCCAAGATCAGGATTTCAGAGCATATCATAGATGGCACAAATGCTGCAGGTATCCAAAGCTTAGCTTAATCTACTCCAACATCCTAAGAGCAGCAACTAGGAGCCTAAAGAGAAAAGTGTTTGCATTTCCTCAATTAACACCTTTGTCCTTAACCTTTTCTAACCTTATATCCTTAAGGACAAAGAAATCTATTTCTCTTACCCTCTATCAGAACTATCAATAATGTTTGGTGGTCCTTTGGAATTTTGCTAACCTTTTTAGAGATAATAAACTGTCATGATAACATCAATACATAATTTCACAAAATGTTTCCTTTTAATAATTTTAAAATAGTTTTGAAATAATTGGATTACTATGTCACTTCTTTATTAACATCATTTGAAAAATCAGGTGGCACTTAATATACAGATGGTCAACTTCTGTTGATCTAATTGTAGCTCTCCAATTATACCTTCACTGGAAGTTTTTCATCTGCAAAATGAACTGTCCTAAACAATTTGCAAAATAGTTCACCTGTGCATCAAAATATTTGTCTAAAATTTCTACCTTATTTTGGAAGATATTGTCTAACCTTTTCCAGATCCTTCTATGCCTTTTTGCTGACAGATCATTTACCTTTGGTTTTGATCCTAGGCCCTCTTCTTCGCACTATTTCTTCACATTTCATTCAAAGTATTCCTATTTTTATTAAAACTGATCTCCTCTAGGTGCAATATGAGTTTTTCTGTGTCCCTTGTCTTACCACAGGCTCTCTGATGAGTTGTCTGGCACACTGATGACTCAAGGAGGACAACAGCAGGTCAGTGGTAGTCATATCTCCCCATTGTGGGAATCTAAATCTGACAGTCACTCGGATGTCAAATTTAACAAACTTTACAGCACTCATGAAGGTTTTTTCTCCACTCAGCCTGGATAAGGTGCATTACTTGATTTATTTTTCTTTGTTCTGGCTTGATGCCAAGGCCATTCCAGCTGTTATAAAAGCAAAACTTCTGAACTAATGTTATGCTTTCCTTTTAGGAATTATTCATAGGAGTCAAACTCTTTTGTCACAGTACAGTACAAGTAAATATATTGATAGTAGTGAAAATAAGACCATAAATTGCTAGCTATCAAAATAACACCAGTGGTAAAGTATTTGAATTCATTGTGATTCCATACAGAAGTCTATTTTTTTTAAATTATCTTCTGGAGTGACACTTAATAAGGACTAATGTTAATCTGTTGAAAGACCAGACAAAAGTATTTCTGAAGCTGTACATCAGACAGCCAAGCTATATCTCAGACTACAGTCAGAGAACAAAAAAATGGTTCACAGCTAATAATTCTAAAGATAAAATATGAAGCAAAATAGCTCTAGCTGCATTAAGCATAAATGTACAGAGATTCAATTTTCCACTTGTTCACATCTCTGAGGCATCTTATGTCTAAAACTGCATTGTTGGTGAATTCAGTAATTTCTTTACTTGAAAACTGAAACATGAATGGTGCAATGAAAAAAAAATTATTTTTTCTGTGGTCAACAGGTTTAACAAAGCAAGACTTCCTACAAACTGAAGTCCTTCTCTCATGCTTCTTAAACAAAATTATTTCAGCTTCTCTCCCAGCACATGTACTTCCTGACATCTCTTCTGGGCAGGAGACACCACCTGCTGTACTTAGCCCAGAGTACGTACATGTTGATTGCTGCCAAGGAAAATATGTAACAGCTTTCCACTCAGGAGGGCACTGATTTGAGTTTTTTTCTTCTTTACTGAGCCACAGACACCATGAAACATGTAAGAACTTAATTCTGTTCAAGGCTTGCAGAAAACCTCACTCCTATTAGCAGGGGTTAGTACAACAGTTCAAAACTTGATGTAGAGGATAGACAGGCAAAAAGCAGTTGCACAATCCTTGTTTCTTTTGGAAACAGTAAAATGTTATACCAAATTAAAGTTCCATTACATTAGCAGTGCTGGCAGCACAAGCTCTATTAAAGTTTCATCAGCTTATAAAATTTGAATTATGTAACAAGACAGTAATAATGTAGTTAAATATGCATTAAAAGTATATCCTAAAATGTTTATTTTGAATTTTATATGTACTCTGCACACCATAATTTATATATATGATGTGTCCTTGTGTGAAGTAAGTCTCCAAAAGTATTTGAATTGTATTCATGGTATTTTTTTTCAGCTGTAGGGTCTCATCAAAATAGAAACCAGTCTAAATGGGTGGTGAGATAGTCTGATCCTTTCAGACCTCCAAGGCTGAAGAGCTAGAGTACAAACTGACAGTGGTTGGTACCACAGCCCTAGGGCTGTGCCTAAACTAGTCAGAGCAAGGGGCTGGAGCAGTTCATGAGCCAGCTCCAAGAGCGGTTCTGTTAGCTCACTCATGAGTCTTCACAGCTTCTACTTCTTGCTTAAATTTTATGATGAATATAAAGAAGCATTAGTTTTACACTGTATTGAAAGTAAAGGTCAAACAGGATTCATGTCTTTTCCATGCCTTCCCCAACGAAGGCACAGAATAACATAGAAGGACTGGCTTTCACCAGAATCTCAAGTCTCTGAAATACTGCTCATTAAGATCTAGAGCTGCTTAAGTATTTCCTTCCTACAACCTACATGACTGTTCATTCCCTTCTTAGTTACATCCCTGAGAAACAGCTAGTTCAGGTTTGGTTTGAGCTCTTTGGACAAATAACACTCCTTGTTTGCTTCAGGTGTTTTCCATTCAGGGAAAGCCTCTGAAAAGCCCTTTGACACCTCCTGGTTTCTGCACTTCTCATGAAGAATTCCAGGTTCCGCTTCCCAGCCCTACTCTGTGAGGCTGAGCTGTGTTGCTGGCAACCAGCTGCTTGTTTCACCTGGAAAAACATCCACAGTCTGATTGCTCCTGTCACAATTTCCCAGATGCAGTTTGGCTATTACATGCAAATGCCTCTTATGAAATGACTATAAAAAGCTAAATGAAAGCCTCCTGTCAAAACAGAGATTGTGATAAAGATGCTGCTTGCAGAACCAACACCAAATTCACACAGACATATTCCCAGCCTGCACAAACATCACTCACTTTGAAAAGTATTGTTTTTCATTTTCTATAAAACAAGGGGAAGAGAAATCAGAAATACACAAGTTGCATCTCCCACCTTAAATATTATCTTCAAGACAATTTCCCTAAGAATTGGTTATCAGGAGGCAGGTAACTGACAGCAAGTTAAGGTAGCTCAGGAATATACTCCAATAACTCACATGTGGTCTACTGAGGCACCTAATTTAATGCTTGAGCTTCCTAAACAATAGGCCTGAAATATCAATACAATAAGTTCCAGTCTTCACATTCTTGTCACACAAATGCAACTTCACACAAGAACATGACCAGTTGGCTCAGTATTGCTCAACTGAATTTCACTGCAAAAACCAATAATGGGAATTTTGTAAAGTAATGTTGCAGGCACAAAAAAAGCACAGTCAGACAAGCGCAGACAGACAAAACTGGAACATACCTAAGATATGCATGCAGCCACAACAGCGAGCACGGCTCAACAGCCTAAGCAAGAGGGAGACTTCAATCAGAAGCTTTCACCCGAGTTTGAACTTCAAAATATAAATTAAATAGAAATAAGGCTAACTTTCCTTATCCACCATGAAATGAAACATAGTTCTTGGTTTCTATTATAGTTTCATTTAAATCCTTTATTAACTCCAATGCAAGTTGTGGCTATAGAAGAATACTTTAATTAAGAAGAATATTTTCATGTTTAAACTCTGTTGCAAAGCAGAAGGAACATTTTCAAGATGAAATCAAGTCTGTGGCCATAAAGCAATGTGCTGGCCATTTTCATTTTTCCCTGTGCAGACCTGGTAGAGAGATGGTAGCTGATGATTTTGTCACCTTCAGTGCTCCACACCTGTGATTTCTTATGGAAGAAAGTTACTTACAGATTACTGCATTAGATAATTTTTTGCTATGGTTATAAACAGGCTGGTAGGAGTCTGTAAAGGATAGATGTGGTTAAAGAGCCCTTACTTTCAGTCTCCTTTGCCTTCTTTAGGCAAGCCTAAGGGAAGAGAATAATGGCTGGTGGGAGTTTAGTGGCCTAAAATTCTTTTTTCTTATGTCAAATAGTTGAGGACTGGATTTCACTGGAAGCAGTTACTCCAGAAGGACTGAAACAGTGACAGAAAGAGAAAACTGAGCTAAGAAAAATGGGGTAAACTGGAAAGGAGGAGAAGGAAATAAAAAACCTCAACAGAAAAATAGAGATAGGAAGCACTTGGGCCATCTAGATCAGTTTGTATATCTCAGCAGTATACATACATCACCTTGTACAACTTCATACTTTGAATACCTATTTTCAACAGGTCTCTAGAAACAAAATCAAGTTCATTTTGAAGTTATCCCTCCTAGAAAACAAGAAGTCCCTGTAGGACACCACCCCTCTTGTTTCTGCAGAGAAGATCACCTCTAGCAATATTTTTTTGGCAAGGCAGATTTCCTTTGCCACTACTCAGATGAAAAATGTGACTGCCTCTCCAGAAGTGCTCTGCAGTGATGCAGACTCTGGTGATGGCAGACTCAAGTCTATCAAGAACATCAGCCAATCCACCTAACACCAGTATCACCTCCAGCTGTGGAATCCACTTTTCTGATCCATTAGCTGTCCCTAGCTTATCTCCTGGGAGTACAGCCCACCTGGCTGCTGCCAAAACAGACTCACTGCTTTCCCATCAGCTCCCCACACAGCTCTTCTCACCAGAACAGCACAGAGTAGACAGCAGATGGTCTCTCTCCTCACCACATATGATGCACACCCAAAAACTTCACACTATTATTTCAACTAATATATTTTCTATGTTACCTCAGCGAGTGATCTAATCAATTTGCAGAAGCAGTTACTTAAATCTTGATGTTGTTCTGGCATTTTCAATGCTCTGCATTTCAAGGGAGATGCTGATAAGTTTTGGAGAAACTTCCAAAGGTTAAAACAGTAGCCAGGAAACACTCTGTATTAACCAAATACTTCAAAGAAGAATATTGGGATTCTCTGAAGTTTATTCTGTGAGAGCAATCAAATATCCCATCCTAATGCATCCACAGGAGTGACTAAAACAGGTATCATCCAGGAGAGAACAATTCCATTTAAATCTCTCTTGTTTGTGTGCATGCATTTATGTGTGTATAGATATGCAGGTGTATGCAGATGACGTTAAAAAAATATAAGGAACTATTAGCAGCACTTCTGTTTAAACTACCATGATGCAGGAGTAGCAGAACACATGTAACTCAGCAATTTGTTATACCTCATCTACAAAATCAGGTATTCACTCTTCATTTATAATTCATGTTTGGATCAGATTGTTGTCCAGCTCTCAGTTACAAAGTACTATGCTTCTGCTATTTTTCAATTTTAGAATGGCGTTATTTTGAAGAATAAGCATGAAATCTTATATTTAAAATAGAGGGCTATATCCCAAAAGTCTCTCAAGCAAACTCAGCAAGGACCAGGAAACCAGCTGAAGGTGCACTTCTAGTGTGCAGTTTTAGTCATCCTTGAAGTGATAAACAGGAGAATTATACACTAGTACATGAATATTCTTAAAATGAATATGTAATTTCTGCTTTTGTATTTGGTATAATTAAGACAGTACATGATATTACTAAGTCATTACTGGTATTCTACATTTAGTCCTTGAATCAACAACTTAAAACAATATTTAAGACCAAATGAAAAGTTTCTATTAGTCACAGTTGTCAAACTTGCCTCAGCCATGACCTAAAGAGCTTTATCCTATTGGGTTATTCAAAAGAAAGCTAAGATGAAATTGTACACTTCACAAATACACACAGATTTCATACTATCTGCAATGGTTTTGGGTGGCATTCATACAGCCTATCGTTAAAAAAGTCTGTAGTGTAAACATTAATCTGTGATCTCTTGAGTTGCTTTTTAGTGAATAAGCATTTTTAATAATGCAGCTATCAAAAAAAGGAACATCTTACCAAGATCTTTTAAAAAACCCCATGCATTTCAAATTAATGTCCCTATCAAGGAAAGGTTGTGTGGTCTGCAACTATCTAGTAATTGGTTTTGCATCTTAAAATCTACAAGTAACAACTGCTTTGCATATTTATTGGAAGGTCCAGTAAGCACTGTTTTGTAGACTTAGTCTCTTTACAATGAAAAGCACAGACTGTTCTTGATGCAAAGCAAAAGCTTACATATCAAAGATGTCAAACTCCTGCAAGGCCATTTGGCTCACTCTTTTCATCCATATGAATCACTTTTTATTTACTTGGGAAAACTGGCAACACATAAAAATGCATTAATGTCTTGCCCTGATTCAAACAGATTTCACCACACCTGTGATTTAAGTGCCTGACACAGATGCTTCTTTTCTCAAGAGAAGGAGGTGGTGTTTGACCCCAGAATCAATTCCAGAGGTTGGGTAGACAAATATCTCACTCTTCCCCCCTTTGGCTCTGCCTAGGGAGTGCAGAGTGTTGACACACAAACAAAGGAAATGCTTTGAGCATCTGCAAGTATTCTGCTCCTAAGCTACAATAAATTACATTGTTTATGCAAACAGTGCTTCTTCTGAGCAAAATACAGTTTAATTTTCTTTTGCAAATGAAGGGCTTGTGGGTTATTTTGGGAACTTGTATGCACCATCTCTGTTACTTCAGTTACTGTGTTTCCTCCAAGGCTACTGGCTTTTGTGGTCCACTCTAGTAAAGACTTCTCTGGACACCCCTAAGTATCTATGCCTGACACTCAGTATTTGCTGCTGGTTTGATAATGATTGTACTCACTGTTTTGCAAGAGCTGCACATGTGCTTCCATACTGTCCTGAAAGTCAAAGGATTTTGCTGCCAGTGGCAGTAGCACGTGGGAGGTGCCTTTCAGTAACATACCAGTCACATTTTAAACTCCAAGTAGGGTGGAAAAATACTCAGGCATGTTAAGAAACTGCAGCAGTAACTACACTGAAGTATGCATGTAGTACATGCAAGCTTTTAAAAAATTAAATGTTGAAGGCACATAGTCCTGCCTATTCCACAAGAAAATTAGTCAAAGACACAAATACAGTTGATTCAGGCAATCTTAACTGGACATACTTCCTTTTTTCACAGTCCCTGCTGTGTCAAACACCTGAGTAAATTATAATAATAAAATTTTCTCAACAGAAAAATGGCAATATAAATTACCTGGCCTGTTGCAATGTATCAGTGTATCAATCAATAACTCAATTTCTGCAAGTTCGCAGCAGTTTTGCAAGATATTGCTGTGCACTGTGCTATTGAAAAAATAACCTGTTGGTTTGTTTTTAAACACAAAAAATCTCAAAAGCACAATTAACTGCACTGTTGGGAAAACTGGCACATATCCAAAACAGCTCACAGGTGAAGATCTTTTATCAAGAAGACAATGCTAGACATTTATATTTCTGCCAGTCTGCTCCACGAGAGGAGCAGACCACTCCAACAGTACAAGGATAAGAATGTGGATCAGCAGAAGCTGAGGCAGTTGAGTAATTCATCTCTCTTGAGAGGAATGATTGCACTCTGTACTAGCTGGCACAAACTCTTGAACAACAATCTACTATGTGGAAAACAGATTGGCCTTTATATTTTGCTTAGGCCTTTATCAAGAGCATCTTAAAACACTTCATTAATTTGAAAATTGTGCCTCCAATATAAAAGGCACATGCATAGTTATAGAAATTAATATATCATAAGCAGAATCTATCCTATGAAGGCCTTTTCAGGGAAAGGTTTATTGGACCTGTTTCTGCTAATTTAAAAATATCCAAAAGGAATTCTGCAAGACCGTTGACAAGTATTTAGTCTGAAGTAACAGTTATAACCAGACAGAATCTTTCATGCTTAGAGACATTGCAATGAGGAAGAGACTCCATTGCTGCACAGAAATACAACTATATATCAAAAGCACTAGTTTTGAATGTCTGGATATTTAATTAGCTCATAGCATAACTCAAAGAGATTTCTAGATGAGATGCTACAACTTATGCAATAATTAACACACCAGCATTACTTCTGCTGAATACCTGAATAATGATACACTTGCATCTCAACCTTCTCTTCAAGTACCTGAGAGCCATTGTGCTTGGTCTTATCAGAGAACCATGTCTCTGAGTCAGACACCAAGAGGCACACAACAAGCACTTTGTGCCACTTTCGGGCAGCCTTGGCCCCAGTGCTGAGTTCTGCCAGAGAGTGCTCCTCTGTGGCAGCTCAGCATCTCTCCCAGACCTGAACAAAACATGAATAACTGGCAGATCCTACAAACACCCATAAGGTCAGAGAGTAATAGGGAGGCTGCAGTGCTGCATTCCAGCTGCACTGCCCTACCCCCAGCCTATGCCATTTTACATGATAGACACTGTCTAAAGATGGTGATCAGAGCTATATGCTTAGCATGTGACCTGCTCCAGCTCTACATTCCAGGAGCTCAGGAGAGAGCTGTGCAGGACACAAGTGGCTTACTCCCAGCTGCTTCCTTCTCTGGGGAAAAGTACTGAATCACATTACACCTGACCCGTGGCTCAGTGCAGCTGCACAGACCCATCAGACCCTGATGAGCTTGCAGGCAGGTGCCCTCTGCCAGCAGAGATTAAGCAATGCTCTCTGCCACAGCAGCAAAGTGCACATTCCTGCACTTACACCTTCCACACCTCTGTAAGGACCTTTGTTCTTCATTTTCCCTTTTTTTTTCCAGGCAAAGAATACAAGCAATATTCATCTTTACTGATGACATAAATTAGAAACAGCAAGAGATTGTGGCCATTTTCAATGAAGACAAAAAGCACCAGCTATGTCCAGCTGCTCCTGGGATCATGAGCTCATTTATACAGAAAAATAAGCAGTTCTTTAATAAGAGAGCAACAGCATGTGCCATGCCAGTTAAGGGCATATTGGTAAGGAAAGTATAACACGTACTTGGAAAATTGAGTGTGAGGAACAATGCAACAAGGGTGGATAAACTTTCTCAGACAGAAAAGGAGTGCGTGAACAATTTCACAGATCCCATCTCAGATAGGGAACAGGTTTCAGAAATGAAAGATCTGTCTCAAATACTTGTCCCATGGAAAAAATGATGTCCTTGTAAGCACAGAGGGCAGAAGCCCTATGAACATCTAACTTGCAGCAGTGTGCATTTGCTGCAAGTTTGAGAAATGCTAATGGCCTCAACATATCTGGCTAATAAGAAGCTTCACTTACATGTAATTCATACTAAAAGCCTAAGCACAGCTATGTAAGGACTGGAACTAATACAGTGAGGCATGACATCATACTCATAATACAAATAGAAAAACATTGCCAAACTTCCAGAACTCTGATGAGACAACTGAAACCACAAAACTATTAATAAACTGCACTTACAGCTTTGTTAATGAAGAAACCAGTTTTCTAGAATGTAAATAAAAACAGCTTAACAGATAAGTTAGCTCTCTCCAGAAATTATATGACAAATCAAGGTCCAAAGACTGAAATAATTCCTAAAATGTATGCCATCTCATTAGCATTGAACAGTCATGTCATACTATACAATACATATATATTAATGAACCAGCATATAATCTACATACTGTCATATGCACAAAAAGTCATGTCTTAGTACTTTGGAAATGGACAAAAGATCTAGATAAATATTTGACTCTAAGAATGAATTAAACCATAAAACTGGGGATTTTTGGGCTATTTGTCAGACAGGTTAGCTAAGGATGACTAAAAACTTAAGTCTGAGCTACACTGATTTGTTTGTTAAGTTACAATTAACTGAAGCAGTATATGAAACAGAAATGCAAGGAGGAATTTCACAAAAAACCACAAACCACAATGAATATGAAGAATTACTATAATTTGCTTATATTACACAGATCCCTTGGGTCCAGTCCTACAAAAACATTCAACAAAATAGCTCATCAATATATCAGTCAAAGACACCAAGACTGAGCCTCTCAGAAAAATTACTTTAAAATTGTATGTAAGAGCTGAAAAAATAAGTCACCAACCTCTAATAAGGTAGACTGTTTCTCTGCAGATCCAGAGCCAGTACCTAGAAATGAATAAAAACAGGGTTCAGTTGTTTGCTCAATCATCAGTTTTTCAGGTATCATTTGTCAGAATTTGTTATGCATATTTTCATAACATTGTCATAAAATCAGCTTCTCTCAGGTGTTTCCAGCATTCATAAAGATTTGGGTTTCCAGTTAGTCACTTTTCTGTATAAAAATAGGACATACCCATAACATTGTACTAAAATTAAAAGCAGAGTAAACCCATGTGTTTTTATTTTTCCTGATTAATTCACAACAAGCTATTATAGGCTTCCCTTACAAATTGGCTTGGGTGAAGATTTAGCTACTTTTTCAAGTTATTAACACCTGATCAGAAACACTTGATCCTAGAGCTCTCTCCGGAAGTAAATTACACTGAGATGCCTGCTCAGACACATACTATCACAAAATTCCTGCTTTGTCTAACACAATTTTTCCCTCTGTTGTATCTCTTATATTTGTCGCCATCCATCAAATTTTGGCATGCCCTTCCAGTAAAAAAAAGAAAGCGCATACAACTTTGGGTATTGTTTGTTTGTCCCAACTCTTTTTTGATTCACAACTGTAGATGCTGTCAGACTACTTCCAAATCTCAATTGCCTCCCTTAGGAGTTTCGGAGTAACATCCACTATATATCTTGATCAGTGGAACAAGGTAGGAACTACATTATAGTGGCAGTATTTGCAACTTTCAAATGCTTCAAAGATCTACAGCAACACCAACCATTGCATAACACAGAGAACTCACTTCAGAAGTTTGCTACATAAAAGATTTCAGCTCACTCCTATCTCTCTATTTCCTTTTGTAACTGTAGTTCATTCATATTATATAAATAGAATTTTTAATTTGTATTCATAGTGAAGAGCTCAATGATTTAAATATGTGAGATGTGAAATTATTTTACTACTTCTATGAGTGCCACAATAATCCAGGCACTCAGGCTCCAAAGCTGTATTACCCAGTAGGTAGCTTAGTAAAGGTGTGCTTGTTACTCTGTTGCTCTTGCACTCTGACTTACTGTATTACTTTTCACTGTGCTGAGAGAAGAAGATTATGACTGTACTTTCAGGCTCATCCCTTCCCCCTGTTTATAGGTCAGTTAGTGTACATGTTAAGAGACCCGGGCTTAATCCTTCTGCTGCTGACATGGACACAATATCACAGTATTTCCTGTCTATAAAATTTATTACTTCTACCTGCTTGTAAACTACTAGTGAGAATATGTGGACAAAACTAATTTTAATAGTTTTAACTACACTTATGTAGCCACAGGCAGAAAAAGACTTGCTTTGCCATGCCCAAGTTTTATTCTCCATTCACTTCCTTGCCTAGTATGTATTTGCAAGGTCAGAAGTCTCAGTAACTCTAAAGACTGGTTTTCAAGAAAAACATTTATCTTTAGTATGAAGTTCTTGGAATAACAAGTTATTGAGTACACTATCAGAATAATGTAATATATTCTGTCATTCTTTCAGCTCTAAATAAAAAGGTTTACATGCTTGCTTCAAAATTGATTACCTAGGGTGGAAAATAAATTAAAACAGAAAAAATCCAGAATCAAGGTTCTGAATGGTTTTCTGAAATGGCAAGCACTTTAAGAATGTCAATTGGTTAGTAGAGTTCTCTAGGCTAATCATGTATTTTTCTAAAGCAAAGGCATGAGAACTATTTACTACCATATTCAGTAAAACTCCCTAACACTACTAAACAATAGTCTTTCTATAACTTTCTCCATATTATCATCCTTTTATTGTACACCAAACTTTGCACTTGTTGTTAAAAGACTTACATTTATTTGTTTCAACTAAAGCTTATGACTGCTGTGCAATGTAAGAAGGAAAAAAACCAGTTAAAGAAATCACCAGCAAATTTAGTCCTCACAGCTCAGCAGCTCCCCTGCCCACATACCAGGGCACAGCAAGGAAAGGAGATGCTCCAACAAAATTCACTCCTGGTGACTAAATAAGCATCTTCCACAGACAACTCTGAAAGCCATCAACCCATACTCCTCTTTCATATTTGAGGAACAGCACTGAACTCAAAGTATTTCTATCTACCCATACCCAAATCGAGCCACTGAGTTAGCTGGGAAAGCAATTGTATTCATTTTACAAGCATTCACAATACCACATCAGATGTCATGAAAATAGTATTTGATAATTTTAGCTCATAACATAATGAAGAATACTTTTTTTTTTCAGTTTTACCCCACTTTTCCAATTCACAGGGGATTGTAAAAGATAATGAAGTGATTTGCATGAATCTCCGTAGATGAAAATTTATCAAAAAACACACAGAATTTTTAGAACATCTTCATTTCTTCAGCCTATATCACATTGTGAAGCAAGAGAGAGCTGTGATAAAGTTTACTGCTGAACTCAGTAATGCCAAAGCAATCATAAGGAGACCTTGAAAACACCACTTCCAGACTTTTCTAATCAGAAGAACCCATCAATTCACCACCAGGCACTGACTGTTCACAGCAATGGTAAAAAAAGGCCATTATAAATTAACCTCCACTCAGAGAGAAGCCCTTTTGTAGTACTTGTCACATATATGAATACATTGTGGATGACACTGTAGAAGGAGTATGCCATGCAAAAGATCACCCATGGACAAGAAACACAGGGAAAGTAAGAACTTTACCAAGCACAAAGACAATTACTTGGTTTGTGTCAGAAAGGTATTTGTATCTCTGCGACCTACTCAGGAATGGCTTCTGGCTAGGAATACAGTATGCAGAATCCTGCATTAATAAAAAACATGCATTGTTTTTTGTGCATGTCAGGAGCTTAGATGTTCCAAGTTTCAAAGACACACAAAGCTGTTGCCTTCCTAGAAATATTAGGTTCAATTGAAAAATCAATATGTTAGTTTGTCACACTAAAAAATCATGGTACAAGCCATTAGACAAAGCATTTCTAAAGGTATAAATTGCAGTTCTGACTCAGAATAGTAAAGACTTCAGACATTTCTCTAGTAGCTTTAGTTGAACTGCTAACAATAATTTTCCACCCTCCCATGCCCTCATCTGCATTTCCACCTAATCACTTTAGATATCTTTTTTCTTTGTCCCATGCATATGGTCCTTCCTACACACACACACAAAAAAAAAAAAAAACAAAAACAAAAAAAACTTGAAAACTGTAAGAAAGATTATGCTCCTTAGCTCTTTCTGGGACTATTGTGTAGATGTAGAAGTCATACCAGTCTTCCTTAAGCTCAGACATTACCTTAACTCATTTCACATGCTGAAGGTCAGGCTTAGAGTCAGCTGAAAAACAGGCACATTCACAGGAAGGTATGCACTGGTATGAAAAAAATTCCAATCATCAAAAGTCAAATATTGAGACAGCTCCTTCACAAACTATTAACTGCAATGTCATGGGGAAAAAAAAAAATCACAGAATTATCTTCAACCCTAGAAAGTACCCCAAAGTGCAGTGCAGCACTGACACAGGAAAATACAAAAGGCACAAGCCAGAAAACTTAAGTCACAGTATATAGGAGTGAGTGAGGTAAAAGCAGCTTTGACAGCAGTAAACAGAAGAAAAAGTACGATATGGAACCAGGAATCAATTAAGAAAGCACTATTGCAGCATATGCTACAGCACATGCTGCAGTTGAGATACAGATTATTGCCACACGATTTCAGAAGGCTTTAAGCATTCACTCCTACAGAGTAACACCATACCCCATCAGAAGGCTTCATGTGTCTGCCCATACAGAGTAACATCACATCAGGAAGCAACAAGCATCTGCCCTTGCTCTTTACCCCAACCTTTTATAGCCCTCATGTTCATGCATGGCACCTGTGTGCCTTCTGTTCCCCTTCCTGATTAGTCAATACTGATTGGTCAAATGCACCTGGGCACTCCATGTCCCATTACCTTCAATGCTGCTCACCTGCTTTTCACAGCTGAAGCCCATTAGGGATGAGGCTCGGCCACAGCCCCACTCCCAATTACCACAAGCTGCGTGCCTACAAAGTGCAAGAAAACAAGTAAAAATGTCTCAGTGGATTTATGACAAGGCAGTAAGGGACCCCCACTGTTAGCATGCCACTTGTCCTTGCACCAATGTGCTACTGATTCATTGTAACCTCACTCATCTGCCCCTCCAGTTGTCCTTGAGAAGTATTGACACCACCAGGCTGCAGACTCAAAGGATGCTGAAAGGGTGAATGTACACAATGGAACACATACATACTAGAAAGTCTGTGTATTAACTCAATAACTGTAAGGAGCTGGATTGAAATAGAAGCTGTATTTTGATTAGAAAGTTAAGACTATAGCTAAAGATAAACCGTAGCTCCTCACATCACTCAGCATTCCTCTGTCTCTGTAACAGAGGCACAGCCCCTTGAAGTCCCAGGCTGAGCACCAGAGCCCTGCCTTCCTTCAGCAGAGCTGCTGCCGAAGGCATCAAAAAAACCACCACACTTCCAGCTGCCACTATCAAGTTACAATGATATTAAGCAATTTTTAAAATTGCTTTGGTTAATCACAGCAACATCTCATCATCTTCTATTGGCCGCAGGCTGTTCCATTAGCTATTGAGGTCTGCAAACCGGGGCAACTAGGTCTGTGAGCAGCGGAGATGCAAGGTCTCACCCTTTTACAGATGAGCTCATTGCAAACCCAGGCTATAAACAAGTCAACACAACAGTGCAAAAGAGAACAACTGTCAGTGCGCTAAGAACCTCTGCAATGCTTGCTCCCTCTTTATTCTGATTTTAACTTAGGGCCAAAGCTTAAGTCACTGCTTTCACAAGGAATTAAAATTAAGTATTGTAAGTTCATTCATACTGGAGGTGTATCACAAAGCAAAGAGACAGATGCGGCTCCTGCCAGGGAAATTACAAAGGTTCTTATCCTGAAAAAATTTACATATCAGGAACTTTATTCATGTAAGTAATCATGCAGGACCAGGACCATTTAATCTTTCTTCAGAAACTGAGCCTATGCAAACAGCACATGGATGCTGCCTACACTTTCAATAGCAAATCCTTCATTTTATATTATCATTCTACCAGTAATTTAGCTGTAGTGTTGCTAAGAGGATTTCCAACATATTAAAGTAGTATTGAAATAATATAACTATTTGCATTTGAAAAGTATATTGTCTATTCCAAACAATATGGCAGGAGATCCCCTCCATGTATTAAGAAATCTCAAACTAATCACTTTAAGGCAATGATGTTACCCATTGGAGAAAATGAAATTCTGTTCAAAACCTCCTTCATAAACCATTCTTTATGCAAGACAGAAATGGCTTCTGGCAAAGCAAAAAAGATCTGCCTGTGGCAAGCTAAGTGTAAGTATGAATTTCTGTGTATATAAATACAAAATGAGGTTAAAAAAACAAAACCAAACCAAAATGCAAAGGTACTTGTTTTTTGACAAAGACACAAAGTTTCTTATTTTTGATTAAACAGCCTTTTTTCTAGAGAATCTTCAAGCTTGTTTTGTTACTATTCCTCCAGAAACCATGTGATAACATTAACTTTAGTTATATAAGTTACCATCCTACCACATACTAGAAAGCACTAGAAAACATTAAAAGTCTATTTGTAACATCCTCTGGGTGTGAGATGTAGTATTCCAAATATCTTAGGTGGGAACAAGATAGAATCACTCTAAACTGCAAGCCTCCTCATTTCCATATTATTTTAATGCCGAAGAAACACCAGAAAACCAAGAAAATCCTCTATTTCATAGCTACCCTCACCACCTACATACCATTTATTGACAGTTCGGCAATTAAATATTTTTTTTCTAAAAATATGGGAATATTTAAATGGGAGCCAATATGTTGCAGGAGTTAGTAAATTTTATTCTACGCTCAGCATAAAGAAATTCACTTTGTGCTATTTATTGCTAAGTGGTATTTTCAAGCTCTAATTTTCGTGACATTCACGTACCTTTAAATTGCCAGTTCATTGAAGGACAAAACTAGGTTATTAGTTATTGGATTTCAGTGATCCAGTGAGCATGTTTGGACAGCCACAGATTTTGCTTATACATTATACTTTGAGCATTAGATGCATAAGATCTATGAGGTGTCCCTGTTTCTAGCATGTGCTGATTATGGCTGGGATAGTCAATTTTCTCACAGTAGCTGGTATGGAGATGTGTTTTAGATTTGTGATAAAAACAGTGCTGATAACACAGGGATGTTTCAGCTGTTGCTGAGCAGAGTTTACCCCGAGTTAAGACCTTTTCCATGTCTCACCCCACTCCATCAGTGAGGAGGCTGGGGGCGCACAAGGAATTGTGAGGAGACACAGCCAGGACAGCTGACCCCAACTGACCACAAGATATCCCAGACCATGTGTTGTGCTCAGCATACAGAGCCAGGAGAAGGAAGAGGAGAATATTTGGAGGGATGGTGTTTGTCTGCTCCAGTCACTGTTACCTGTGATGGAGCTCTGCTTTCCTGGGGATGGCTGAACACCTGCCTGCCCATGGGAAGTGGTGAATGAATCCCTTGTGTTGGTTTGCTTTCATGCACAGCTTCTGCTTTACCTGTTAACTGCTTTGATCTCAGCCTGCTAGTTTTCTCACTTTTACTCTTCTGATTCTAACCCCCACCCTACCAGCTGCTGGTGCTTAGTGGCCGGTACGGGTTAAACCACAATATAGCTCTTATCTGGGTTTGTTCACAAGCACAAATGACTCAGAATCCCTCCCGTGAACAAGTTTCATTCACACAGAAGCAGTAACAGCCACACAAGTGAGATCACTCTGTACACTAGGTAATTTTAAGTGTACATCTATAAAGAATTAGGTATATCAATGAGTATTTCAGCTTAGGGTGGTATATCCAGTGTTTAACACCAAGGATGTTCTTCACCATTGACCAGAGCAATTACCAGCCCAGTTAAGGCTAGATTTGAAAAGTGCTTTCCTATTTCACACAAAATGTATTAGGAAGTGGAAAAAATCACGTTTACTGACTCCCTCATTTTCATGTATTGTATCACTACTGTATTTGCTCTGAAAGATAATGGGACAGTTTGAAAAAATAGCTGCAATAGAAGCATTTACTGAAACCAAAAGCATCAAATCAAAAAGGTTTGCCAGAGTGAACCAAGCTCAAACGATTTATCAAGGGCCTCCAAATTCAGGGTTGTCAAAGACCTGTAATATATTCCTCCTAATACACAAAAGGAAAATCATCTTTTATCCTCAATAATAATGTTAGCGAAGTGCATTCAACCAGCTCAGGCTGAGTTATGCTAACAACCCTGTTCACCTCTGGACATGGAGACCTTCAATCCATCACTGTAAAATTTGATAAAAATTTTCCGGGAACTGCCAAAAGGTTTATATTTAATTACCACTGGAATCAACAGAATGAAATATTGAAGAAAATTACATGTTCTACATCATTTAAGTTTTCTGATTCCTGACTTCTGGGCTTCAGAGGTAGCCTGCATTACCTTCTAAACTCTAATTCATCTGGTTTAGAAAGACTAATTAATTTCTACTCCAAAGAACATAAAACTGTCACCACTCAAAGTATGTTCCACAGGCCTGGATTTACTGGGAAGATCAAGGAGCTACATCTGCCCTTGTTTCTATCAAGCAGAATACCCATTAAATAAATGATCCAATTCTTCATTACAGGCTTTTCAGCTGGTGAATGCAAGCACAAGAACTAAAAAGAGATCTGGATTTAGCTCTATTTATGAAAGGAGAAAGGACGTTGTATCAGCTCCTTGGGAACAACCAAAAAATTTTAGTAGGAGTTGAAGAAGGATTGCCTTAAAATTTCTGTCAGGTAGCAGGATACTAAATAACTTAGTCTAAGAACTCCAATTAGAAAACAAAAGCACTAATAATTCTGCAATCCTTAAGGTTTGCAGAATCCTTACTAATATGTTTCTCTCACAAAATCAGATGTGATATTCAAATTACTACTACCACAAGTATCAAGCCTCAGGAATAAACATACTAGTGCTTAAATGGTATGCAATAAAATAACCTAAAAAAGGAATTAAGTATTTGGGTATTAGTTTGTTTGTTTGTTTTGGGGTTTTTTTTTGTGCACGGCACTGAACAGAGGCTGCTACAAGCATGATACATTAAAAGCACTACATTTTTATTTATTAAATACTGTTAAGACATTTTCATTAAGAAAAGGTGCCTCTTTACAAGACACAAGAATATGTACTTCTAGCTGTACAAGCAAGCAAAAATCCTCTTTTATATCTGACTTGTGCTTCTATCCTGCTTAACAATTCACCTATGCATACTAAACCAGAAAATACTTAGCAAATTTTGTTTGCATTTATTTAAATACTCATAGAGCAATGTAAGTTGCAGCATGAGCAGATGACTGAAGAAGCCTTAAATACATTAATACTGCAGCTTCTCCTGTCTGCCTTGCCTCAGTAAGAATCCCAGCTCCTTCCCTTGCCCTTCAGAATTATCCACTAGCCCATGGCACCTATGACTGATGTCCACACACTGTAAATTGCCCTTCAGGTGTCCCCACAACCTGCCATATATCTTGCTTAAGAACTCAACAATGTGCAGCCAGTTCTGCAGGTGTGTGTGCTTCCAGCACAACAGGTAACTGTGAGGTAACACTCCTCCATACTGGGGTCAGTTGCAGTTATTTTGGGAAATTGCATTCATTCTCAAGCTTGAACTAGAAATCACACAACAAGTACAAAAGTTACCAGAGAAACACCGATGAGTGCACAGTACAATCATCTATGTCTCATTTCCTTAAAAACAGGCTAAACAATATGCAGGCCCTTATATTTCATTAAATGCTTCTCTGGAAAACTAAATACTGATGAAACCCTTAGCATGTAATGGGCTTTTCTGACTTCCTTGGACGTAAAACTCATATTTTTTATATAAGCCAGGGAAAATCAGCTTCTCTTGGGCTAACAAGCAAAATTTTTTCCCTGTTTTAACTTTTCTGAAATTAATCAATTAATGAAAGTATTACTTTATGAAAAATTACTTCACTGAAAAATGAACTATATCATCAATTCCTGTCACATGAACTACCATCTCTAAATGTCAGATATTCCTTTTAGTGAGATACTGATCACTTGGATTGGATTCAATCTGAATTAAAATTTAAATAATTTCTCTTCTGTCATGTGCTCCCTGATCAAACTAGCTTTCCACAGAGGCATTTTTTAATGTTAAAAATAAACATAAAACAGAAAATGTTTCCTTTAAGTCTAAAAATGTCATCAGTAGTAAATATATCTTTTCTTTCCTTACTGCCCAATTTCTGAAATGCCAGCTCATATTCTGGGTTGAATGTTTTAATGATTTTATCTTGGTGCCCAGTTAACCAACGTCTCCTCTGTAGAATCAGTATGAATAAATATAAATTCATGGTGTGGCAGAATTGGCATTCTAGACACAGAAAACGCTAATGTTGTTTACCACATCATGCCTAAAAGTCAATCTACTAATTTTTCTATTAAGCCAGCCTGCTGGGCTTAAAAACTGAAAGTTAGAAACCTAACTATTAGGCATGCAGCCAGATCAGAGCCTCACAGGACTTCTTAAACCCATCAGAGAATGTATAATACTACCAGGGAGTCATCTCCCTTCTGAACCAATACAGTAAAAACATCCAAGCATGTTTCTTATTGTAATGGTATATAGATTTGGACTTATGATTAGCTTCATAATAAAAATGTAAAATCTTGAATAAATATCTGTTGAAGTGACTGACCTGTGCCCCAAGACTAACTAGACAGAACTATACACTTTTACAGCTGACTACCACAAAGGAAGACAGTGTTTGAGTGAGTATAGGTGGAAAGGAAAAGTGGATGGAAGTTCCATTATATTTTTCCTGCAGAGTTTTCGACCACAGTTACAATTTCCCCAGACTGGAGGAGAGGGAGAAGGATGACAACGTAACACTATTACCTTAAATACAGGACAGTTAATGTGGGAGAATGACTGTGCTGAAGTTCTGATCATCTGGTTTCCATTTCTACAAATCATAGAAAACAGATTTCTCCACTGGCAAAGATAAATAAAGCAATGAATTTTAGGATTTTGGATGACATCACTGACAGGGAAGAAAACTAAGATAAGATCTCGGGGATATATATGGGCCCATGTAACGAAAAACGAGATTAGGATTGTTAGGAAAGTACTATGAGAGCATTCTTGATTAACACTGTGTATAATATGTCAGATCACAGAGTCCAGAGAGACTGGGGCTCTGTTATCTGTGTCATATCACACAGCACAACACAGCTCAGCCTCTGGGATGCTTCCACCTAGCTTGTGGGGTTTCTTTACCTGATCCAGAAGATGCAGATCAGCTGTTTGAAGAGTAAACACATCTCCAACAGTCATGCTTCTCCTGTGCTTGCAAATGGGGCCACACTGCGTGGCTGCTGTGCACTCTGCCAGTGCATGATAGGAGGTGAGATGTTTCCTCCTATCCACACATGGACTGCTAAAACTCCATTGCTGCAGCTGCCAGTGAGTCATGAAACTTGGATCCAGCACAGCCTGAGCCATTTCAAAGTGCAGTGTTCAGACCCCCAGAGTTCATAGTCAGAGGAAACAAGCCAGGCAAATGACATGTGGGAAGGAATGAAGACAGAGTAGGGCAGTAACTTTTTTGTGTGTGTACACATTAAATGTCTACTATTCTGATAGTAAGTGGATATTTTCTAGTCCATGTATTATGAAACATTAAGAAAATTCTTACAAATAATTACAATGAAAAAATATTTAGCTTCTAGTTTGCTTTCATCCCTCACAAGGGAGATATTCTGTGACTGCTTTCAGAAACAAGCTTTCAGAAACAATGAATCATACCAATTAAGCACAATTAATTACCAGTCTGGTTTTGTCCTCTCTCTCATCTATTTTGTTGACAGCCACTGACAGCGATTACTTTGCTCACAGTACCATGAGTGCCCACCTGGGGGAAGAAAGTCTCTTTGAACTGCAGAGAACTCCCTCATCTTTACCAGATTAAGAAAATAATATTTACCTTTGCTTTGCTTTCCATCCCTTCTTCTCTTAGTAAGGATAAGGGAATTTAAAAAAAACAAGGAACAAGCAATAAATCACTACTGAGTATTAATTTCTGATTAAAAAAAAAGGACACACATCCCAAAAAACCTTTAACCTTATGTCAGAATAAAGGAGGGGAAACAGACAAGTCAACAGTGGACTGTGGCCCCCATTTAATAGAGGATACATTTGCTGCTCTGGTCCATCCTTAGAGTCATGCTACTCACTATTACCATGGACTGAATGGCTCCTGCAGCATCTGCTAAGAAAGGAGCTCTCTCAGACTATCCTTCACCTCTACCTTAGGAGAACATGAGACAGAGTAAATGCATCTCCTCTTCTGCAGAAAAGACCATCAAGGCAATTCCTTTCATTGCACCAACTCCCTCCTACCTCTTAGGAGATCGGATCTTACTGATTCTTATTGACAAAGAGAAAACTAAATCCTTTGCCCCTATTCCAGCCTTTACAACAGATATTCTATGGCTCTAACAAGTCTCGAAACGTCTTCTAGTGCTTATATGTCATAAAGGGTAAGAATTTGGAAAAATAAATGTTGATTTCATTAGGTGATGCTATGTTTATGTTACAAGGTTCTCTGTTACTTTTAGAGTTATTTCTAGAAAGCCTTTGCCAATAAATAAATCAATTCTTCCAGCTGGGCTTTGATAAGACTTCGTAAAATAATAGCCAAATTCTGTTCTGACTGAAATCACTATTAAAATTTCACTGATCAAACTGGACACAACACCATATAATAAATGTACGAACTTAACAGTGTCCGCATTGTTCTAGGTTTCCCTTTAAAATATGAACTTAGAGAAGGTTATTCATGGTTGCATATTGCAAAAGTACTTCAAGAACAGATGTGCACTGCTTAGGAAACTCTCACTCTCTCAAGCATGGTGCTTTGTACTTTGCCCTCCTCAACATGGTCCCTTGAAAGCAGGGAGCATATGTTTGTAGAAACCAAAGATGATGGATTGTACAATGTGCAAAATCAAGATTTGATTTATTGTCTGCTTTTTTTCCTTTCAGGAGCACACATACATCAGATTTATTTTTATATATCAAGGCTAAGATTCAAAATCAAAGGTTATATAAAACAAAACTTTAAAGGAAGTTATAATATGCCTTTAAACACTACCAAAAGACAAAATTATCTCTGTTTACACCCCTATCAAACTTAAATTCTGTTTGTGTCAATGCTGACTTGTGCCTCACAACTGTCTGGACCATACTTGGTGAACTTCCATGCCTCCCATAAGCCTTGGCCTGGTCTGACTGGATGGCTTATGAAAACTGGCTATACTGCACCAGTTGGAAGGCTAAAAGCCAAAAACAACATTAGAAAAGAACATTATAAATGTCCTGTGTTCCAGAAAATAATGGAATCCAAAACATGCTTTTTTCCCCAAAAAGCTAAGTGGATTTCTTCAATGTGTTATGAAACATCATTCACACTGGGACTGCTTTATACAACTGATATGGCTGGAAGAAATCTTTTTCAAGATAGCATTTTTTATTGCGAGTGGGAACTGGTTCCTCCATTCTATTTCAGATCTCTCATTACTAGGTTAGAAACTAATTTCTCATGTTTTGTTTACATTGTAATTCTCAAAAATAATTCACATGATGGGGAAAAAAGGCACAAATTTTGAAATGTCTTCCAGTTGGAGAATGAGGTTTTAGATGTAAAAACTTTTTGAGTCAGTAAATGAAAGTTTTTTGAAGGGGATTTATCCTGTATATTATACATGCACTAGGAGGAAAGTGGAGGGGGGTAGAGGAGGATAAGCCACAAATGAAGATAATGAAGATTTTATGTGGATGCGAATTTCTGGAAGATCAAAATGGTTTACAAAATATTAAGGAAGTTCCTGCTACAGGAAAAAACACTGCAAGATCTGTACAGAGAGTGAACATTCTTTGCTTACTTATTTTTAGGGCTAGTTATTTAAGAAATGCTTTTAGTTTTCTTTCCTGGTCTACCTCCCATAATTATATATTTTTGATTAAAAACACCCCAAAAAAGCTTGTTTCCATTTGCCTGAGTGGTCCAATCACTTATTCTTTTATTGCTTTTAAAATTTTTATTAAGGAAGCCTTAACAACCAAACTAAGTAGACTATGCTTTTTTCAAATCTCATTTCTACTGTGTTTTTTCTTTTTCATAGCTTGGAGAATGAGGGAGGGAAATAACTGCCCAAGTCCTATGTCTATCCAGTATGGTTTCAAGAGAATCCTGACCAGAAAATTTTTTGGTAGGCCACGGTGTCCTGTAGCAAGCAAACTACATCTCTGAATTTCACATACATGACTGCTGAAAAAGCTATGTCTAGCAGAAAACAAACAGGAGAAAAATCTTGCCACAATTCAGACAGACACAGTGACAGATTCATTGCTAAAAGTATGGCATAATCAAACTAGGACAACTTTTATTAGATTTTTTTTTTCTCACAATTAAATCTATTTGAATAAATAAAGTTTTAGGATAGCTGGGAACCAGCAAAAATATGGCTAGGGATTAAAATACTACATTCAGTTTAACTGATATATCACAAAATCTGGAGCTCAGTTCTGTATATGCAATGTCATCCAAGAAAACTATCAACATTCCATGAACTCTCACTCTCTTACAGTTAGAATCCTGTTGTCACTGGCCCTGCAACTTCAGCATCCTTAAATTTCATCTTTAAAAACCAAATATATTTCAAAATTATGGTTTCACTTTCAGATAAGGAAATATGCTAAGTAGCCTTTTACCTGGGTAGGAAACCAATACTCCAAACTTAGATATTTTAGCTTTGGTTTGATACTAGATGAGCTCAAGTAGAAGACAAGATATTCCAGGCAGTCGACTGCCTAAAACTGTAAAACAGAGCTGCTTTTGTATAGCTCAACTCAACTCTTGACTCAAGCCATCACCTGGGCTTCTTGACCCAGAACTCTACCACAATTCTACCACAAATGTTAATTTCTTATGTTTATCATGAGTGATTTCAAATTGATAAAGGAAAATATCTGAAGATTCTTCTAAAGTTGCTTTATTCCTTCATCTCACTGCTTATACCAAGGACTGTCTTGAAAATCTCCCTTGAGATTATAACTGTAGATGGGAGCTGAACTATACTGCATTTTTGACAGATCCAACCAAACATCTGAAAGCATCCATGAACACTGAGGAATAATATAAAGTTTTGCAGCAGTGTCTTTTTGGATGCTCTAAATGCAGAGTATTTAACTAGTTTAGCTGCCAATTCGAACCTTTATAAAATTGCATATAAAGTCTCCTGTGTTTTATAGGAATTTATAAAAACTGCTCTTACAGACTTCCCCAACACGTGCTAAATTATTTATCATACCTTTTAATTGCAATTTCTTGGCCATCCAAGAGATGCCTAACAGTCTACATTTTAACTCCTCCCACAGTATAAATATATAGAATTAGAACTGGTTTTTCATAGAGAATTTTAATTGCAATCCTCAGAATATGAGTTAAATAAAAAAGAAAACCTACTTTTCCTCAGTGAAAAGAGAATCAGAAGGTAAGGCAGTTAAGTCTTGGTTAGAAATATTTCAGTATTTATTTCAGTTTTTCACCCTGAAAACTATTCGAAAAACACCCCTTTCCATGTTTTTTTGTTTTACTTCTGCTATTTACTTTGGAAGAAAAATTTTCCCAAATGGGCAACAAAAATCTTTTACTGTATCTTTCAACTGAAGGACAGGAAACTATTATATTTTTCTCAGTTTCTAACCCTGCACCTTTCCCTAAATACTGCCCAGAAATTATGATAAGCTATTTCTTTCCAGAGTTAAAGCAGAAACAATGCCAATATAAAATCAGTAAAAACTGCCTGTAACTGTAACTTCTACGCAACAGATCCTCACTTTCATATAAATTTGTTGTATGTTTGGCTGTATGTTTTGTGTTGTGCAGGCCTTTGAAATATACTGGTTGGTGTAGCATCCCTGAATGCCAAGTGGAGAAAGCAGATCCTAGAAGGATGCTCATCAGTACTTTTCAACAGCATTTTTATTAAAGGAGCAGCAATGTCTCCTATCACCTTGTAACTTCTTTTAATGCAAAGGAAAAAACAGATGCTTACTTGTCACTAGAGACTGAAAATGTATTTTCTACAAAAATGACTGCTCTACATCTTCCTTGACTGCTTCATCAGTTTGCAGATTGCTGAAGAAAAGCTTCCTATTTTTGGCCACACACTACCTTGCAAAAAAACCCCATGAATGCAGGGAATAAATAGTAACAAGAATACAGTCAGCACAGAACAATATTAATTGCTAACAGGAACTCTCAATGCTCTAAATAATAATGTGCTATCCATCTCTGAATTCTGACAGACAAGAGTTGACAAATGCTGAAGTTTCATTTTGTTTTTTGTTCAACAGCTGCTTTTCCAAACCATCCCCAACTGAAGAACTCCCAGAACTCTGACACGCATCACACATACCAGCTTTCAGCAGATGTTGACAGCAGAGTATCTCCCTTCACATACAGACTTTTATTCACATAAAAGCTCAATAATTCAATAAAAACTTGACTATGCAGTAAATGAACTAATACAAGTGAACTCAGGACATGGCAGGAACGGCTTATAAAGCCCCTGGGTAGTTACAACATTTCTAAATCCTTTCTAGCACAGGGAGAGGAAGAAGGGTTGATGACACCAGGAGGTGCAGCAGAAGCGGTACAGGACCCTCTGCCCCACACTGAAGGTGCCTCCTCAGTGGGAGGATTACACTGACTTTTGCTGACATTGGCAGCCAGCCAGTTCTGCAACAAAGAGAGACACATACAGGGTGCCAAATCCCAAATTATGCTAAACACAGACACAGGGATGCTGAGTCACACTTCAGGGATTAAAGTCCTTCTTTCTCCACTCCCTTTTCACATCAAAGTGGGGTCAAATTCTTTGGTTTCTGAACTATTTCTGATTGCTCTTTAGAACAGCAAGTGCTACTCGAGCCCTCCTACAGTAATCCTGTGCTTCAGCTACCACAAGCTTCAAATTAGCCCTGACAAAATATACATTATACACACCAATAGGCAGAATTGCAGGACTGGTTCTGGCAGTTGTATGACAGTTCTATTACACCACAACTACACCAGAGCCTACAGGAATGAAAACACAAACAAGATTTATTTTTCCTCCATTGATATAAAATACTTTGAAATTATATGATGAAAATAATGCTCACCTCCCTGTTGTCACTGCAAATGAAAGCATACATAAAAATGAAATCCACTGGACTTTCACTGTAAGACAGGCTACATCTTCCATACAGAAACTTTGGCCTATATTGGATGTCTCACTCTTCCTGAGTGCACTGGAGAATGTTTTGGAAGCATGTACAACCAAAAAAAGGGCACACAAACATATTGCGCATTTCTGCAAACTATCCTCTCTTCCTTTGAAAGCAACTAGATGTTGGGTCCTTGACTAAGGCTAACACACAAAGATTCAAAACAGGCAAGAAAAAAATGGACTATGCAGACTGCAAATATAAATGACACCATGCTATCTCACAAGGCTTTAACATATGAAACAAAAATGAAAAGAAAAATATAAGAAATTAGAAGAAAAATTAGTCGAATTATACATAGCAGCCCAAACAGCTGTATAAATCTTGTGAATGTAGTGCTGTAGTGTTTAAATTTCACACAGCATTCACATTATATTTCTACAGTCTACACAACAAACAGAAGACGGTATTTTTTTATATAAGGCCTTAAAAGAAGTATTTGGTTACTGGCTGCCAGAAGAAAAACAAGTGAAGCATTCTTTAAGCTCCTTGGGAATTCATATCTCACACCTTTTTTTCAGTCCTGTTTCAATCTTCCCTATGTGGCTGGAGTATTTGATTGTTTACTGCTCTTAGCAGTCACAAATGCCAGAGTCTGCAACATGACTTGCAGCCAAACATATTCTGACAACACCTGTAAGCATAAAGCTCAATGACTTGGAAAAAAAAAATTATTAATATGGTGCAACAGTTCTTCACAATAACCTGTCCATTGGAGACCTCAGGGAGGTGTAATTAGTAATTTCTGATGAAGAGGTACCATGACCAGAAATTCTGACTGATGGCAGGCCTTGGAGTCGGCTTCCCCCACAGCTAGGCCTGGCACTTCTCGCCTGAGAAATGATCTGGGGAAGCCAGCAGGCTTTAAAATATACTGTTCTTAAATGCAAAGCCTCTAGTATCTTAGGAGCACTGTATCTAAAACATAGGAGCAGACATATTTTATTATTATAAAATTATGAATTCTTCACACTTTTGTACACAGGGGGCAGATTACTTCCCCAGAGAGCAGAAATAAGGCAAGCAAATACTTAGACTTAAGCACACACAGAGCCTTGCCAAGGAGAGCAGAGCATGCTTGAGTTTTATTCCAGAGCAACACCACACCAGCAGATTCTACAGCTCCCTGAGGCAGCTTTTTCTAAATAAAAGTGGACTATCTCTGCCAGGGTTGTTTCTCTTACGAGGCAGGGAGGAAGGTAGAGTTTGAAGTTTCCCCAGGCAGCTCTAAGCCCCCATTTCCAGTGCTGCTGTCACAGCTGGGGCAGCTGTAGCTGGCAGGGATGGCCAAGTGTTTTGCAGCCAGGTGTACTTCCAGTCTTAAACATTGACTCTTACACTTCTGGGGCATCTGGCTGGTTTTGATACCAAACCAAAATCTGTGGCTAAATAAGGGCAAGAATATTAAACCATGCAGCTGACTCCCAAGAATGAAAGAGCAAAGTAGAAGAATTTTCTCTTTGGTCTTGAAGAGACTGATCAAATCCTATCGTAAATCTGAATCAGAACCATATCTTTACTTGCAAAGAGAATTGATAAGCAATATAAAAATAGGATAGCAAAACAGTAATTTCTCCTCCATTATGGGAATTGCACAACCCAAAATAAACATTTTCCTATTCACCAGCTGAATGTAAAAGTTATTTTCAAGGCTGACAACTGCCTGATCTATTTATGTAATTTAGAAGTCTGAAGTATTTATATTATTAAAATCCAGCATGTTGTAGAGATCTGGTTTTGTTTGAACAGGTCCAAGGCACAGACTATAGTGAGATGATTTTTTTTTTCTGACAAAATGGAAAAATGAATGGAAATTAATGGATAAAAATGAATGGAAAACTCGCTGAAGGTCTAGCGAGTAATTGTTTTATTTAAAATAACAACTCGGGTAGTATTGGAAGGACCAGTTTTCTACTAAGACAAATAAAATTTAAGAGAATTCTTCCTATGTGAATTGGAACACACTGCTAATTTTTTATTTTATCTGACCTTCCTTGGCCATCTTTTTATTCTTATTATGTTTCTGTATACTTTTTTCCTGCATGCACAGTATTTATTTCAAACCAAAATACTCTCAACAAAATGAATGAAACAGCATATTTTAACTGAACTCTTTAAGTATAGATTGGCTAAATAAGGATATTAGATGAGGGACACACTTTTGCAACCTTCTCCGTCTTTTATTGGGTTTTTTATTACAAAAAAATGCCACAGAATTATACCATTGCTGTTTTATAGAAAATATACGAGCGAAGTCAGTTTTTGCAATGAAAGTTTCAACTACTGTTGTGTCAGGATATTACAGCTTTATTATTTAGTTTACTGCATGATCCTATCAGGTTTCTGTCAATCCTCCCTGTTTCCAAATTTGACCCTGTTTCCAAATTTGAGTGTTAGTAGCAGCTTTGGAAGGATGGAGAGAGTCAAGAGAGGTGATAAATCTCTTCACCTACTCATCTAGTTCACTGCTCAATCTCACTGAATATAGAGAACTCAACCTTGTTTTGTACAGTTCACAAAAAGAAGGCAAATTCTAACTCCAGCACAAAACATCTGTGGGTTTGCTTTTCGTACGCTCAAGCAAATTATTA
The DNA here is from genome assembly GCF_031753505.1 of Anomalospiza imberbis. Lineage (NCBI taxonomy): Eukaryota > Metazoa > Chordata > Aves > Passeriformes > Viduidae > Anomalospiza > Anomalospiza imberbis. Next base: position 27,821,687 of record NC_089685.1, on the reverse strand, counting down.
GAATCTGTGTAAGATTAAATGTCAATGCTTTCATGGTTAATTGACATACATTATCTAACGTTTATTTCCGTAATTTCATTTTGCTGTATTCCCTGCTCATTTTGCATTCTGAAGGAGAGAAGGGCAGTTTTTCAGCTGACCTAATGAAAACACTGCCGTGACAAATGAGAAACCAACCTGAGTGCAGTGGAGTCTGGCTGGAGAGAATGCTAATTCTGTGCCTCAATACTGCCTTCAAAGAGATTATTCAAGGCTCCCTCTGACACGGAACACAGCGACCAGCCAGCAAATGCTAGAAATGAAAATAACCTTTATCTGTTTTAACAAAAAGGTGAACTAAAAAAAGCAGTCAGTCTTACCCTTCATGTTTACTATTAGCAATGAATGAAGTGACTTTATTTAGTGCTTATTCAGTAACTTTCACTGACAGGGTTTTTACTGTAGATTTTTTTAAATTAGTAAATCAGTATAATTTAATCACATTAAGGAAAAATATGTAAAAAATAAGCACTAAGAACCTGATGTGTTTTTTTTTTTTAATTACCTGTTACTGAGATCTAGAAAATGCCTAAGAAACCTGAAAAAGAGATTTAAGCTACAGTTTTGCATACAAAAAAAAACTGCATACACTGAAGCTGTGAACTTGCTATCCTTGTCAATCAGGTGGAGTTGTTTATAGAATTAAAGTATCAAACACCCAAAAGCATGAAGACTACTCAAATGAAAAAAATCAGGCTCAGCCCCAATCTATTAAAGATGAATGAATGAACCAAAGTCAGCAGATTAATCTAAATACTAAGAGTAATGAAAACCTTTTTAAGATGACAAAATGTACAAGTGGAAAAATTACCTGAGATTTCTAAACTTCTACCTGCAGAAAACCAGAGTGATATACAATAAGTAGTTTATGCTACCATGAATGCACCTAATCATTAGTACTAATGTTTTTTTTCCTGATCAGTATTCTTAATGAGTTTTAAACTTACAGTAAGTGCCTAGCCCTCCTGAGAACTGAATCTTAAAACAGGACACTACTGTGACAATTCTATTAGAAGGCACAAGTTTTTAATATCTAAAATTGCTGAAATAATTTAAATATCTGACAAGAAAAATCCACAGGTTGCCAGCCTCACATAAGACATATTTCAAGGGCAGAACTGAAAACAATATATATTGTGTAGATAGAGCAGTTCAAAAAAGAAAAAAAAAATGAAGTCTTACAGCAAAGAACTTGGAAAACTTGCAAAGTTCACATTATTTTTAAATGTATTAAATAAAATCCATAAAACACGCAGTTCTCCTTAAAGTCTCAGAAATAAGGTGTATAATACTGTTTAGGAATCTGTCAACCCCTCTAATAGCCAGATACAGGTGGTGAACTCCACAGCTCAGTTGTACTTTGCATCCTTTCCTCAGGGCACACAGCTCTTGGAGCTGCTATAGGTATTAGAAAAATATTGAAACAACTCATCCAGCAACAGCTGTTAATTGTCCCCCAAAAATGCTCCTCTGACAGAGAGAGAACATAATGCTTCTCTTGTGGTTTCCCAGGATAGATTCCCTACCCTGAGGCATCCTGCCATGTCATATGGTACAGGTCTGCTCCTGTACATTTCTAGAAGGTGTTTCTACAAACTATTCTGATGCTCTGTCATTCTACAAATGACAACCATACGTGAATGGACTGTGGTTCAAGTTCACATTCTGTATTACAAAGATCAGTTGATAAAGCCTTTAAAACCTCTCAAGTGGACAAGTGTTTCCTCATTCCCAGGAACTACTTTCCAATCCAAGATTATTACTAGCTAACTGATGGCAGAGTTCTTCAACAAATCCATCCTCCCTATCTTCAGCCTGATGATCGTAAATGTCAAGGCAGCATTACTTGTCATTATTTATCCCTCACTATTTTCTCCCTCAGTGGTATTATTGTCACTTGATTCCACCAGCTTACTGTACATTAACTTCAAAGGTGGCAATTTTTAATCATCATGTTTAGTTGTAGGATTTGTAGTTTCCTATTACATTTTCTTCCATTACAGTTATAAGCAGGAAAAGGTAAAAGCACTACCCTTCTACTGCCATTTGTTATCTTCATCACTTTGCGTCAGTTTTATCTTAGTTCTGTCTTGCCTAAATGGTCTGAAGAGGTATTGAACCAAGGGCTTTGATATTCACTAAATGCTCTTTTTACATTATTCATGGACAACTGTCAAAGCATCAATAGAGTCAGTAAACCTTTCTGCATGGGAAAAACAGAAAGCTACAAGATACACTGCACAATAGGTAGATGAAAACTGTTTTCTGGGTATAAGATTTACATTTTGCATGCATCAAGATGGATGTTTAACATGTTTCTAGGATGATGTGGAACACCACCCCTGGAGCCCTGCTGGCCTTCTTTCCCCCCCCCCCCCCACCCCGACCTCAGCATTTTTGGGCTTAGCCATGGAGACACATTTGAACCATTCCATGAGCTGCATTTGGCTGAAACTCTCTGGCTTGGTCAATTTTACAGTAACAGAAAGAGCAGATGCAGTGGACTGAAAAAACCTGTTTTCACCTAAAAGTAAAGTAAGACAAAGTCACCTTGAGGAAAATGCCATTTGGCACTGAACGAGATTTCATCCCCTGAATAAGATCTTAAAATGTCCTCCAAGTTCATTCACACAACAGACTGGAACATGGGTCATGTAAACAATCCCTTTCCTTCCAGCCATCTACATCTTTTAGAAATTACTAACAAAAGACATCAGTCTACAAAGACCCTTCCCACACTGTTTCCTCCTCATTTACTTTCTCATCTCTTTAAGATCAGCTGATAATTGCTTCTGTCTTAAGGGATGGTAAAATGGGCAGTCATCTTTCTTACTTACTTATTTTATACAAGGAAACACTAAAGCAGCACTGTCATGAGGAGGTCCCTTCCTCTCTGACACTTTCAGTGACTGTGAAACTCACCTGTTTCTCTTCTTATTCAAAAAGACCTTGACTCTGCTGTGAACTAGCACCTTCAAACACATAACAGGAGAGAGTAATGCTGTACCTGTGTTCCTGAGAAAATATTTCTGCAAAAGGCAGAAAAAATTTACTAAGGGGTACAGAAACAGACCAAAATTATTTGGACCTAGTTTAAAAAAGCAGAGGTAAGCAGAGGTGAGGCAAAAGCAATAGCTTTCCTGTCTAGTGGACATTTGGGTAACTACACATGAGAGAATGGAAATTCACTTCTGCTGCCATTTTTCAGCACTGCATATTCCCAGACAAGAAATGCATGCACACATCATTGGAGAAGACAGAGCAGAACCTTACATATTCTTTTCAAAGGACTATTTTTGACACAGTAACATGTCTTCAAAACTGGGAGTCACCCCACAGGCAAATTCCCACAATTTAGCTTAGCATGTAAGGAATTCACCTGAGGCAGAAAAACCTCAGCTGAATTGGGCTGAAAGTCAGGTCTTCCAGTTCTTGGTTAGTGTTCTCCAGAAAAAGACAGCTAAACCATCCTCTAACTGTAAAAGGTTATTTCTTAAAAAAAAAAAAAAATCTCAACACCTGAGACCACACTGGATTTTGCCATAGGTCTGCTCTGACATGAAAGCATGAGATATTCTTTTCTTTGAACACATGCAGGACACTGACCTCTTCAGAGGATTTAGGTAAAGCAGTACTTAAATCAAGATTCATCCCATCTCATTACAGCACTTCACAGAGAGGTCCAAGTTACAAAAGCCACCATGCAGTGTAGGCTCATTATGTAATGAGTGGAGAGAGAAAGGCACATTCAGGCTCTGATTCATGTGTGGGGTATGTATTGGCTGCAAAGAATAGTAATGTTTGAAGATGGAACAAAATCAGTGTAGGAACTTGGGGAATTATCAGTCAGAGAAGATAGCCACTGTATTAGAAACCTCCTATTAAAGTGGGGATTGGGATTTGGGCACCAAGCCCATTATTAGGCAGAGAGTTCTCATTTAGATCTGTTCTTTTGCCAATTTCTTAAAGCAAATCAAAAGTTTAAGAAATAAAGTAACATTGGGATTAACCAGTTTTTTACCTGGATTTGCAGATAAAGATGCACTAAGTACCCTGTGCTTGACTCAATTCATAACAGTGTGTTAAGCCATTAAAGTTCTGAGGGCAACTATCAACACTGAAACATCTTATTCTGCCTATGTCATCTCTTTACTGCTAAATTAATATTTATTATTGCACAAAATAGCTGCAAAATGCAACCACTCATTTAAATTGTCTTTAGGGGTTATGAATAGTGACAGGCACAAAATGGACTAATAACTTATGGTCAGAAGCCATTAAGGTAAAATGACTGTATTTCAGAGTATAAATGCAAGAAACAGTAAAACTTTAACTAATCAGGTAGGAATTCAAATAATAAAATAATTGTTTTCTGGTTACCTGCATGTTCCCTGAACTTATCAAATATCTTTAGACAAGTTATTATGTATCAAATAAATTTGGACAAAATGTGTTCTTATTCAACTATAATATAAGAACTTTCTCTATGCTGGACAGTATATGCAATGCTGACAAATGATGACCCATACAAAGATTCCACAACAGGAATACAGGAATAGTACCAATGTATGAATTATAATTACTTTATATTATTAAATATTATTTTTAATATTAATAAAATGTATTAATTATTAATAATATTAATACCCAGATCATCAATTACTCTGTGTACTTGGGGACAGAAATAGCAGAATGCCTACTTCATCTCATTAATTTTTTCTCAAAATATGATATGTAAGTATCTAGTAATGAAAGCTAAGTAGTCACTAATAAAATATTTCTTTTAATTAGCTCAGTTTGTAGATGGTTGTATTCAGTGAAAGAAAATGGCATTGCTTCTACAAAACTGTATAAGAGAATGATAGCTCAATATGCAGAACTTCTAAACTGTTTCTCACAAATTGTTAACAAGTTCCTTTTTCTATCACTTGCTGATCAGTTGAACATCTTACAGATTTGCAATGTCAAAATGAGAATTACTCAGGAAAGGAAAGTATTAAAACCATGCAAAGTTCAGGGTTGACAGTCTGAGTACAAAGCAAGACTCTCCTCTAAATGCTGCTGCCTAAAAAAGCGGAAAAAGATGTCTGCTTCATCATCCAAGTTAGTCATCTGTACCGCTGAACATCTGGAGGAAGGGCTCTCATTTGAGGGAGCCTCCTTCTCACTGCTGACTACAGAGAAAGCACAGAATGGTAGTTGAACTGGACACACACCTTCAGATGACTAAGACTTGCTTAAATGTCTAGATGAGTCACTGGTTGCCACCAATGTTTAGTGTTCTAAACCATTTTTCTTTTTAACTGCAACAGTTCAATGATCCAGATCATTGTGAGGACTTCCAAGTACTAACACCAATATAAGCCAGAGGACAAGAAGATCCAGCTTAAACCAAGGAGGATGCCAGACCTTCTCTATTGATGGCAGAGCAGATTTATAGAAGAATAAAGAAAATTGCTTTTCACAGTACAAAGAATGCCATTATTTTCTCAGTGTTTTTGGAGTAGAAATTCTTTCTGCCTGCACAAGCAGAGAATTCACTGAGTAGTAGTTTCCACTTATAAGTAGAAAATTCTGCTTCTTAGTGATTTCTAATAATTAACTTTTCTGATGTTTATTTTAGCTAATTAACTAATATTATGAAAAAATATTTGATGCCAAAATTATAGTCAACTGAATCCCATGATTTTGATTGTGATCAGTGATCTATAAATATTACACTCTTTATCACTATTTCATGGACAAAGAAAATTATCTCAGCTTTACAGTTCTAGAAAACAACTTTCACAGTGTTAAAAAGCATCAATATCAGATACAGGAATCAGTACTATCAGATACCGAAGCTAGATCTTGGAGCTTTAAGCAGGTAAATGGACTAAAATGACACTTCAGAAGGGAAAGGAGTTTAGGTCACTGAAGAAATTGTCCTGGTAAATATACAGCCTTATACAGTTACAGTCTACCAGCTACTACAGGTATGACAAAATTCTGCAAGGTTGTCTCTCTAGTTTCAGAAATAAATTTATGATTTTAAATATTTAATTATAAGCTAAGGAAATTACAAAATCTGATGTACTTGTGGATAGCAACACAAGTTATAACTAGTGATCAAAACAGTAACTGGCACAGGACTAACAGTAGCCCAGCAGATAGGAAAGGTGGCAACTGTAAGATTACTTACAATGTGCAGATGAACAGGAACTGGCAACATCCCACATATGTGTTAAACAGCTGGAAGTGCAATTCCTCTTCCTGCTCTGAGACAGGGCTTCTACCAGCATCACAAGTGTTGACACTTCATAGGGAGTGGAGAAAGGAGAAGTGGCAGGGGAAGCTGGCAGCAGGTCAAGCAATTCTATGAAGGAGCTGTACAACTGCAATTTCTGCAAGGCAGTAAAAAACCTACATCTCTATTTTTTAGGAAATGCAGTTAGCCAGTCGTAAAAGCACAGTACTCAGGACACCAGCTGGTAGGTGGTGCATGACCTGAATAAAAACCGATCCAAACATACATAGAGGAGAAATGTAGCTCAGGTCTAGGCAGCTAGACCCCACAGAGCAGCTCTTCAGCTGGGGGACACAGTATTCAGCTATCAACCTGTCTCAGATAAAGACGTTTTTGTGAAAAATCCCAGGACTATTTCCATCCAAAGCACCTAGTCCCAGGAAGACAGAGGACTACACACAAAGCAAGGACCTTCTGACTGCACCCAGTAAACTCGTAGCAGACCAGAGCACCAGCAGTGGAAAGTGGCCCTGGCACAACGCACAGGGGCCAGCAGGACCACCTGGGAATACAGGCACAGGAAGACACAGGCAGAACAAGAGTACTCTAAACTCTGCAAACAAGCTCATCTCCAGCGAAGGCCATTGCCAAAACGAGATGCCAGCTGTAGGTGGTAGACATAGCTGACTCCCTCTGAACAGTTCAGGTAGACTCCATTGTTAGTATTTAAAATTTGGGAAACATAGCTCCATCCAAAATCCACACACTCCAAGGAGTAAAATGAGGGAACAGATGATGAACACTGTGCTATATCTGCACAATAAACACTTTGAGAAGCAGGAAAACAGAAAGAATTACAAAACCAGCATTGGAGTCAATATTGCAGAACAGCTGTCAAGGCAGCTTTGCAGATTTAGTTTCAGATGCTTAGCAAGCGTAATGGCATCAATTAAACCTAATTCACATTTTAAAATATTGAGTGCCTTCAGAACAAGTACCAGTGGGAGAATGGTATTCTACATAATACACTGGTCAGCAAGACAGTTTCTTCAAGGAATTGCTCTCTCTTCAAGGAAGATACCAAAAAAGATACTCTAGTCTCAGTATTTTGACCCTTTAGCAAGTGACAGGAAGCAGTGAAACAGAGGGTGGTTTCCTCAGCCTGATGAGAAAGCTCAATGAAACAAGCATGTATGCTGTCACTGGCACAAACCTCCGGCTTCTCAGTTACTGTACGTAAATCTGCCTTTTTTTATCTCCGTTTGATTCAAAAGCTCCCCAGATGAGAGAACTAGGAAAACAACTTCCCCTCTTCCCATGAGTGTAGTTTCCACACTCTCAGCTCCATTCACACAGAAACACAACTAAGGACCTTAACTTCAGTGACCAAAAAAGTCATGTGTCAGCCCTGCCTCATAAACCCCATGCCACATTCCATTGTTAGTGCCTGAGTTTACCTATTCAAATTCATAAAAGGATTTGTTAGCTTTCTGCATCAACAATTAAAGACTGTATTCACCCTGCTCCAGAGTGCCAAGGGGTAACCAGGAATGCCCAGGCAGCGGACTCATCACACCCGCATCTCCTGTCTTAGCAAGCAATCATACATGCAGGGTTGATCATCCCACGGAGAAGATGGTACCTTTTTTTCCCCATCACTGAATTTAATTTTCTCAATTTCATTCTGAAGTTCCCCTTAATGGTTTCTTTAAATTCACAGACCAGGCTATTTTTCATGGCACCACGTGAGTGGGCAAATGTGTAGTAATGAATTTGGTTGTACATAATCTATTTGCTGGGGAGAAAAAACATTGTACCAAGCCCTTGTACCACTAAAAAAATAGTAATCTGTTTGCTTCATTTAGTAATATTTAAAATTCATACAATTGATCATATATAAAAAATTGATTAATTTTCATAGCAATTGATTAATTACAAGGATGTTTCAATGTGATTGAGTACACAATCTCTGCAGCAACTGTCATACTTTAAAAATAGCAATGGGGTATGTTTCCCTAATTGTCAGCTGGAAGTTTTATTAGTTAAATGCTAAGTTTTAGCACTTACTTTCAAAGAGATAAGATAAATATGAATTATTTTTTCCAGTAATGTGCATAATGTGCATGCCACCCAAAAAGACAGTGAATACAGTCTGGGAAAGTTTGCATCCTTTACATATCCCTTATCAATCCCTGAGGCACATACTAAATATAACCAGGGTTAATTTTTTTTTATCCATTTATTTTTCAATTTATTATGACTTCATACTTGGTGACGCCATATATTAAAATTATACTAGGCTGGTTTTAGACATTAATTAGTTCTATGTAAAACCCAACAGCCTTATTAAACATAAGTAATTACATCATCCCTCCAGAGCACAAACTGAATTGAAGCTACCTAATAAATTCTTTGAGCAAAGACAACACATACAAGAGAGAACATTATTCGACCATTAATTTTTATTATATGAGCAAAAGTAGATCATAGCAGCTCATGGGCAAAAAAAGCAAAACCAGATGTTCTAATTGTCAGCACAGTTTTAGCGTCTGTTAGTAAACAGAAATGCTAACAGGTTTTTAAGTATTTATTATGTACATTTGTACATGATATTTAATCTGAAGTCAACTGACACTTATCTTGGTAAAATGAGAGCTTTTTGCTGATGATGAAAAATGCTATAAGAAACTGTTCTCTGTTATAAGAAACTTTACAGCATTGCATATTTTTTTTAACTCATACTACTGAGCAATTTTAACAGATAGCACACAATATTTACTTTCTTAGCTAAATAAACTATCAACTATTGCTATATGACTTATTTTATTTCAGATTTCAAGAGGAAAACTCAAAAAAGCACAGTAAGGAAAAAAAAAACAGAAAATACTTCCACAAAAATAACATATTTTAACTTTTTTCATAGCAAAACATTTCTCTATATCAATCAAAATTCAATTGAAATTTCAAAGAATTTTAAATTCTGTGAATTAACTGAGTTTATTTTAAAAGCGGCTCTTCATTGTCCTGAAACTCTGGATCATCAATGTTGTAAGACTAGAATTTACAGGCTAATAAAATCACATAAAAACATCCAGATAAAAAGCAGACTGCAGGAGCGCTGAAAAGATTCAGTGTTTCATAGCTATTTCTTCCTAATTTTTTCCTCTAAAATGCCAGTTAATTTGCTGACAAAGTATTTCTAATAAAGCAGTATTTTCATGCACACAGTATTTTTTTAATATGTAAGCATGCTTACGTACTTACATTACTGCATTCTCAGTACAATTTCAAAGCACTCCATAAATAAATAGTTTAAATTTCTCACATGAAAACTTTCATGCTATGTGAAAAACTACTAAAAGAATTCATCATGCAGGTGATCTCTGATCACCTTATACTTGAAATGAAAAAAGAAAATTTAAAAAAAATGGTAACTTGGTAACTTCAGTACAAGTAAAGCAGCCTTTTATAGAAGCAGAAAAGCAGTAAAGAAATGTTTTACCAGGTCACACAGAAAAAATTCCAATCATCTTTCTTAGTCAAATCACGTTTTAAACCTCAATAACCACACAATGTAAAAGAAAGTCAGCCAGCATTGGTAGAGTGGAAGTACTTCTTACTGCTAACACCACTAGTCATATGTCCTTTCGCGTTTTTGATCTTCAATCAAAAAAACAGAGAAGGAAAGGCAGTGAGAAGAGATGGACAGAAGTGACGCTGCAGACTGTGGTGGAAGAACATTCCAGACTCCCAACACTGAGTTGGCGAATAGTCCTGAAATAGCACAGCAAAGTGATTGGAAAAAACATTCAAAACAGGCTAAAAATCAAACATTTAGCACACTCAAGCTTAAAGAAAAGCTGCATTTTCCTGCAGAGCTGTCTGCACAGCAAGCCACAGGCAGCGCCATGCATGAGGTTCGCTGTGCGGGCAGGAGCCTCCCTTCACACCACGTTGCTCTGAACCACTGAAGCACATTCAGGACAAGCTGCACAGCACGGTGGCATGGCCTAATCAACATGGAACAAAGCCATCACTGGCACCAGCAGCTCATCATTTACAAACATGTGACTAACATGAACATAGGGGGATCTTTGTTCTCATTCTGAAGCAATTATCAAAGAAGATTCAATGTGGAAAACTGACATAAAGGCATGTGCAGGAAGGAAGCTCTTCACGGGATTTATCTGAACACAGGCTTCAAAGACTAGAGTTTCTCATTTAGGAACTTAATATAAAAAAATAAAGTTCAAACTGCTTAATTGTTCTGAATTCACAGAATGATAATGAACTTGCTTTGAAAGGTTTAAACTAGAATTACACATTTACTTGACTTTTATCATGATATCTATTTAGGAAATAGAAAAACTGTGATTGCACACTTACACCATTATGAGGTTAAGTATTTCAGGAAGAAAGTTTAAACACTGGCTTTTATTTGGAAAATTGGTTTAAAATGGGAAATTAAAGTATTAGCAGGAGCTGATTTATGACATCACAGTATCAAAATATTAAATCACTCTCCTGTTCACTAATTTCCAATGCTCACCTACAAAGCAAGCATAACCACCCATAGCTCAGCTCTTTATTTCTGAAGTCAAAGTACTTCAGTGGTCTGGTGAAAGCTTCACACATCCAGAAGCAGAAGAGAGAATCCCAATGAAGCTCTCCTCCTCCAGCCTTCAGATTGTGTAAAATGACATAGTTACACCGCTGCCTACAGAAAGAGTTCTACAATGGACCTGCTAAGATCATTCTTGTGTGTGATGAAAGGTGAACCCAGGTTTGCCACATCTACCTGCCGATCTGGATTAAAAGTCTTAAGAGCTGATCAAAAAGTAGTATCAGGCTACACAGATTGACATATATTCTGGAATGCTGATCAAATAAGTAAGCTGCCCTAAAAGAGGACCAACATTAATAATAATACAAAAAAGGAGTGGGAAATATAATCTCTTCTGAGATCTTTTTCTGTCCCTTATGCTCTCAGCAATTTCTAAAAATATTTCTGCCGATATATTGTTTTGTGTCAAATAAAAACTGAAGACATTTGAGTATATGATCTTTGGTTTTTATGCCTCATTGTTACAAAATTAGCCTCAGATACATTATTCAGAATAGAAACAGTTTTAAATATTAAACGCAAAAAGTGTACATCTAATACTTGGACCTGTGTTTTACCTGAACATTTCACATCCTGTTTTTGCCCTAGGAATTGAATTTTATTATTTTCAAAAGAATTAACAAAATTTTAACTAGGGAGAAACAAAAAAGACAGCCTACATGAATTTTTTAATGCTGAAACATATCTGGTATACAAGATCAGTATGCACAAATGTCTAGTTATTTGTGTTTACTTTCAGCACACCATTTCAGAAGCATTTTTTCCAAATAGCCACAATATTAATATCTGTTCTTCATTCAATGAGCATTCATATTGAATAGTTCCTGAATGTTCAGAGTGTATTAAACATATTTATTTTTCTAGTTCATTTTCATGTACTTACAATTGTAAATTTAATTGTATTGCAGCAGGCATTTAAAAAAAATAAAGCACTTGGTTGGTTGGGGTTTTTTTAGTGAAATTGGGGAAAAAATTGAGCAATTCTTTTTTGAGTTAAAATCTACTACATTCCACTTCCAGAATTAAAAGCACAACCAAATCCATCTAAAAGTTCCTTCAAGACCACCACAATTATGGAATGGTTTTCCAGATATGTACAGATGCACTCAAACATCAGCAAAAGTGTGTTTTCAGCTTTCCAGGCATACTTGGTTCAGGCCTCACTTAGCATTGCAGAACTGTCACTCCACAGGACTTTCTGCATACTTTCAGTCTAATAAACTGTCTGAATAAGCTGAATGATTTAAGAAACTGGACTATTCAAGCACATTTATCACCTCCTATCACCAACTTACTTCCTTCAGAGCCCTTCTTCTGGGGAAAGGGTGTTTCCTATTCAGTTTGTTGTCCTAAATCACACTCTGGCATAGTCCCTCTCCCTTTCATCGTGAGTGAGAAGCGAAGAGTGTCACCCAGCCCACTTTTATGGCAAACCTGGGCTAAACTTGGGTAATGTGCATGTTGTTATTAGGCATCTCCACATTGGGTAGTTTCAGAGAGATTATTTCAAAACAGGATGATGAAAAAAGGTTTGAATTCCTCTGACCTAGTCTTTCATATTTTTTTTAAAAACATGGGTCTCAGGCACTTACATTCACTTCATGTTCATAGAAGTGAATCAATATGGAAATATATCTATTCCACCTGAGTGATTAACTCAGACATAAATATCTACCTTTTAGATGCTTCAGCTGGGTTACATGAGTATCAGCAAATTATTTAAGGAAGCATTCTGAGGGATCATGAAAACATCCCAGACTTCCCCACATTTCCCAAGGCCTGAGCACAGAACTGCAGAGGAGCAGGGCTACCACAAGCAACAGAAAGACAGCAGCAATGGCTCCATACTGTGGGCACTGTCCAGATTTTCTCAGCTTCTACCTAAAAGAAAATTCTTTGCATTTTAGACTCAGCTGACAACACTCTTTTGCCTTTAAGAGGAAGATAAAATCATCTAAGGGAACTAATTATGGAAAGGAATCTGCGTATAACTATGGAAGTAATCTTTTCTCACTTCCCCAGTTAGACGGGATAAAAATACTTCACAACATTTCCAAAGAGTTAACATAATTTGTTTCCAACCTGTTTATGGAGTATTATTCTCAAGAGATCAAATTTAAAGAACAGGGGTATGTCTAAATGCAAAGGGAATACACATCTGAAGGTACTTTACTGCAACTCTCAAGCAATCAAGCATAAGGAAATACTTAATAGGCAGGAAAAACAGGAGATAAATGAACACTGGAGAAGGCATTTTTATTCAGTCAAGTAAAATCATAACTGCAACATAAGAGTAACTTGATTGGAATTCATGTAGCTTAGTAATTTTTACAGTATAAAGGTTTTTCCTTGCTTATTAGATTACTGAATTAGGTGGTTGAAGTCTAAAGAACTCTACTGTTCTTCCAACAACTTGGGTGAAATTCATTACTTCACCTGATTCTATTTTGAAAATAGAGCTGCTACAAGTCACTCTTGAGTGTAACACCATGTCAAGAACAACACAATAATATGGGTTAGAGGCTTTGTCTGGCTACTCTGAAAGAATCTACTTTTATTCTGGTATTTGCTGTGTCACACAAATTGTACTATGCTGAGGATGTTGCATACTCTGTCACTGATTGTTTAACTACTGGAAAATTGCCAATAGAAAGAAAATTGAGAAGTTGTTTTAATTAAGTGGTTTCCTGACAAATCTTGGATGAAAAGTCTCTCTTCATATAACTTTTGAGCTCTACCTCTATCCCATTCTTCATCTCCATACTTCTGTATCTCTATCTTCTAAGGATCTTAGAGTTTTGCCAATATTTATTACACTTCACAGCAATCTTATATGGAAAAAAATGGATCATATCACTTTATGATAAATAAACAATAAAAATATTGTAAAGTAAGACAACATTATAATGGATTTGAAAATACTTCACTTAAAAAAAAATCTAGACTTAGGTATTAGGTTTGCTTTCATATAGTATCAATTAAATTAATTACATAGATTACATGAAATCTTTTATATACAGCTTATCTATCTGAGAAATTAGGTTTTCCAAAACTGGTTTTCTGTTTGGACTAACAATACCACAAATCCAAGTTTAGTTCTTTTGCCTGCATGTGTCAGCTACAAAGCAACATACTACTGTAATTTTCTTTGCCAATATGCTCCTATAATATATTATGAAAAGCCATATATGCCAGAGAGAGGGATTCTTGATACACAATGTAGTTAACATTAAAGGACACTACACCACAAATTATACTTTTAGCTTTCTATAACAGCAAAACTGAGCAATGACAGGACCACTAGGACATGCACTTGAAAAAGACTCTATGACCAAAATGGCCATAGTAACAGTTTAGTATATGCATGTATAATGCATACCACCAACCATCAACAGTAATTCTTGCATCAAGGTCTCATAACTTCTGAAAACACTAACATGCAGCATTTATGAAACAGCCCATCTTGGTTAGGGTTAATCTAAGGGTTCTTCTCTTAAAAACAATACATTTTACTGCACTTGACTGGTTTTTCTTGCATTTTCAAATTCCAGCTTTACAGCCCTGCTGCATTTTGTCAAATTAAAGGCTTTCTAACAGTAGCTTTCTCTTCCCAGTGCAGGTACTCATAATCTTTGATCAAGTCAACTCTGAACTCCTCCTTATAAAGCAAATAAATTGAGCTTAAGTCAGTCACTGCAAAGTGTTTTTGCTAGACCATGAAGTATTTTTGTATATGCCTTCAGATCTTTCACAGTAATGAAAAAATTTCTTTTGCTTTGGAATGTATGTGCAAGAACTAAACAAAGCACTAACATAATTTCTTTATAAAATTAGCATTTATTATTTCATATGATCGATAAATTAATTTGGAGACTTCTCATATGGCTATATAGGCTTTCACACAGATGTAGAGAGAGCTGGAATCCATGATCCTTCTGATTCCCTTCCAACTCAAAATAATCTGTGATTCTGTGGAGCTAAAAGGTCTCCTTTTTCTAATTCATGATTTCACGTGTTCAAATGAACATACTCCTGTACATGTACACACGCTCTTTGAGATTAACTGTGCTGATTCAATAACTTACATTTCACAATAACTTTAGGATTACTGTTATTAAAAAAATAGTAACATTTCAACACACAACACATCCTATTTCCTCTTAAGGAAATCCGAAGGCTTTTTCATTTAATGGATTTATGGAGTATTAAATGCAATTAATGAAGCTTTATTTAGTTGAAGGAAACAATCACATTTTCACAGGATTAGCAAACTTCAAATTGTATTCAATCAAGAAAAACGTTAGTCATACTCATCTACCTGTATCTTATAAGTTTCTAATGTTTTTTTCTCATGTGATAGAATTCCTGCTTCATCATTCATTTCCAAGAAACATGAATTGCAGTTTTGTGGGTGCATTAAGTCATCATAATATTTACTTTATAAATGTTGCTTTATTACTAAGCACTTAGCTGTATACTTGTATGGAACCGAAATTAAATCATTTTTGCAGCTGTCAATGTGCCACGCATTTCTACAGTACCAGATAAATCCATAATCACGCTGCTGATTGTCAGCAAAACTACAATGGACAGTTTTATCACTGCTGGAAAACAAATGTCACAGAGTCCTCTGAGAGCCATGCGGTGCCATGACTGCTGCATGCAACACACTGGAAAATCCTATCTCTGGAAGGATTAACCAATACTCCCCTGCCAGTAAAGACTGAAGGCCACATAAAAAAAGAAATAATTGACAATTAAAGTGTTGGGAGATTGTAAGTGGTTCAGTCATTATTTGGCTTGATCCAGTTCTGAAAGAAATAACTGAAAGAGTCCCCTTGATGATGCAGACTGTAAGTAACACTACTAAAATAAATCCTAATCAAGAATAGGCTGAAGTTGTCTTCCATATTTTACACATTTAAAACTACTAAGAAAAGCCAACTGCTGTCACTTAAAAGTTTCATTTTTATCACATATCCCTCTGAAATATTTAATTAGGTAATCTAATGTTCCACTTTACTACGACATTTAGCGCCGCAGGAACATCAATAAATGGTACACAAATTAAATGCATAGCAAGGCTAAGGTTTTTTATGACACCTCTTCCCAATTCAGAAGGCATAATAAACAGCAACCAGTTCCCAAAATAATCAAATATTGACACTTCACCAATAAAGAGGGTATCTAGCACAATTGGTGATGAAATTAACAGGAACTAATACACTAAAAACATCCATCATTGCTGCCTGTGTTATTTTTTATCCTCTTTGCCCTTCCCAACCTTTTTCATTCTTCATCCACTATCTGTTGTGAGCAAACAGCTTATTTGAAGGACCTTGAGGGATTCTGCATGAGCATACCTAGTCTTTCATCTGTTTTAAATTATAGTGCTTTCACTTAAAATAAATGTTACATTTTGGAACAATTTCCCCAAGACCAAAAAATGCATTTTTTTCTTTAGTACCAGTTACATTAGGCCTTTCTGAGTAGTTTTTGCTCAAACATATGCTTCAAGGTCATTGCTTTAGAATATAATTTCATCTTAAAAAAGTATAAAAGCTACTGTGACCTACTTTATGATACTTGTATGCTGACAATGCCTCCAAATGAACATCTAATTTGTACAATTAAGGACACAGGTGAACAGTTTAATGGGATATGGGAATTATTCCCCCTGAACTGAATGGGAAAAAATAATAAATCACTCCACAGATACACAAAGGAGAGGTGTCTGTTAGTAGGTGAGGCATGCATGTACTAACAACAAAGCCTGGAACCTTGTTATCAGAAAATGTTCATTTGTAGCTTCTCCATAATTTTTCTTAGGCAAAATTGTGCCAACTTAACAGTACTTGTCTCCTCCTCAATACCAGAGTATGCCACCAAGACCTCTGTGTGGCTCTGTCCCAGTTACTGCAGTTATGCTGGAGATTAAGAAAAAACAGAAGTGTTAGTTCATGGCAAAACTAGTGCCAATCTGCTTTGGCTAAAAGACATCTTTTCATAACAAACTAAGGTTTTAATTTTATGGTACCATTTCTAAAACTATTTACATGATCTATGCAAATTTATAATTGCGGCATACTTACACTATCTAGGTGCATTGTTGACGGTTACATCCGTGTGGTAGCATGGAAGAAATTGTTGGTTAATTGCTCAAGATTTTTTTCAGAAGCACAGGCATATTTTGCAGCTATTGTTGAGTCCCATTCTCCTAGACTGTCTCCTTAGCAATTAACCCAATTAAGTGAATTTAAACTTAGGTCGTGCAGGTCTATGACTGCTAACAGTAATGTTTCTGACGGTGAAAAAGGCACCTGTAGTTATGCACCTACATCGTCCTGAGTTTCCATGGGATTGAGCTGGTATTGTATTTTTTTCCCAAAATAGGATGACAACTTCCTAAATCAAAAGGATCACCACGTGTAGTTCTCTAGGAGACATACATAGTAAGCAGAATGAATAACAGACCTTGAAATAAATAACTGAATTACTGTGTTAGAGAAATGAGGGAAGGGGGGAGGGCGCAGTGGGGGCGTGGAGGGAAGAACAAGAAATTGAAGAGGAATTAAACGACTAAGACCAACCTTATTTTATCCACAAAAAAATCTTACGAGCAGCATGTGTTCAGTGAATTACATTCCACTCAAGCTGGAGAATATTAAGGATGCTTGATGCAGTCTCTCAGACTGTGCTGAAAATAGAGATGTAGTCCATGCAGATCAGAAGGGGGACATTCCTTTTTCCTTATGGCTGGGGTTGTGCCATGTTCCCCTCATTACAAATGCAGAGTGTATGCTTGGCCAACAAACACGCTGAATCTAAATAATGAAAGTGACATGATCAGTATAGTTAGATCTACTATGCTCTCCTGTTCATCCTTGGATAGGGTGTCTTAAATCAACTATCACAGCTTCTTTTCATGAAGGACTACTCTTGAAGTGATTCCTTGTATGCACTGCAGTTCCCCTGGCACTGGAGCTCTACTACTCAGCTCAATTTGTCGACATGACTGTTCGTGTGATATGGATTTGAGTTTGTTGCATGCTTTGATACCACACTCCAATATTTGCCATGAGCCTCTAAATCACTTCAGCAGTGTCACTGAGTAATTATAGAGGTGATTAGGTCAGAAGCACAAGTACAACTCAAAAACTTTCTTTCTCAAAACCATTTCTTCCTCTTGAATCAGAAAACAAGTTCTCCTATTCACAGGAAGATCTGCCTTGGGAAAGATTAACTGCTAGTGTCACCTATCAATCCATAGTGAGTCACTACAACTTTCTTCAGCTTCAGAACAAACTCACAAAGAAAAATGTGATTAGCAGGTTGTTGGCACAGATGAATCCAAACTCACCCAGGCTCAGGCATTTTAGTCTGGAAATAGAGAAAATATTTCTCTGTCTCAGCCATTAACTTGAAGCAATCACAGATGGCCCATTATATTACATACGCATTTATAAGCCAACAAACGCAAAGAAAAGCCTTCTGTAGAATAATATAGAGCCTAGCTACCAATAGAAGTTTTTCAGACAGAAAGAAGAGAAAATTAAACATACTGTTCTGAGGGATGGGAAAAAAATAGTGACAAAATTATATTTTAAAGACCTTCATAAATATATCACTTCTGCTAAATTTCTGGCCAATGCATGCAATACTTGGATTTTTTTTTAATTTGGTATGTTCTTCAAGTTAATCTGTATTATACAGCTGTGTCTACTCTAGAAATTAAAGATGCTCTAAACCATATTACCTGACATATAGTTCCACTGCCATATCCACACTACTGCAATCTTACATGACAGAGACAAGCAGACACAAACTCTGTCTCCTGGGAAATGGTTTGGGACTATATTAATTCCTGAATTATGCTCAGGATTGTTTCTGCATGTCCCAGCAAGAAACCCTTCTAACAAGTTAGCAGGAAAAGCAGTTGAACATAGCTCTCTTGACTAACATAGTACAGTTACAAGGCAACTGTTCCTAAGATTATTTCCAGCAAGAGGTATGAAGACGGAATATTACTCCTACATATTTACATATTAGGCAGAACCAGTATTCCAGAAATCCTGCAGTTAACAGTTTGTGAATCTAACTGAGCACTGGTAGCACCTTGACTCTAAATGTCTAGATATTATTTGTGAAACTTACTTTTTCTTCCATTTAAAAACTCATATTTTTCTTTAGCCTCAGACTTTTGTCTAATCTCATTGGTAATATTCAAATGCTCAACTTTTTGTGTTCATTAGGGGAGCTGAACACACCATTTCAGATTTGCAGCAAGTGTAACTACACAGAATTTAAGATGTTCTTCTTTACCTAAAATTTTGAACATTATCTCAATGAGGTCTCAGCATATTGATGCTGACTTTGTTTGGCATCCACCTTGCCTCAGTAGAGTTACTCCTCTTGAAGATGGAGACGCTCTGGCTGACAGTGCTGAGATTGCCTTAAAGCTATACAGCATAAGCAATAAGCATAAACAATATACAGCATAAACAATAAGCCTGCAATTTTTATACAACATGCATGTATGATTACACACATTAGAGTGGCAACATTAATTCTTAGCTCATATGAAAAAGCAGCTAACATTTGAATTACTAACTACGATGTCATTACAAATAATGAATGTTGTCAACTAAGAACTATATATCTATAGTTCATATCCAGATGTATAGAGATGTCTAGAGATATATCTACACATCTGGACCCCCACACTGAAGTCATTGTGCTCTGGGTACACTCCATTTCCATATGTATTATTCTCAAGATAAAATAGAGCTTGCTGTCTGGCCCAGACTACCTTCTCTGTAAACATTAACTTCCAGCCACAGTCACATCTTTACAAGAGAATAATTTTTTAATTAAAAAATGTCACTTCAAACACAACAAACAGTCCTTTTGTTCTTTCCACAGTAAAACCCAAAACCAGGATGAATATTAGAACTAATAAATATAACAGGACTTAAGATACATTTTCAGTTACCAGCAAAGCAAAATAAACTAAATTCTTGATATGATTCTTTAAGTAATTTCTTTCAACTTTAGCCTAACTTATGCACCAAACCATGAAGACTCACTCAGTAGGCTCTTGTTGGAGAGGGTGCACAGGCCAAGAGCTGACATGACCAATGGAAACACTGCAATCTTCAGTAAAAATCCAGACAGCACATAAATGAATAAATCCAATTATAAAGCAAAACTTAGATATGACAAATAAGAATAGAGGTGATCTTTTTATGCATTTTTTTCTTTCAGGATTAGAGAACCTTTGCACTGCTATTGAACAAAATGAAAATTCCTCCAGTAGAATGAAATAAAAACATAATGTTAAAATCTTGTTCCACACAGAAATTATTATTAAAATTATCTTTAGGTTACATCTAATGTTAGTGACTCCACAGAAATGAAGACATTTAAAAGATCAGTAATTATGCTGCTAGTGGTCATGAAGTTATAAAACATTTTTTAAAATTAATTTGGTGAAATATTTACTTTTATTAATGATAAACCAGTTGACATTAAGTCAAGTTTAACATGACATAAAAAAAAAAAATCTTACTTGGATAGTAGAATTTGGCATTCCAACACTGCATGGTGACTCACCTACCTGACCAGAATGCACTGGAATAATTTGCCTCCAGTAATAACAAGCAGCATATTGAGGCAATTATGATCAATTTGACTGTAACTCCTGTCTTACAGATCCTGTGAAATATTCTTGAGGAACCTTTTTTACCAGAAATGTCACAAGGTAAAAAAGTAGTGATATCCTCTGGATATTAGTATTTGAAGCATTAATTATATTAAATTAAACTACAAAATGCACCTTATGCAACAACAACAGAAAAACAATGTTGCCTGCTAAATACAGGAATAGCCAACAGGACTAACATCAAACCATTTATTTAAATAGATAGCTGTTTTTCTGCATTAAAGGTTTGGCACAGATCTAAGCTATAATGGAGGTGAAAGCACTAATAGTTAGAGAACCAATGTTTCTCCTAAAAGATAAGGCAGAAAAGGTTGCAGAACATTTACATGTAGCTGAGATATTAATCCATATAATCATGCAGTTCTCTGTTTCCATGACAACCATTAGAGAAGAGTTTTCACCCTGAAGGATTTTTCTTTCATGGTACTACTGGAAAGCTGCCATTGGAACAGTGTTGGTTATCTGTTGCTCACAGCACAGGAAATTCAAGGATGTGTACACGCTAACCTGGAGAGAGGCTGAGCCCACTGAGACCAGAGGGGAAAAGTCAGGCAAATCCACATGGTCTGGAGTATCTAACTTTGCACCCCCTTTCACTCAATTTCCCCCCAAATCCCCACAACAGCAAATAGGTGCACACAAGATTCATTTCACCTGAACGAGATCATCATAATGAAAGGGAAACTCATTTGAAAGAATAGAAGCAATTCCATGTAAGAAACAATTCTCTGCTGTTATGATTGATATGTTATGCTCTTATGAGCTTATGATTGCTCACAAACGAGCAGAGTCCAGCTCCTCCTCCAGATCGTGTTGCTCTGGCAGCCTGGCCACCCACCCCATGGGGACTCCTGGCCACCCTGCTCAGTTGCCTCTTCCCTGGCAATCCAGCCAGCCAGCCTGCATACAGATGGAACAGCTGGAAGGGCCAAGGCATAAAGTTTACACATCACAACTCAGGAATGAACCAAATAGCATGCTATGGTCATGTAGGGTATTAAAAAAACCCAAAATATAACCATTTTTGTAAGGACATGCTTTATCGCGCATTTTAAGGAGTTAAGATTTCCACAAATATTAAATAACTGCACTTTGAAGATGAAAAGCTGTCATTTAACGTTAGATTAAAGCAGCTTCCCAGGAATATGCCCTATGCTCTACTATAGCAAAATGTAGATCCCACAGGCATCTGCCTTAAGAACAAAGCCCCTGGAGTGCCCTCTCCTGAAACACCTCCCAGATTTCATCTCATCTCTTAAAAGCTTTCTCACAGCCTCCCATAGCCTGAATTACCAGCAGGGCAAGAGGCAGGTCCAAGCTATTTACTGGTGCCTTACAGCAGAGCAAAAAAAGCCTGAATCTCAGGTTAAAAGTTTCCTGAAGAAAACATGAAAAAACTGATTCGTCAAATACTCTACGAGAAAGGCCAAAAAACAGGGCTACATTTTTAAAGCCAATTGTGATAGTTGTCTGCGGCAGAACAGCCTTTAACAACCTACTTCAGAGTCTGCATGCTTCCATTTTTTGAGGAAGATCAACAGCTTACATTATGAAACAGAAATCGTGTAACTACAAATCATAAATACTCTCAGCCTGAAGAGGAAATGAAAATGTCAGTAACATGAGATTTTACCCCATAATCCAATTATTTCTTTTTAAAAAAAGCAAATGATATTAAGGGATAATTTTGCCCAACTATTCAAAACAGCAGGTTAGCTCAAAGCAAAGCACGCTATCATACTGACATGCTAAGAGTTTTACGGAAGCATGTGTACTTTGAACTCTTGCCATTTATGTCTAACAAAAATACCAAATTTCTGTACATTTGTCTACTGTAACCAGTACTCTAATACTGCAATATGTGAATTCTAGTAACTGAAATAACTTCTACCTTAAAAGTATGACAAAATAATACTTTCATAACAAGCATAAAGTGGTAACTCACATACACATATCCAAAAAATGTAAACAAAGAAAAGCAACTACAAGACTACAAACCCACTGTCTTATGGTTCAGAACACAGAAGTTAAGTTATCTGTGTTTGCTTGCTTTGCTTTGCTTATCTATGCTGGAATACAGGATAAGAAGTATGCAGAAGTCTTTTTAAAAACAAACACCACAATACCACAATGAAAAAACCAGAAACACCATAAAACCCAATGAAACAAAAACAAACAAATCTCCAAAACAAAAACCAAAAAATGTCCACACAAAATCTTCCCACAAAAACCAAATACAATTTTTTTTCCCAACTCAAACAGGCTTCCATTATTGTCTTTTAATTCTAAGATTACTTTGGGTGCTTAGACAGAGAATTATCTGGTTGAAGTTAGTTTATGTGGTGCGCTGACCCTGTTCCCTCCTCAGCTGGACAGAGGTGAGAAAACAGAATGCAAGGCTCATGAAAAAATGTCAGGGAGCAATTATTCACCAATCACTATCACAGGAAAACCAGGCTCAGCTTAGGGGAATCAGCTTAATTTATTACCAGTCAAATCAGACATGGATATTGAAGAGTCGCTGATGGGCTTGGTCATGTCCAATGGCGGGTCTGTCTTGGAGCCAGTTGGCACTGGTTCTATTAGACACAGAGGAAGTTTCTCGTAGCTTCTCACAGAAACCACCCCTGTGGCCCCCCACTACCAAACCCGCCCCCCCCCCAAAATCTGGCCATGTAAACCCAGTTCATATTAGTAAATTCTCTCATTGGTCAATGAAAATGTAATCTGTTGAGAATACATCTGTTTTTGTATGACTGCTACCTGCATTAGCAGGTGGGGAATGCCAAGTCAAAATACTTAAAAGTTCTAAATTAAACCACCTGGAATGATTTAAATTTTGGAGTCATTAATAATATATATTCACATTTATCTAAAATGAGCAAATGTATGACTACTATCTTTTCTATACCAAAAATTTAGTATGTGAGAGCATATTTGTAAAATACTCCTCTGATCATATTTTCCTTACACTTTTGTCTTCCTTAACTAAAGAGAAACATTAAACTATCACTACGATAAAGATGGGAATAATTTATTATAATTTTTTTTAGTCAACTAGTTTTTATTAATGTTTTTCTAGACAATTTTATAGTACTTCTTGCTAAATTCTACAGGAACTCACAAACACAGTCTGTAAACAGAATTTAGTTTCTCAGTAGGACAGAAATATATTTCTAGGGAGCTGAAACAACACACCTATTACCTTTCCATTTAGTAAAAAAGCAAAGGTTGAAAACATTTCCACATCTGCCACACAAATACTAAAAAGGAATGTAAAATTTAGTAAAATATTTTAATAACTCTACAATGCATTCGTTTTGACTCAATGAGACATGTTTTGTGCCTCAGGACTTCTAGACGCTGGTTGTTCAGATGGCTCACTCACATTTATTTGTATCAACAAATAAACAACAAATCTCTACCAGGGGATCATTTTAGTAGTCTGGGGATGTTTTTTCTGTTTTGTAAGAGATCGCTAAATGAGGCCTCTTAAGCTGTAATAAGTTGTAAAAAGTGACAGTTTCCTTAAGTGACTGCTAATGTATTTTTCCTAAATTTACCAAGTCATTAAAAACGTGATCTCTATTAAAAAGAAAATTATTCATAGAAAAATGAACTGAAATCAATTTCATGTCTACATAGTGGGAGAAAAGTCAAAGGTAGTCCTCACTTCTATTTCACCAGAAATTCAAGTTGAAACATTATCATCATCTCTTTTCTCATGCAATCCAATCATGCAAATACTTAATCAGTGACCTGTCAAACTCCTCCTCATGACAGTATCAGTATCAAAAAATGATGCCCTGAGGTTTCAATATGCATTGACTTTTCTATGGCTCCACTTAGTGATAAACCCAAAACCAGAAGATAAACCATGACCTACTTCTTCCATTTTACAGATTTCATTTACTGCCTCTAGTGATAACCAGAAGACTGCTCTCCAGGGGTTACATGAGTATCTGAATCCAAGAGCAAAAATGAACATAATCCCAAATAGTCAAAGCTGAAGTTTAGTCCCTGTGAAAAGAACATCCTTGCGCATACTGTATGGGACAACCATCTGTCTGAATACATTGACAGAGAATATTTTTGTCTGAACAGCTACCAAAATCCCCAAACAGAACTGAAAACTTGCTCAAAATTAAATATAATAAGCATTCTAAAACTACCACTATGCAAAAAAACCCATCCCAAAACAAAACAAAAATCCCCTGCAGCATTACTTATTAATTTAAACTGAAATAGATCTTCCTGTCATCAGGCAATGAAATTCAGTATATTTTCTCCTCCTTTGCATCTATAATTATTCAAACTTTGCTCTACTTTTTGCTGTGCTTACACCTTTTGATTGCTTTAAGTACTGGGGAAAAAAGGGAAAAAATTGGTCTAAAATACAGGACATCAATAAAAACAGCATGCTCACAATCCTCCACGCAAAAATCTACAAGGGCATTACTTGGTATATCACTCATACAAGGACCAGAAAGCCGTATCAAATGGGTTCACAGGAGACAAAACACTGTGCCTAGAAAGATAACAAATACAAGCACTGTCTTTAGGGGATTATGTGGTGATACTCTGCATGTCCATGAGCTAAACTAAGCTACAGAGGCAGCTGAAAGGAGATCAATGACACTGGCATATAGTTTAAGGGAACTTGCTATTAAAGGACCATTGAGATTTGCGCTGTTCAGACAGTAGTTGTAGGATCAGTCTGTTCTTCCAAAAGTATTCAAATAGGTATTCATAACGTCCATATTTACAGTGGTGACAAATTCAAATTGTTTAGTTACATTAACATAATCACTCAGAGACAACAAAAAAAAAACAAACCAAAAAAAAGACACAAATATTAATGTCCCTGAGAGAATACAGCTTTTATTTAATTTTCATTAAATCTAGTTGTCTAATTTACTTGTAGGTTCTTAAAAAAATTAATACTAGATTCAGCAATATTAATATGACATTTAAAAATACATTTTAGTGATTCCGAAAGAACCTGAACTAGATTTTTTTTTACGAATTAATGGGATTCCCACTTCACTGTAAAGTTACGAAGTATGGAATGATTTCAGAATTACTGAGCTATTCATCACATTAAATTGACAACCCCATATAGTAAAACCACCAAGTGAACACTCTGCAGCCAAGATGCTCAAAGGGACATATCAGATCCAAATGAAATATTCAGGTAATTAAAAATCTAGAAATTAAATTAAAATATCACACTATGTTTCAGTCTATATCTAAGGATACATTAAATACTAAGTAGCCAGGAACACCAAAAAGCAGGGACATAACATACCGCTGTTATGTAATGATAAATCTAACTAGCTTGATATCTCCTCCCAACACTCACAAGAAATTCAGTTTGAAATTCGAGCTCGAGAATATTAAGGATGCTTGATGCAGTCTCTCAGACTGTGCTGAAAATAGAGATGTGGTCCATGCAGATCAGAAGGGGGACATTCCTTTTTCCTTATGGCTGGGGATGTGCCATGTTGCCCTCATTACAAATGCAGAGTGTATGCTTGGCCAACAAACACGCTGAATCTAAATAATGAAAGTGACATGATCAGTATAGTTAGATAGAACAATCTTAAAATAAAGATGCCTGCTTCTACAGAAATAGTTCATTCAGTTATAATAAATATATTTGTGTTGGAATTGCATTAAAAGGTTCGATAAAACTGTCGTGAAATGCATGTCGTGACTTTTTTGTTAGTATTTTTATAACAATTGGAAAATGGAATTGAACTTGGTTGCAGTGGAACAAATAACAAAACCTACACAGAAGTAAATTAGAATACAAAAGGGAAATTGAAAATTCAAACTGATTCCAGTTAAATTCCAAATATAATAAGAAGATTTAAAGAAAATTTAGAAAAGTGTTTCACAGGTCAGTGACATCCTGCTGCAGTTTTTCAGTCCAGTAGCAGTTTTACAAGGGTTGTGATGTCATAAAAATCCCGTTGCTGGGAATTTCTCTAAATGGACTCAGTAGAAAAGAGCAAACTAGAAAGAGAACCATATGTGCTGAAAAGGTGTCTACCAAACACTAACAGGCTATGGAGATTTGTTGTCCTGTTGCCTTCTCAAGACATGAAAGAAGACCCGGAGCCTGTGCCAGGTGTGTAAGGCCCCCAGGCCGTGTCAGTGCCAGCGAGGGGCTGTGCAGCTCAGTCCCCATCCCAGGTGCCCGTGGCAGCTGCGCACCCGCAGAGACACCGGGTCTGACTCTGCTGCCTGGGGTCCTGGGAGGGACCCTGTGCACACCTGCCCAGGGCCACTGTCACACCAGCACAGCTCCCCTGGGAGCCAACAGCCGGGCTGGGCTGCACACGGGTCACTGGGAGTGATGGGCTGTGTGACAGCGTGTGTGTGACAGTGTGTGTGTGTGACAGTGTGTGTGTGTGACAGGCTGTGTGTGACAGTGTGTGTGTGTGTGTGTGTGACAGTGTGTGTGTGACAGTGTGTGTGTGACAGTGTGTGTGTGTGACAGTGTGTGTGTGTGACAGTGTGTGTGTGTGACAGGCTGTGTGTGACAGTGTGTGTGTGTGTGTGACAGTGTGTGTGTGTGACAGTGTGTGTGACAGTGTGTGTGTGTGACAGTGTGTGTGTGTGACAGTGTGTGTGACAGTGTGTGTGTGTGACAGTGTGTGTGTGAGAGTGTGTGACAGTGTGTGTGTGTGACAGTGTGTGTGTGTGACAGGCTGTGTGTGACAGTGTGTGTGTGACAGGGTGTGTGTGTGACAGTATCTGTGTGTGACAGGCTGTGTGTGACAGTGTGTATGTGTGACAGGGTGTGTGTGTGACTGTGTGTGTGACAGTGTGTGTGTGTGACAGTGTGTGTGTGAGACAGTGTGTGTGTGACAGTGTGTGTGTGTGACAGGCTGTGTGTGACAGCATGTGTGTGACAGTGTGTGTGTGTGTGTGTGTGTGTGTGTGACAGTGTGTGTGACAGTGTGTGTGTGACAGTGTGTGTGTGTGACAGTGTGTGTGTATGACAGGCTGTGTGTGTGTGACAGTGTGTGTGTGAGAGTGTGTGTGTGACAGTGTGTGTGTGTGACAGTGTGTGTGTGACAGGGTGTGCGTGTGACAGTGTGTGTATGTGACAGTGTGTGTGTGACAGTGTGTGTGTGTGACAGTGTGTGTGTGTGACAGTGTGTGTGTGTGTGACTGTGTGTGTGTGACAGTGTGTGTGTGACAGTGTGTGTGTGTGACAGTGTGTGTGTGTGACAGGCTGTGTGTGACAGTGTGTGTGTGACAGCGTGTGTGTGACAGTGTGTGTGTGTGACAGCGTGTGTGTGACAGTGTGTGTGTGTGACAGTGTGTGTGTGACAGTGTGTGTGTGTGACAGTGTGTGTGACAGTGTGTGTGTGACAGTATCTGTGTGTGACAGTATCTATGTGACAACATGTGTGTGACAGGGTGTGTGTGACAGCGTGCACCTGCGGCGGTGGGAACAGCAGCACGAGACAAACAAATGCAAGTATCTGCTTTTAGTAATAGCCTTACTCTAGCCATAGAAAAAGCCTAATTGATAAAAGTTGTTCTAATACATTTTCACTGGAATCTGTCTCTCTCTGACTCACTCCCTTATCAGGGAAAAGAGAATTTACAAGCATGTTTGGATGCTCTAAATGAGATCAGGACTTAATCTCCTGCATACCTTGACATGCATTACAACACCTGCAGAACAAAGTATCTTGTCAACACGTAATTCTGTTCTTTATACAACTTGTCTCTGAAAATGTACTCAAATAAATGGGTTTTTTACACTTTCATTACAAAGAAAAGGCACTACAAACTCCAAGACATGATCAGCTCAAATGTTATATCTGATGCATGAAGAGACTCCACTAGCCCCACAGAAGAATAGATTTCTCTGAATTCTGTATTTCTGGCTTTAAGTACACTGTGATTTGTACCCATACACACTGCCACAATCTCCAATAATTGTTCAAGGTAAAATACACTTTTAAGTATCTCTCAACAGTAATATCCCACAAAACAACTCACTGTCAACCTCACTGTTGCTCCATTAAAAAAATAAAATAACACAAAGAAATAAAATCCAAACTAACAAAAAAAATTAAAGAAAATAAAAATAAAGTACTAAAGAATCACATTTTCACATGCACAGTACAGAAACCTGATTTTTAATCAAAGGGAAAGAAGACATTTCTGTATAACTGCTGACTGACAACTTGTTTCTTCCTTGTACAGCAATATCTTCTGCCACTCATTTCACACAAGCACCCCTGAGGTTTTTCCCAAACAGCATCTTCTTCAATTTCCAAACATTCTTAGACTGGCTTTACTGGCTTTCATAGATATAGGTGAGACTGAGCTGCTGGCTCTTAGTGACACAAGTCATTCAGAGAGCAAGTACTTCTTCCTCATGCTGCCCACATATATGCCCTTTTTCTTTGAGAAAAATTAATAATGGCTGATTTTCTCAGGAAAAGGAAAAGAGAAAGAACTTGTCTTAGAAAGCCTGTATTGTAGTATAAGAGAAAGAGGCAATTTCCTTACTAAAATTCAATACTAATTACCAAACTGTGCAACTTACAGCTCTCACTGGGAGCCAGCACCTGCCAACTGTCACTAGCCCAAAAGAGACACAGTAATGTTTTCATACACGTCTGCAGTCAGAATTAACAAAATAAAATAAAATAATGTTTAAAAATCTAACCAAAACACTACTTGCAAATGTCTGTAAAATGGTAAGAGAGTATTTCTAAAAGTCTGCAACAAATATTTCTGCTTTTATATCTCACTGCACTGAGAAAACACGGTCAGCAAATTTATGAGCAATCCTAATCCGGAATAGGGCAAAACCAAACTATTTGTTTTAAATTGTTGATGTGAATTTAAACTCATGCAAACAACTTCAGACTGAAGAACAGAACAAGCTAGGCAAATTAAGAAATGTGCGTTTGCCCTTGTTAGCTACTGCCTCCTCTGACCCAGCTTCTATCTACTCCCTATCCTGATATGTGAATTATATCTACCGAAGTTCTCAGGCCATCAAGACAGCTTCCAGGGAAGATGAAAGAACTACCCAGGATGAAAGCCTGGTTTTCAAGTTTTAATGAGCTTCAAATTTGAAGACAAGCATGAGTACAAACAATGTATCAAATTGATACATCCAGCAACAGAAAATTTTGCTATTTTTCAGGAAGAGTAAGTTTTAAAATGTCACCCAAATGCACACACTGGCATTTTTTCATATGTTCTAAACAAACCCCTAGGTAAAGATCTCATAGAACATGAATAATGAAGTCAGAATCAATAAAATTACCCTGCAGATTAAGAGCATAAACTAACAAAAATAAATACATTTTTTACGTAAGTGCTTAGCAACATCCTGAAGGACTGGTTAGAGGCAGCACAAGTGTCTGTGTTCTGTGAAGTTACTCCCAACACCTAAATATTGATATTCTATACTATGGTAAACATCTTCAACAGAGAGCTCAGTCCAATTCCAAACTTGCATCTGGATGATAAAGGTTAACAGACTAATGTTAACAGCTAACAAAAAGTCCTCTCATTTAAATTCACCTATTTTTAACTCTGAATTTTGTGTTCTGACAAAACTTTCAGATGAGAAAGATCAACTGACAAGCAAAAAAAAAATACTGAAAATTTGTATTTTACAACCGATTCTCCTAGAACAGGCAAGAATTAGCCCCTGGATTCTGTGGAATGATTGCCTATGTTTTATGAAGCTGAACTGAAATTTCCTTACTGTTACACCAAAATTTCAAAAATGTAATTTAGTAGCTACACATATAACCATATTTCCTTTTAATTATTTTATCTTAGATTACAATGGATCCAAGACAAATGCCAAATAACTGCCCTTTGGCTGCTTGCACACACCATTAGATAGCACAGTATCTAGCCAGTACCCACAGAATAAATGTTTTACTCTTTTAGAAAGGCACTTAGCACTTATAAAAAAATTTAATACCTCAGTAAACATGACAGTCCTTGAAAAATAGGTCAAGAATATCCTAAATGTTTGGAGTGCTTTACTTTAGACAATCACAAACAAGTATGAAAACGGTTTTACCCAGAAGCCTGCTAACCTTAACAATGGCTGTCTAGAGACAGGTACTAAACTGCTGGAATAGAAATTGCATTGCAAGGTGCTCTACATCCTTCACTTGAAGGAAAAAAAAACTTCAGTTTTCCTTCAAGCTGGTGTGGAAAGAATATCTGAAAGCTGATTAGTTCTGTTACATAAAATATGTAGGTGCTTTGGTAGTATTAAACAGTAAATTCTGATCTGTTTTCACTGGTTTATGTGATATACTAGAATTTTTTGACAGTGGCCAAAAAAACACATACATACCTCCCACACTCTCCTTTCTTCTCTTGGCACTTGTATCATACCAGAGTGCTTCATAATTGTTGGGTTTGGGGGGGCTGGTTTGTTGATGTTTTTTTAAAAACAAAAAACCACACAACATACACATGGAAAACCTTAGTGACTCTTTGCAGGCTTTATCTAATCACTGTCAGTTTAAATACTATGTTAGCAACATTGCCAAGGATAAGATCAGCTAAAAATATTTAGTAGGTCACAAAAGTCTGCTACATGAATGTAAATAAAACTGAGATAATACGTAAGTATATGGTAATGCACTGGAGCATATTTCTCTCAGAGTTGTCCTAGTTAAAAAAAAAAAATTAAAAATTAAATCCTATGCAGCTACTCTGTGCTTCCTTCCAGTATATGCATAGGCAAAGTCTGGATTATATGAAGATGATGTAACTTCAGATACAAACATCACATTTGACTGGAGTTAAACCTTCTGAAAAAAAAAAAAAAAAGCCTTTTTATCTTTTGAATGCTTCAAATAACATCTCATAGAAATGAGACAAAACAGGTTTTATGGTTCAGCCACATTTAAGACTGGGTCAGCTGGTCTGTAGAGATCCCACAGAATGTATTTCTAGAAAAGAATGTCAGCGGAAGTGGCAACAGCTGTGCTTTATTACAAACCTGAGGCTGTTTTAACTACAAAACTTTCTTTATGCCTCTAGGTTTCTGTAGCAATCTCTGCCATTCTGAGCAGCAGTTAAGTAAACTCCCATTTTTACAACAACAAAATTCTTGGTTTTATCAAATTTGCCTTTTTCTGTGTTTCACCTACACAGTTAAGTGCAAATTAACCCTATTTCTCACATATACCACTTTCCTTTATGCCCCAAAATCATATTTTGGAATTACCAAGCTTAAAAATAAAGGAACCAAAAAATTGCTGGTAATAAAAATTCAATTGTGTCTTTTTCACTCAAACCCCTTTAGTTATCTCAAGTATTCTTAGCTAATGAAACACAGATCATCATATTAAAAATAAAAAGCTACTTAATATTTTAAAACAATTATCCACTCTACTATCCTAGAGGGAGAATTGATATTGTTCTTGCTCCTGTCTCACAGTCAATACGAAATTTCGAAGAAGAAACAGGGAGAAATACTTCAGTCCAAGAAATTACTGAAGTAATGACTCATTTTTTGCACATATTGACAGAAGATCCCCAGAAGAATAAAAAGCATCCTCTACCAAGTAAATGTAGTTGTTCATTTCAGTAATACAATAAAACTAAGTCAAAGTAGCTTTTACACTGACATTTTAATAATGGAATTAGTAACTTCTAAACTCAGTTCTTCAAAATCACCCTACTTTAGATTATCTACTTCTCTTCCCATTTTTTGTTTTTAATAATATATTAATATTAAAGTATTTAAATTTCCTCTTCAGTTCACTATCTTCAAGCAAATAGGAGTGCATGAGGAGAAAGACCTTGTATACAGATATGTTTGAGTATATGAATATAAATTAATGTAATAGGGGCTGGATGAGGTCAATGTGTCAAATAAGACAGTTGAGTATTTTTTCCATTAAGATTTTTTTTTAAATAATTTTAATTATGTTTTACCAGTGCTTTCTGGACTCTTATTTTATAAATACCAGCAACTTAAAAGGAAATTCATTCTTCATCTAAACACCTATATGCTCTCACATACAATCTCTTTATAAAAAGACAAGAATTATCAGGTAAATTTGTTTTTACAGGAATTACACCATACATGCATTTTTTAGTTAATGCATTAATAAAGTCTGCAAAACTCTACTTTTGAATGGGGCAGATCAATACCGAGAAATGAAACAGGCAATGGACTATTATGATGAGGCAATGGAATTAAGATCTTACTCAGCATTCTCTTAAAACTCTGACAATAAACCTTTACTCCTACACTGACTACAAAGAAACCCCAACTAAATAAAGAACCCACAACCAAAGGAACTGAAGCGTCCATCTAACAAGGCCTAATGCAAAACTGAAACAGAAAATGTTTAAACAACAAAGTGTAAGTATCACCCCAGATGTTTAGAATGGAAGTCAGCATTGGCACCATTCCAGTAATTATCCTTCAATGGTTTTGTCTGTGTTTTGTTTGGGTTTTATTTGCTTGTTTTAGAATACTTGCAGAGTACTTATGTCAAGACAGAAATT
This sequence comes from Anomalospiza imberbis, assembly GCF_031753505.1. Classification (NCBI taxonomy): domain Eukaryota; kingdom Metazoa; phylum Chordata; class Aves; order Passeriformes; family Viduidae; genus Anomalospiza; species Anomalospiza imberbis. The sequence goes on along the minus strand of NC_089685.1, from coordinate 27,788,537 downwards.
AAAGCAATCAAAACAAAAATCATGCAGAATTTTTAAGTGCACTAAGTGCTGAACTTTCACCTTTATTTCAAAAACAACCTATTACAGTCAAGTTGTAGAATAATTCTGCCATTGTGATGGCCTGTTCATGCATTTTTCAGGGATATCATGGCTGCACCTAGTCTAAGTAGCAGAACTGGATACTTCTTCAAAACATATTAAAAACTTTTTCTAATTTTCAGGGTCAGAAAAAGTCAGAAGGACAAGGTATAATAAAAGTACAGAGCAAAGAGAGTTCAGGAAGTGACAAGAAGGCAAAAAAAAAGGAGCATTTCAGAATGCCTGGATTCCCAAGATCTATTTCAACAGCAGCTGGTCTCCCTGGGAGCTCCTTTATAATGAAAATCTGAAGTGGAAACTGTTCAATATTCCGAAGTTCATTTTTATAAAATAAGTGAACTGCAAACTGCTGATGAAAGGGAAGCTGGGTTTCTGGCAATATACGAAAGATAGATGACCTTAATCTTCAGAAAAAGACATTCAGAAAACAAAAAAGTATTATTTCTAGCTGCTCTTTCTCATTTATTTTAATTATTTTTTTTTGCTTTGCTCAAAAACAATCATAGTGAAAAAATGCAATGCTTTCTCTGAAGTACTACTAGTAACAGCAGAGAGTTCACGCTTCTAGACAAAGCAAGCCTTATCAACAGGTACGTTATCCTTCTAGGCACTTTTACAAGTTTGCTAATAATACTTGGTAAAGGAAAATACAGTCTTGCTCTACAACTAGACATGTTTAATCTATTTTTAACTTTATTTAAGATCTTATCAGTAAGTCATTGGCAGGACACCTGATTGTCTTTATCAAAAGAAAGTCAGCTTTATTACAAATTTCAAAGAAAGCATTCTAGTTGGAAATACAGATATCTAGAAGGAAGTCTTCATCAAGAAATATCTGAGGTATATGACTGCTTCTCTTTTCTCACAGAAGAAAAAAAAACTTGGCTTATTTCTCCTAAGATCTGATTAATCTTAAACATGAAAACCTCAAGAAAAGACATACTGAAAAACAAATCTATTTGTGAAAGGTTAATTTATGGTATTCATAAAATTGAGACAGCTTTCAAAAAGTTGCATATTCATCACTGCATCACATAGTAATTGAACTATAAGTAGGCCCTAAAAAAAAAAAAAATCAGTGTTTTTACAGTGCACAAAAATTTAAAGTTACATGGATTGCTGTCCTGATGGTGGAAAACACAGAATTTCTCATCTCTCTGAAGCTGATGTGTTAGAGCCAGTCACTCTTCTGTTGTCCTGTCCCTCTGGTTAAGACAAGGCACCTAGTTATCTCCCCATTCAGCAAGCACGCATCTTTCCCAGAAAGATTAGCACTGTAAGTAGGAACAACATTGAGACAACATGAACAGCCTGTTCCACTTAGCAGCATCAGTGTTTGTTTTAAATATTTACATTCAGATTTTGAGTACGAGATTTTGTATGAAAAATATAATTTTCATAAAGAACAGTTGTATTAATAGACCAGATTATTTTTTCCTATGAACTTAAAGATGAAGAACTACAACTTGTTAACATGAGTGTTAACTGACAAAGCTGCTGAATCCTGCTATAATCTCCCTGAAAACAGACATATAATAAATCATCAAGCCTAACTAATCTACAGCAAATCTAGTAGTGCATTTAAATATAATTACCAATAAAAACTATAAAGGGAATTCAGTCTGTAACATTATTTTGTTCACACATTGAGTATTTTGTCTGTTGGCACAGCTATCCTTTCCCTTGCAAAAAGTACTGTTCAGACTGTATATTGACTTTCTCCCACCACTCCCTGAGAATTACAGAATAACCTCAAAGGATATTTCATGCTGTAAGAGAAGTCAGAATAAGGGATGTCATAGGATAATTCATATTGTAAGGGACATCAGGAGGTTTACAGCCCAACCTCCTGCTGTAAGCTAAGACATTTGGTCAGGTTACTGGCAGCTTTATTTTTTCAGTCTTGAAAGATTTCAAGGAGAGAAAGTGCACACCCTCTCTAAGTAACCTGTTCCAATGCTCAACTGAATACATAAACATCTCTCTTTGATTTTTACAAACAAATTAAATTTAGTACCCGATAAGCTGAGGTGCTTCATTACTCATATTTTATGGAAAAGAAAACCAGTTTCATGCGAATCGAATGCAGCAGTAAATTCAAGTCCATGCCTAACAACTCTGAGTACTGGCTTGACTAGGAATAACTAATAGTAACACTTCTGTTCAGCTCTTGCTGAACTGGAGAAAATTGAATTCTTGTTGTAGATGTCGGTGAACCCAATGGGAAGAATGATGATGTCTGACTTATTTCAGAAGGCTGAATTATTTCTTTATTATAATTATGCTATGATACATTAATATACTGTATAAAAGAGGATACTAAAAACTACATGCTACTTTCTCTATCATATCTAACTAACTCACAACTCATGACCTTGTTCTCGAGAGTCCCGACACAGGTGGATCCGACTGGCCATCAGACCCAAACAATCCACCCTGATCCAACCAGGCATTCGCTCTAGGTAAACAATTCTCCAAACACATTCCACAAGAGAAAAACAAGGAGCAGAAATAGAAATTGTTTTCTCTTTCACTTCTCTCTGTGCACCTTTATAAAAATCCTGAGAGAGAGAGAAATGTGCTTGCCACAAATTGTCTGTAGTAAAATAGGATGTTTCCAATAAAGCTATAAAAAGATCACTTATCTGATGACTAAATCCTGATCTCTGTGCTCCAAGCTAACTCATTTGCATGGGACCAACATATAATCTGTCCACTATGTGTCAATTATGAAAACATTATGTAAATAAAAGCAAATAACTTGTCAAATATGTATATTTATATTTCTTCATTTTAAAACACTCTATCACATTAATTATTGTGTCTGTAGCGCTAACCATAGCTCGGCCATGTCCCATATTTCAGACAGAAGGGCTATTAAGTTATTGTAAATACGATTTTACCATATCCAAAAGACTACCCTATGTAAACAAAACTACTATGGTGCAGTGGTAACTCCACCAGTTTTATCCAGATCTCAATTCAGTGAGATGCTAACATCATCTTTTTGTAAGTATTTGTCTCAAGAGGTTGTAGCAAATCCTTGAGATAAAATGAAAGAAATTAGTATGAATACAAACAAAACCCAAATAATCCGTTATTTTATTTGCCAGCACAGAACCCTTCAAAACTTAGCTGAATTGAGCAAAAATACAGGATATGCTTCAGTCAGAATTGCTGATTTTTCTGCATAAATAGAATTGCTGATTTTTCTGCATAAATAGGACTATTGAGGTTGCTCGGCATTTCTATAGTTTACTACTACTTACAACTTTGTCAAAGTGTCCTGTGTGTCCTTGCTTTCTGCCAATGCATATAAAACACACATATGCCACATCAAAAAATTGAAGATTGCAATTTTTAAAAAGGAACAATGGAGGAAAGACACAAAAATTTTTCTTCAAAAAATGTTTGTAGTCACAAACTACAATGGCTTGAAGCCATCAACATAGACAGGCTTCGAGTTAATGCTATGCTCTTTCATTTGTCTCTGAAAATGTAACGAAGACCAACCAACTTTTCAGGAGTACTGTGTGGTTTCAGTGGAAAAGAACAAAAGCCACCTTACAGTCTCTGAAGAATAAAAATTGAGACCAATGTCTGCTAAAAGCACAGAAAAAAATGACTGGAGACTGCAGAAAGGAGATTAGACTGGGCTGACATAGCAAATCAGGATGAGGAGGCTCCAAGGAATAAAAGAAAGGAAATGGAAGGAAACCTGGCAGGAAAAAAGCAAGGAGAAAGGACTGGATGAGATACGAAACCAAAATTTGGAATGGTCAAGACCAGGAATACCTAAAACACTGAGACTGGCTACAGGATGATAAAGGTGCTGTCATTAGGATACATACAAATGATGAAGTGAAAAGGATTGTGCTTGCAGAAGTCTAGCAAAAGAGCCCTCATGCACCACAACACATTCTAAAGCCTACAGTACAAAGGACTTCAGTCTTGCGCCACTTTTCCACTAATCGAGCAAATGCACTACAAGTTACACCATTCTGTTTTATCACTGCTGTACATAAAAGGGACTGCACTCTTATAATATCACTCATGATGGCAAAAGTTCAGGAGTTTTTTGCAAAGGATTAAACTTTTCTGATTCTCTCTGTAACCACTGTAGGTCCACTGTAGGTAAAACAATAAGAAATTTACTTAAAAAATTCAATTTTTTCTGCTTTTCTTGATTTGTTGTTTGTTGACTTTTTGGTTTTTTTTTAATTCCCTAAAATTCAATTTTCTAGGTTTTAAGGACATTTATGGGACATGTATGCATATTTTACTTCACAAACAACACAAAAGAACATTATTAAGGTTACTAAATCAAGAACTTAAAAGGTGTAAAATGACAAATTGTTGTCTGTGCAACATAATTAACTTCCCTTGAGTTTGTTTGGTTTTTTTACAATACACTCAAATAGACATGTGCTTCTTATTCAGTCACCTTGCCACTGAAGATGATACAGAACTTAAGGAAGATAGGACTCTTGTTTTATCTACTGAAGAACTGTGCTTGCAGAAAGAAAAAGGGATAGGAGCTGTGTAATATGCCACAAAGAGTTTAATGGCTAACATTCTCTCTATTGTATTTTCGCTTGTTTCCCTTTGCCACGCAGCAAACCATTTAACCAAAAACTTCTGTGGTTTGTAATAAACTATAAATTCCTCTTTTTCCCCATTCACTCTGCAGATACACTCACAGACATGGAACAGTCAGGACTGTTACAAAAAGCAGTAGCAGGTATAACTTGAGCAAACATTTTTACAAGAATTGTAGAAATTTCAAACTGGAGACGAAAAATGAGTGAATACTTTTCACCTAACCCTCTTTGTGCCTTTCTTCACCATCTGCAGAAGTGTTGTCTCACCTTAGGTAGTGTTTGATAAACTACTAGCACTTTGTGGGGCATTCTGATCACATACTGATAAGCACTTTAGCAAAGCTCACACAGATGTTATCAGTTCTGTCTTCAAAGCAGAGCTGAGTAACACTGAATAAATAAATCATGGGCTCACACAATGATCAATGAAAAATACTGAATTCTCTTAAGTGAGCTCAATCTATCCCATGCAGTGAAAGACAGGATTCCTATGGAAAAAAATAGTATGTGATCATGTAATTAAGACTGTATCAGAAGTACACGCTCAAAAAGGCACTTAAAACCTCTTTTCCATAACCTTAGTAATGTGGGATTTCTCTACAAAAGGTGCTTAAGACAGACACTCAATTTAAAATTCTATAAAATCAAGTAGGTTCTTGCATTACCATGAAGTTGTGTTGAGGTTGTATTACTTTTTAGCACCACTTAAAAGTGAAACTGGAAATCTCTTGCTGGTTTAGAACAGCATTGTGGATAGTACAAATATGGACCAGGACAGAAGTGTTTTGCTTAGGCTATTTTTACTTTTTGCAAAATTTAGAGATAGAAAATATGTATTTTTTTTATAATGTCAACTATTGCTAAAGACAAAAACTAAGCAATTGATAGCATACAACATACATTTGAATGCAAACGACCAAACAAAAGATTCATACTACCAATAGTTTTCAGAAACATTAAGGTGAGTTCTTATTAAAGAAATTTTGGTGCATTATCATTTATAGAAGAACATGGACCAAAGATCATCCTTTCACGGAGATCTATACGTTATTTGCACTACAAGGACATTTAGAAGTTACTAATCGTAGATGAAAAAAACTGAGAATTTTTATAACTTCAAGTTATTTCAGAAAGCTTTTCCCTGTCTTATGTAATTTCAAGGCCTGTGCTCATGATTTTTAGTGGTTTACAAGTAATTCTATACAAAAGAGTGAAACTAAGTAACATATTTGTTAATACCTTCTTTGATACAGCCACCTCCGCACAGGTGGCTGCATTTTAAAGGCGTATTTTTGCCTAAATTGTACAGCCTAATAATTACATAATAGCTTATTTTTAAAACGTTAACAAACCCTTTTTAACGTGCTTTAATATAACTGTATTATAATATTGTTATATAACTATGACTATGCTAGAATATAACACTCGAAAACATTCGCAGCCGAGAGGTCACACTTTACTTTCATTACTAAATGGAGCATAGTTGATTAACAGCATAGATAATCCCCCGTAGATTTCATAGGCAGAATGAAACAGCGCTTCATAGGAGCAGCTGCAATTCCTAAAGAGCCGCTCACCGAGGCGCAGCTCGGGCGCGGCACCCTGGGGCAGGCTCAGCCCTTCCAGGTGCCTTTGGCGGAGCCCAGCAATGGCATTTCTGCCCTCACCAGCAGGTTACTGCAGCCGCTCCGAATTACTGACATTTACGGAAACGCCGCACTGAAAAAAGGCATTATTAGCATTTTATAAGGAGAGAACGAAGTGAAACGCTATCATTTTTACTGCAAGAAGGTGCACTGAAAAAAAAAAAAGCCAAACAAAAAATCAACACCCCTTTTTAGCCCGTCACCACTAAACACACCCAACACGTAGATAATTCAGCGTACGGCGCAAGGCTGCGGCTGCTCCGGCACACAGACCGTGGTGCTGAAATGATGCGCTGGAAGACCACGGTACGGATCCGTTTTCACACGCGCTGCCAAAATCCAGACGTGCGCCGTAGGAAACGGAGACGAAGCCGCGCACGACGCTTCCCCTGCGGCAGCATCTCGGTCCCTCGCCAGCCAGCACACCCCCCCGAGCCCACGATCGGCGGGGACAGCACTCGCCGGGGGATTACCCGGGGCAGGCGGCCCACTTTCGGCAGCCCGGGGTGCCGAGTAATCCCGTGCCAGCGGGCAGGCGCCCTGGGAAGGGGCGGCTTCCCCCTGCCCGCCCCGCTTCCCGTGCAGGGAAAGGGCCGCCGCCCCCGGCCGCCGCAAAGGAACGGCTTCCACCCTGGGCCGTGGCGGGGCTCTGGGCTGCCCCGCCGCCCCGCACCTGCCCCAGCTGCCCGCGTTCCCCCGGCCGCACCGGCAGAGTTGCGACTCCCCGCCGCTGAAGGGACCCACCGGGGCGGTGCCCCTCCCCAGGACCGCGCGGTGCCGGTGGCCGCGCGCCGCTCTGTCAGTGCCGCTCGACCCCGGGACCCCGCTGCGCTGCGCGGGCGGGGGGCGCCCGCCGCCGAGCGAGCGCTGCCCTACCTGCCGTACGGCCGGGCTGTCACCCCGCGCCGTCCGCACCTCCGCTGCGCACCGGGCACGTCTCGGACGGCGCTGCCCGGCCGGCACGGCTGGCTCGGCTCGGCTCGGCGCGTCCTTGCCCGGCTCGGCAGGGCTGACAGCCGCCCGCGCGCCCCCGCCCCGGCCGCGCGCGGGGCCGCCGGGGCCGAGCGGGGCCGAGCGGGGAGCGGCGGCGGCTGATTGGACGGGGGTGATGTCACTCGTGCGCGCGGGAGCGCGCGCGAGCGGGCGGTGAGGCAGAGCGGGGGAGCGAGCGGGAGCGGCCGCTCGCGTGCCCTGTCCCCGAGGGCGGGCGGGCGGGCGGAGAGCCGTGGTGGAAGCGGCGTGCTGACAGCGGGCTGAGCAGGGCCGTGGGGCGGGGGCGCGCACCGGCCGGCAGCCCTGGCTGCGCTGGGCGCTGGCCTCTGCAGAGCGGGAGGGTGAGCAGGGCCGGGGCAGAAGGGGGCTCGGCGTCCCTCCGTCCGGGCCCGTCCCGCTGGCCGTGACACGTGCCTGCCGGTGGAACAGCACCCCGCGCTGTCCAGGGAGCTTGTGCGGCACCGGCTGCTGCTCTCACCGAGACACACTCACGCGTAGTCACAGGCGCAGATTGATACAGGCACAGCCGCACGGGCACAGGCGTGCGCGCTGCACATGCCAAAGGGCGGGTGAAGCCCAAGTTAAGCTGCTGCCCCTACCCCCGAGCGTGGCTCTCAACTGCTCCGGCATCCACGGACCGCATCAAACAAGAGGCGGGAGGCGGGATAGACCGCACGGGTGCGGCTGGGCAAGAGTCGTGATGCTCGGGACCCCCGAGGGATGTGCTCGTCAAGGCCAGCTTCAAACTTTCAATCCATACCCTCCTCACAAACTAGGAGAATGATTTTGAAATGACACGATTTGTCTTCAGCCTCAATTTATTTTCTGAACTTTTCATCTTCTATGTAGCGCCATACTTTTTAATTCTTTTTCATTACCACAAAGACTAGCTATTTATTTTTAAAGCATCTACTTGTCCCTTGAGCCCAAGTCTTATGGTATTTTCCACATTATAAGTTGCAGAAATCAAAACTCCCAGAGGGAAAAAAAAAAAGGATAACTATGGGGCTTGCTGCATACCCCCTTGTTGAAAGCAAACAGGTCCAGAAAAGTGGAGACATGATCCACTGACGATTCATGAGCTGCCAAATTTGTGACAACTGCTGCAGGAAGGACTCGTGAGGGACAGAACATGGAACCTAAAAAATTTTGAGACTCGAGTTCACCCTGTATATGAAATGCAATTTTTGATGGCAGCAGGGGCTGCAACCATGACACTTTATATTTCCAGACAGTGACAGATAAGACACAGTTACTAGCAGGCACAGCAGAAATAACACATGACTAGGTTGCACCACCTGCATGAGAGTAACGACCAGAGAGTGAAAAACTTCTGCTAGTCCAAGGCCCTGAGACTCCTTGTTTATTCATGATCAATCCTTATGGAGTAACATCAAAGCAACATACATTTCCCCTTATGAAAAATCAGGTTCCTGCAATTCCTTTATTCCCCTGACACTTGAAGTAAGGAGGGGAGGACTGCTTCACTTTACAGCTGTTATCTTGGGTAGTTCTCACATGTCTGAAAGGATTTGAACTCTAAAGAGAGCGCTGACTTTGCAGCTTTACTGTTTGCTGATTGCACCAAATACGGTTATGTCAAGTTCAGTGAGCTCATACTCTCACAACCATATGGATCAGAAGCTTGTTCAAGAATAAAAAAGATGGTTCATAAAAAACCCCTACTCAATAGTTTCCATTTAATCATTCCAGAGTTGGAGGTTTAGACTTGGGTCTTTAATTCCTGTGTCTTAATCCAATACTGACCATTGTGCGTGTACACAAACATTCAAAAGAGAAGAAGAGCTGTCACTGTTGGTGTGCTCTCAATGCAATAGGGACAGAGATTATATGCCAGAAAATTGGGAGAAAACTGGGTGGTAGCAAAAGTGCAGACAAAAAATGGGAAATAAAGACTGAACAGCATATTAAGATAAACAGGATAGATTATGCATATTGGCACAGTATATAGTCATGAAACAGAAGGCATTTGAAGTATTAGTGAGCTTTGAATCTCTGGCACAGACCTCACATGAACATAAGTTTTTAGACCTTAACTGCTTTCTTAGGGTGAGGACTATAACACAGTTTCAGCCCTTTCTAGGATTTAGAGCACTTACAACTGCTCTGAATGGCGTTGTTCATTGCCTCAGGCTGCATTTGCTGCTAGAAGCTGTAAAACACAGAGCTCTAGGATGAGTTGGTGAAGAAGTGCTGTGGCCTGTCCCCTCTGATGTACAGCACGGGCTGCTATATACTCTGCCACTGTGCATTTAACACTTGGAGTACTCTCTGAAGGATGTTCTTCCCTAATATTCAGTAATTTCAGTTTATGATTTCATTGCCAGAAGTTAAGATGGCTGTCTCACACATTTTGAAGCAGGGTATTTTTTTACTTAAATATACCAGTGGGTGTCTCTGCACTGCACAGAACGTCTCTGTCTCTCCCTTTGCTTGATTCAAATGTCCTTTGCCAGAGTCAGGGAGTCACTAAAGCAAAACAGGAACAGAAGACATGCTAAAAGCAGAAACAGAGTGCTTTCAGCACCCTGTGCATTTGTAATCATCAGCTGCTCATTATTCCATAACACTCTCCTTACGATCAATGTATATTTTAGTTCATATACATACCTACATCCCAGGGTACTTGATTCCGGTGAGGGATTTGGTCCCTAGAAAGAGTCAAAAGTCATTTGGGATCCAAACATAAGGATGAAATAGACGAAGCTTCAGCCTGCAGCACTTACGGAGGGACAGCAACCACTGACATCACTTCATATTTTTACAACACTCCTAGCATCCACCATGGGAGGAAGGGGGGGAAGGGAATATGAAACACGGACAACAGCTTTCTGTTATTGTAATAAAATGGAGACAAAGGCCAGCATAAGCTCTATATACCCCTACCCAGTCCCAGCAATCTTTCAGAGGATTAATGAGATTAGAAGCCTCTATTCTTTTGCTAATGGCTGTTTATTTGAAAAATAACTTTTCTCGTAAACATACAGGAATGACCATATGTTACTCCATAGTCCAGTGCTGCCTTGGGATACTACTAAAAAAAAGAATTAATATCATGTTCCAACTGCAAATTTTACAAAAAACAATTCATTTGCCCTTCAACTCTTTGTCTATGGAGTCTTACCTGGTTGAGGGTAATGTATTAAAATAGATTAAGACCGTTCCTTTGAAGAATCTTGCTGCAGCTTATGCTGCTGAAAGAAGGCTAACAATGCTAACAATCCATTTTAAAATCCATGGTTATTTGAATTCCACATGTAAATTTGCAGAGATAATGTGAACTCTGGCTATACCCAAGCCTATCATCCATGAAATTGACACATGCAAGTTCCTTTTCATTGCTTCCAAATGTTGCAAAATATTTCCCATGATATTAAATATTTTCAGATGAAAGGAAGTTTTAGAGTCAGACTTAACTGAGCTGAACACTATTCTTGTTGAAGTCCAAGCTTTTCAGAGTGAATGAAACACATCAGGAAGGTAATTTTAATTATAGAGCTTAAAATAGAACATACAGCAAGACTTGAGTTGAAATTAGATTCTGTATCATATGAGTTTATTCTCAATACCTTGAAGTTTAATCATTGAGGCTATTATTTCCTATGCTTGATCTCTTTCATGTATCAAATGTGTCTGGAAAATGAATCAGACATTTTTGAGGATGCTAAAGGATAAAATTAGATACTTGTAATGAGAAACAACTTTTTCAACCATTCTTGTAATGGGAATACTGTCCCTATATCCCTCCTCAGAAGGGATTAAGAACTTGAGGTCTGGCAAAAAAAAAAAGTAGCTTAGAGCTCAGACAGGTTTTTTTGTACAAACAAAACTATTAATATCTGACAAAGAACTGGAGCAGGAGAGAAATTAAGAGGATGACATTGTGATAATATATTTACAATCTGTTGATCACTGACTGGTACCATATGCTCTGGATACCAGTCCAACTTTGGTCATTAGGTTGCTGTAAGATGCACTGGAGTTTAAGAAGCAGTCACATGTGTCATGGTTTGGGTGAATATAAAATTAGATTTTCCTCTCAGCAGGCAGATCTCAACTTTCCTGTGAATCTACCCACAAATGAAAATATTTAGCTTTTGCTTTAAATTCTTTTCTCTATGAGCTATTACCAGGATACCACAGCACAGGCGACTCATGTGCAACTTCAGAGAAGCAGAAATTGCTCAGATTCTCTCCAGAGTAAAAAGTACAATCTCTCACCAGTCCAGTCCATATTCCATGGATGCATGTAGCCAGATGCATAGACACAGGCTTATCACTGCAAAGCAAAGGACAAAACCAAACCAAACATTTTTAGAAAGTAGATTTTGTGGCCCTATATCAGCCATTTCTCACACATGATGTTGATTCTATTGATTACTGTTGATGCCCACAGTTACTCATTTAGCCCAGGTGATAGACCATCATCTCATGAACATAAAATTTTGCAGATTACTGACAGTTTCATGTATAGGGGAGATATTTCAGTTTTCTTTAAGTATGTGTGAAAATTTGCATAAATATTATGGAAAAAGAGTACTAGTACTTACTGCTGTTACAAGTCTTTAAGAGGTATTGTGTTACCATCACTTTCTCACCCGAATCTTTTTTCTCACCCTAATCTTATGCATTAGAATTTTGCAAGGGCTTAGGGGGTTTTCTTCTAAGAATTCCTGTCTCATTCACTATAAAAAGTGAATATATGTGATACAGCATCTCTGTAATACTTCTTTATGTCTAAAACAATCAACTGATTCAGGCATAATTTACAGCTAAGTGGTGCTAAGCAAAAATTCCTCTTCTTTTTTTTCATTGTGACCATGAGTGCATTTCCTGATGTTCTCCAAGGTTCCTGTCTTCAAAACCTTTCTTACAAATATAGAGGTATGACAAGATTTTAGCATCTTCATTTCAGTATATGAATCTAAGATACAAAACGACATGTGGAAATTGCTAAATAAATTGCAAATATCTCAGCGACTAGATGGCCTGATTTTTTTCAGAAATGCTAAACATTTTCCATATTCTTTATAGGCAAGGAAGAAGGTAGATAAGATTACCTAAAGTCAGGGCTGAAACTGGCACTCCAAGCTGGTTGAATGGAGAAAAAATAGCACATCTGCTGTTGTTGAAAATAAAAATGACTGAAGTGGCTTGCACAGTAACACATGGACTGTGAAAGATATGGAGCTTAGTTCTCCTGTCTTGATAACTTCTTTTAAGCACTTTCTGCTATTGAAATCATGCTGCAATGTAAGGCTTTCAAAAGAAAATACACCTATTTCAAAGAAAGTCACTTCATTCAAACCTCAGTAACAATGCAAAAATAACATCTTTACTTTGGACTCTGGATTTTTGTGTTCTTTCAGCATCATTTAGTGTGGGTAATATATAATGCATATTTCTATGTCACTTCATTTGCTTTTAAAAATAAAATATTCATCAGCCATACAAAAAGAAAGAAATAATTTACTTCAAAGAAAAGGAATTTCTGTACAGTAGGGTTCAGCATATCTGCAGAGGCTACAGCATGCTCCAGTTTTCTGAACAGAATTAAACAATTCTTTGATGATATTTTAAGAAACTCTTCTACAAGGAACATTTCTGATGGAAGACTCTTAGTCACAGAAGGTACTTTTGTATTATATACTTAGCATTAATAACAGATGCTTTCCCCTAAGGTGTGGCAGATTCCTTGGACTTCTAGTACAATTGTATTTGCACTAGCCTGCTAGTCATTGCTTATTAGCAATGTGGGATTTAACCTCCTTTTCCTAAATCTTATCTGAAATCTGCCTGACAGGACAAGATACAGAAGCCAATACACCCCTGCCTGATTGTGGGAGGAAATAGGAGAAAGATTAGTGCTAAAAATTGTATGTCCACTGTTATCTCTGTTGTTAGTTGCCATTGAGGTTAGTAGTGGGTGGCTTCTTTGTCACTGCCATTGTCTTCAGCTGGGGCATATGGGCATGTCTGTGTCAAGACTGGAATGCTGCAGTGCTTGCAAAACTATTCTGAGAAGGTCTTGGCGTTCAAATGTCTAAAACAAAACAACCAATATATCAGCTCAGTGGTAAAGACACAGCCAAGTTTACTGCTTGCCAACACATTTGCCTGATGATCACCAGTACAGGAGATAAGGTATATCAAAATGATGTATTGGAAAAGCATCAAAATACATCACCAAAGACTACCATCATCTTCACTCAGTTTTAATTCTTATTTAGCAGAACAGCCCTGCTTAAATAACACATTTTCTCTGTATCTTTGTTTTTTTAATAACCTGTCTTAGGTAGCCTAATCTCATCTTTATCAGCTTCAAAACTTGTACTACAGCTTTTCTTTCCTTGTGTCCTGATAAGATTAGGCATTGTGTGGATGCCATGGTGAGCTTTTCTGTGACAATGTAGATGCTGAAAAGCATACTTTAGCCCTACAGCTACAACATGAAGGACACAGAAATCTGTCACATACCTGCTAGTGCTAATGAAAAGGCTACAAGCCTTAAACCTCCATTCATATCTGAAATCTGTTTGTTCACCTTGTCTTGACTGCATGTAGGTGAAGATACAGATAGATGATAGAGAGAGATGATATTGACATAGAGGCATGTATGCATGTCCCTGTGTATAAATGGATTTAGAACAATTTTCATCTGGAAGAAAATAATAAAAAGGACTACGTCCTAATTTTCATCCAATAAAATCTTTTCTTTTTGAGCTCCAAAAATGTCTTTAATCTTCTCAACTAAAAATGACAAAACTTAATGTAAAGAATTCTCATGGGACTGATGCAAATTGGTTGCTGAGTAGTTGAGATCTTCTAATAAAAGGCTAATCTTTAAACTCAACCAGAAACTTCCACTTCAAAACATTATAATTTTTTCACTCATGTTTTTTTCAAGCGAGGTATTTTTCTTCTAAAAGGACATAAAAGTAGAGAAATAAGGGGAGAGGTAATAAAAGGTTCCAGTGAAGTTCCTTGGTGGTTTGGTGAGATTTGTGCTTAGCAGATAAAATACTTCAGGGGACAAAAAACCTCAACAATTACAGTTGACAATTAATGCCTCTCTAGTTCCTAACATTTTTGAGACCAATCACAACAAACTGCATCGTCACACTGCAATGCACACAATTCCTCTGTTCAAAGGGTACTTTGGAAAGAAAAAAATTTAATTCAGCCTATTATCCATCTGTTTTGGGTTTTTTTTCATCCAGTGACATTCTAATGGAACATGTAGAAACTGTTCTGAACAGCAAACAGAACTTGAAGGTCTCTGTCCTGGATAAATGACATCATTTCTTCTTCTTCATTTCTCTCCCATTAAATCTTCATTTATTTTCCACAAAGCTTCAGTTGGACACTCTTAATCCTGCTGGGATTTAGGAGCTAAGTGTTACTGGGGTGCAGACTGTATTTGGGAAAATACACACTTCCTACAAGAAAACATAATATCCTGGGAATTTAAGTTATTAGAAGCTATAAGTTTGTATGATACAAGTCTTAGATATCTGAAATGACAGTTAGGTGGCACTTAGGTCCTTTTGTTAATCTACCTGTCTGCTGCTCTGCAGCTATGTCAAGACCAAGTTAACAGACTGGTCTAATCTCATACAGCAGCCTAATCTCTATTGAGGAAAGATAAAAGGCAACTGATGTTAAATACTGGGAGTTTTTTAAGGTTCCTCATAATAGATACTGAGAAAATTGGGGAGGATGATTTAGATAAAAATGCTGTTGCCTGCCTACAAAAGCAGTTGGAAAAGAATACTCAAGGTAATTAGCAGTAACTCAGAGTCAAAATGGGAAGGTGTCTGAGAGATGTGACAAGGGCCTGCCTTGGCATGGTATACTTGCATTGTATACCATGAGAGGAGCAATAGAGAATACGACATGGCTTACAGTGGCAGAACAGTAGAGAGAAAGCTCTTGGCCAGACACAAGAAGTACACCACAGTGATTATGTGGATGATTGTGATAAGATTTATTGCTAATGCAGTATCTAAATATTGCCAGTGCTGCACGTAAATAACAATTCTATCATCTATTACATGGATTATAGTGCACTCAGGTTGTGGTCCCTCCTGTTGAGGGAAGCACTTCAGCGAGACCCAGTTGCTTTCTAAACTTCCAGGTGTGGCTCAGTCCATGTAGTCTCAGATTTGTTCAACAGTTTATTTCTAAAGGGTTATAATATAAGCTGGTTCAGCTAGAAACATACAGATTCAAAGTCTTTGGCCTTTTAGAATTCACAATTAAAAATTACAAAACATCTATGTAGCTACTTTAGGATTTTATCTCCCTGTTTGACCGGATCTTGGTGCTTTTCATTCATGCATACAACAGGGAGTGTTTCCTGTCTTTGGGCTGAACACACCCTGCAGGAGTCCCGGCTGGGATGTGTGTAGAGGTAGCAGTCCACATAGAAGCTACCTGTGACCTTAGGAGACCAGTTTACCCAATTGGCCCAATCTCCAGCAGCATTTTATACCCGTATGCAGGCTGATGAGCTCCAAAGTAAATGGCAAACTCTTCATCTCCCCCATCACTGGAGCACATTAATTATGCAAGCACCTAGATGGTTCCTCCTGCAATTCCCACCTGGTGTTTGCATCTTTGGACAAACCACATTGACCTTCAGAAATGGAGAAGGTGGGTGGGAGGCCAGGGGAACAATGCATGCAAAGACCTATCACACTTACTAAATTCAAAGATGGCAGTGACATAGCCTCACAGGGGACAGGTTACTTCAAAGTAGAGTGGGCAAGTGGAGGGTCCATCTGAGGAAAACAAGTGTACTGTAGGAGAGGATCCATGGGTTATCTGAGATTATTCCCAAGCAGAGGAAAACAGTGTCATAGTGGTGCAAGAAAAATCACACATTGTAATGGACTTAGAAACAGCAACATACACAATTTGTAAGCCAGTCCTTCCTCCCACCACAGGTCTGGCAAGGTTTTATACCAGTGCCGTGTTTATTTTTGGACATGACAACAAATGGATGTGAAGTAGTTGGACAGAGCTGAGGTGAGTCACTGTGTTGTATGAGAAAATCAGACAGAATGGGATTATTTAGTTTAGAGAACAGAAAACTAGCTGGTGACATGACAGCAGTCTGTTACAGAAAAGGTGGAAGAGGTTCACCTGTTGTTCAAGCCCATAGAAGAGAAGAAAAGAAGTAGTGGCTATAAATTACAACTAGGAAGCATCAGCTTAAATATTAGTGGTTTGAAGTCTCCAACTTGGGAGCTTTGTAAAGACAAAAATAATCTCACCAAAGATGACCTTGCCTCAGGAGTTTTTCTGTAGCAGGTGATCTCTTTAAAGCTCCTTCAGCCTTGTGATTGATTGTCTTATTGATGTCTAAATCTCAACTAGACTGTTTTTGTGTCTCTAGAGCCACAGACAATAAAAACCAATTCCTGGGTATCTTCAGTGCCAAATTTAGTTTATCCACGCCATAGCAATATTGTATTCTGAAGCTGTAAAAGTTCATTTTGCCTGTATTTGCATTAACTGAATGATGATGGAAACACCTGCTACTTTCTATAAGAAGATAGTGAGACACAAACAGTGGCTACTTCATTTATTACCCTTCCTGGAACCTGCTCAGCCATGCTATAACCTGTCAATTGCAAAACAGAGAAATCTGCTGGAAATTCCAAGGCAGTGCCTGGATTAATTTCACCTACCTTTCTGTGTCTACTGTATAAATGCCTACAACCATACAACTCATGCTGATCTCTGTTCATGGAGAACAGAGAAACTAGCCGATTTTAGGATGTAATTCATTTAACTTATTGTAGATACCTGTATCAGAGTGTGATGAACAGAAATGCTTATTATTCTTCATTGACTAGAGGGAGACTTGATGTATAGCTCAGATGGAGAATTCTCCATGGTAAATATCCTCATTCTCTAAGAAAAAAAATGTATCTGGTGTGTCTGTATTCAGAGTCCAACAGTACTGACCTAGCAGTATTAGATAAACAACTGTGATGACCAGCAGCTGTTTGAAAGAGAAGGGAGACCTCACTCCACCTCTCAGTTAACTCCTACAGTCAGCTGCAGTTAAAACTAGGAGGTAGAAATTATGAAGTTGAAATGACTGACCCTGTAAGAAGGAAGTATCATGTAAATGATGTTGAAACAAGAGAATTAGTATGTAAAATCAGGGCAAATATCTTTCAGCTTAAGAGCCTGTTGATTGAAACTGCTGTGTACTGGTGTTTATTTTGAATTAGAATGACTGCGTAGATTGAAAAGCATAATATTCCTTCCCTTGGGCTCTCCAGATGAAGTGTGAAGGTTAGATTCATGCTATGTCTAGAGTTACATATTCATTATCAGATTATTGTATTTTCAATCATTAAAAAATAAGCTAAAAGGAAGGAGCATGCCACTTCTAGCCTAAGATTTTTTTTTTCTTGAAAATGTCTCCCTTTCCTATGTTAGGATTTTCTGTAAAACACTATTTTTAGTTGAGAAAAGAACAGAATGCATTCTTGAGCCTGTGTTTCAGTTTTTTAACCCTGCCTTCCTCTACAAAAATCAAATTTCTTCCTACAAGATCACATAGTTTTCTTTTGCTCTGGACTCAACAACTGTGTCAAATTAAACATAGCACTGAAACCTTACCAGATATACAGGATTTTACCAGAACTTCCCTTGAAGGGCAGGCATCTTGACTGGTTTCATGATTCCTGGTTGTTCCACCTCACCCTTCTTTCTTCTTCTCACCTTCTCCCTCTTCAGCATTTGCCCCCAGTATATTTCTCTCTTTATTACAATGTTCTGTTTTGGGATTGCCTGTGACAGTCAGATCCCATGCTAATGGTTGCAGTAGATGTACCCACTTAGCAGAAGCATTTAGTTTACCAGGTTCCATTCTGAATATTACCTTGCACAGTGCTGGAATCATTCTCAGTCAGTCACTTGCAGGAGAAAAATAGAAGAAAACTCTTAGCTCTGGGGCTACTAGAGACAATGTTTCCTCAAGTGCATAAATTTTTAATTGTTTTTTTAATTGCTTGAGGATCCAGAATACAGAAGCCAGTCAAGATGAAAAAAGATCATCCTATAGAAATTTGCCATACACACAGACCCCTGAATACATACACAGCATCAGACTGTATTTCTTTTTGCCATTTTGAAAAACCCCATCAAGTTTGACAGGAAATAATTAATTTGTATATAACACAAAATAAGTTCAGTTAATGGAATAACTAGGGATCTCTAGAAGATTTCTGAGAGTACAATGTGTATTACCCAGATGCATTAGAGTCCTGAAATAGCAGGTTGAAGAACCTTTCTCTGTACAAGAGGGTGTTATGCAGCAGTCCCTGGAGCTTCATTATAAGCATATTTTTAGATAGCTACTTGGAACTCATGTTGAGATGAAAAAAGACTATGTGTAGAAAGAGATACTTGTTACTTCCCCTCTTTTTGTAACAGCTACGTTACTTTCCTGTTCTTTACCAAGAAATTTTGACTCCCCAACAAGTTTCCATGGATTTTCCAAGGCAAAACCCCATAATCTTTCTAAAGGGGGGAAAAATAAAGATACTATACCTTGTCAAAATAGTAAATGTTTTTTGAAGTGTGGAGTATTTGTATATTTGATATACAACACTATTGCATTTTAACTATTCAGCCAGCACATGCATCTTAGCATTTAAAATACAGTAGGAAAAATGATTCATCGATATTTAATGTGTATATTTACTTATTTTCCAGTGACCTGCAGATTACTGACATGTTCCAGACTGCAGTCACTGAAATTGCATTATGAATAAACCATATAGACACAAAAAAACAAATGCACAGGTGGGTAAATGAGCAGATCCCTGAATGCCACAGGGTTATTGCTCTCTGGAGTTAACACTGAGAACAACAATATATCCCGTTACTGTGATTTAAATTGTCTCCTCAAAAGAAGCAGGTGCTCCAAGCAAGAGACCCAAGTAGCTGTGAGATAATCTGTACGAAAACAAACGAAAGATCAGAGAACAGACTGAGTGCAAATCAGAAGGGAGTGCAAAAGTCTCTGCTTATTCCCCTGGTGTTTAGCTTAGGTTGAAGCAAGATGCAGTTTGTTCCTGTGTGGGTAAGCAAGGACTGCCTTGGAAGCAGATGCAGATGAACATTTGGGCTGTGGCCAGGCTGCTTCCGATCTGGCCTTAGTATGCAGTGCCAGTGGTGGAGAGCACTGAGACACCATGTAATGGGCCCCAAAGCACCCATAGATCCAGGGTCGTATGTGGTGGGAGATCATATGTTATTTTTCCATTCAGTTTCTGTTTTTCAAACAGAATCTGAAAATCAGCTGTGTCCAGTTAAGTCCAGCTGCATTAAGGACTTTTAGAAACATGAGGACACATTTCAGGCATCAGCAGTGACGCTGTCATGCTGTTAGGTGATACTTTCCAACAGACCCAGTCATCTCCACAAAATGCTGCAGCCACATGCCAGAAAGGCTCCTTCTGTGTACAAACCTGACATCAGTAAATCATAAAAGATGGAATTTCCAGTAATGATCCCATAGCAAAGAAGAATTTTAAAGCCATATATACAGAAAACAAAAACTCAAGACCAGAAAGTCACTGTTAGGTAGCAAAATAAAAAAAAATAATAAAATAAAAAAAAGAAATTCCAAACACAAAATCCAAGAACCTAGCAGCCTGGCAGCAGTCTTTTTGGAGCTCTATAATGGTTTTCAGTTCACAGCTGCTGAACACCAGCTGTGTGCGCCTTATGTGGCAGCCCACATGCTATTCCTGCAGATTTCCAAAGGCCCCCCCTTGGTGAGCTGATCTTTTAGAGACATTCTGGAGAAGGAATACAGTGTTTTCTGCCTGACCAAATGGAAGGTAAAGTTGCTGAAAATTAAGGCTTTAATGTTTCCCAGATATAAATTACTAGCCAGCAGTGTGCTGGAGAGAACAGAGGGGCTGCTCACACCACACCACAGGTTCAACACTCCTGAGGCTGATGACCTCTCTTCTGCTGTGATGGTGGAAGTAAGAAAAGTAAGTATAATCTCTACAGCCCTACTGTTCCTATTGCTAAAGAGCTTCCTACAGGTGTCATTATTGGAGCAACTGTACTATCAATGTCAGCTTATATTTGCATTAGGAAATTTTGTTCAACTTGCCTTTATTATTGCCAAACTAGGATGTTTTTAGACATATAGCTTGTCATTTTCCATGCCCAAATACAGTCTTTAACAAATTCCTAAAATGCTGATGTTTCTCTTCAGGAAACCCTAGAACTTTATCCTTTGGAAATGGTCTTGTCATTAGATGGGGATGTAGTTTTTGTAATGTTACTTCTGTAATTTTGGTCAAACTCAGGCAAATGAATGCCCAAGTGAGTAAAGACCACCTCTGTTTTAGGGGTTAAAGGTGTAATGTGTCAGGGCACAATAAGCACAACTGAGTCAAAATATATTCAGGCAAAAAAGTTAAATGTGCCATGTCGGATACAGGGAGCATCTGGCCTGACACTGCCCATGGCATCATTATAATCTCTCTCTGTACAGCAGGGGGGCCTCATTGCTGCTGCCTGCTGGGAAAGGTCCCTGGCTGTGCTACTTTCCAAATGGTGCCAGTAAACTGTTTTTCAGAGTGCTCATTGGTCCAGATCAAAACTGTGCCATCACTTAAGAGTGCAGACAGGTGGATGTCATTACCCCAAGACTGTTTAATTTACTAGTACAGCTTTGACCTCAGAGCTCCTATGTGTCATCCTCCATCCTCACATACAAACATGCTTCATACTCCCTGTTGTGTAACAAGCTTTAGTTGCATGAGGAACAGAGGGAATCTGTGCTTGCCCAGAATTACCTGTAGCAAGCCAAACTTTCCTTGAAACTGTTTTTTTTTTTTTGCCTAACTTTAGGACACCCTTTTCCTCCTTTTGGGGTTCTGGTATTGTGCTAGAAGCAGCCTGACTCAATACCTGCTAGGTTTGATGTGCTGACCAAGGTGGTACTGGACCAGACAGGTCAAAGGGGAGCATTGGAGAGCTATCAGTTAGAGCTACTGGAGAGACAAGGAATGCTTGGACAGGGGAATCAGCATCAGGTGGACAAAACTTGGTGGTTGAAGCTCTGTGAGTAACATTTCCTGTTAAGTAATGCCAAGCCATTTCCAGGGTATATCCACAGCACTACTTTGCATACTACTTAGCGTACGCTTACTGAGACGACATTTTGGTGGAGAAAATAGTCTATGCCTATTTTGCAAAAAATTACTACAATCCATGCATTTAAAAGGCAAATTAAGCTTGAGGAGAATAGGATTTTTTAGCTCTTTGTAACTTTTTAGTGTTTGTCTTTCCCACTTCAATAATGTGATTTTAAAACATATTTTCTGACTTAACATTTACAATAAAAGCATGAATATGTATTTATCCTTTCTCTACAGAGATACTATGAACATCCTGGTACTATGGCTAAGTCAAAACACTCTAGGAAATGCAATTAGAAATTGAAAATATAGGTAACAATATTTTTTTAAATAGTTTAAGTATTTTTACTGGTTTGTTTCAAACAAAATTGCCATAAGCCATCCTTCAGGCTGAACTCAGGAAGGATGGCACAGGTACAGTTGCAGTGCTCTGTTTGTCCCTGCAAACATTACCAACTTATAGCTGTAGTAATAAGCTGCTGTAGAGCATCTTGCTTTAATATTGGAAAAATGAGTTTAGAATGAAGACAGGCTGTACTTAATTACAAACACACTCAATGCTCACATCTGAGACCTCTTCAGTAGTAATGAGAGTAGATAGATATTCTATATTTGGTACAAGACATAGTAAAGGAATTTGACAACCGTCTGTCTGATGGTAAAATTAAGAACTCATTTACTCTCTGGGGTGATTGGAGTTGTAAAGAATTGCCTTCAGATAGATTAGTTGAACTCTTGTGTTTTGTACCAGCATGTGTGCAAAATCAAGCCTGAGGAATTCGGTGTTGGTTTTATCCACAAAGACCATCCTCCCGCAGCCTTTCCTGCTTTTCTTGTAGGGAAGCTGTGTCGAGCTATTTCAAAACTTCACCAAGCTTTAGACATGGAAATAACAGTTATGACCTGAGAAAATACAAATGAGATTTGGATCGCTTTTAAATATTACATCAGATGGACTATAAACTAATGAATGTGATCGAGCCTTTGCTTTGCTGTAGCAACATAGGATATAATTGAGACAACAGGTCAGAGAAAGAGACTTAAAAGAAGACAACCTTTTAATACAGAGCTTACATTAACTTTGATTTATTAATCAGATCCCTTGTTGGAATTATGAGATTTGGAGGCACAATATGTATTCATTCTGTTACGATGGCATGAAACATCCTTATTGTTTGGGCTCAGTTGTAAGTGTGTATATGAAACAAAAAGCTAACACAAGATTAAAAATGGGGTCAAAACCAGGGTGATTACGTATTTTGTCACATCTGGCATTTGTTGATTATTTCAGTGTCTTACAATGCAAGAGACCAATTCCATAAGAAATGGATTATCCATACACATATCATGAGGCAAACCCAGACTCTCTCCTCATATTAAAAAAATCTTCCCTTATCTCCCAAGAATACACTGTAGATTCTCCAAGATTCCATATACCTGTTGGTGTATTTTTGAATCAGGTGCATTGGTGAAATTGCAGCACAACTGTGAGGACCTGGGTTTACCTCACCAAGAGACATCACCACCCTCTCCTGACCTTTATTTTCCTTGACCCTTTGGACATGTTGATCAGTATGTGATTGGAATAGTCAGCGGGTTCATGAGGATTTGGCTGGCAGTCAAACAGCCTGTGATCCTGGGGTTCATGCAGTGCCAGTACAGGGCGTGGGGAAATACACTGGATTCAAGGCTGGGAAAAAAATGGTCACAGTTAAGATTAAAATTCAAATTAATTTTGACCACATGCTCATGAAGGGAGCAACTAGACAAACTGCATGGTTTTGCAGGACTGTATTTGTGAGAAATGCTCCCAATAAATACCAGAGATTAGCAATACAACTGATCGCCATTCAAACTTTTTTTTTAAATATCTGTCCCACATTAAAACCAGAGATTTCTTTTTTCTCATGTGTTTGCCTTTTTTTACCAGGATTAATTTTTCAGCTCCACAAGACTCTTATCCAGGTGCTTTTCACCAGCTTTGTGTCCCAACTTCTTGT
The DNA here is from genome assembly GCF_031753505.1 of Anomalospiza imberbis. NCBI lineage: Eukaryota > Metazoa > Chordata > Aves > Passeriformes > Viduidae > Anomalospiza > Anomalospiza imberbis. The sequence continues at coordinate 27,764,985 of NC_089685.1, read as the reverse complement.
CATCTTATATGCAGCCTGAACCCCACACAGCTATTTATATGCATCACTAAGGATTTCTGTGCCTCTTAAAATCTGGGCCTTAAACACTTATGTGTCTACTCTTTTTATCAAAATTAATGTGGAAAGCCTCCACAGGTGCCAGTGGGAGGTCAGAGGTTTGATACACAGTGTGCGTTCTGGGCTGTACGACATGGGGAGAAACTGCGTCTTAGATTTCAGGTTGTGTACAAGGACAAGCTGAGCGTGCATGGGAGCACCTTGGAGACAGTCCAGATTCCAGGTTCTGTCCAGGATCCAGATAGCTCTGCTAAACATAGAAGGGATGATGAGGTCACAGTCAATTCTAACTTTTATGAAAGGGAGCAGAGATTCTCAGCAACAGGCCCTTTTTCTCACCATCTGCACCATTGTACAGTACTGCAATATCTTAAAGCCCAAAAAAGGGAATAATTTTAGTCTCTACTTTTCATTATCTCTACACAAAGAGACAACAACAAAGCACTCTCTGGAAATGCAGTGGTTCTAAATATTCTCCTTGGTTGGTTCAGCAGTTGTTTAGGAAGTTAATAGCTTTCAAGTATTCATGAACAACTCTGCAGGTCAGTAAAGGGAACGCAAAACTGGTCAGAAATGGTAAGAAATGGTGTCTCTACACAGAGCTAAATCCCATGTAATTTGGGAGCTGGTGAGTGTTTCTTCATTTTTAATTATGAGGGAAGCCTTCTGTTAGAATAATATTTTGTCCAGCATTACATATTCCCTTTATCTAGGGAGCTGGCAGGGGGAGAGGACAGAAGCTCTTCAGGCAATAGAAGTTGAATTTAATGGGATTCACAGAAGAGATTTAAGGAGGTAATCATCCTTATAGCTGCTCAAGTTCAATTTTTATCCCCCAAAGCTACTAATTTTTTAAGCATGTATTTTTGGCAGTGCTTTGCAGCAAATATCTCCCCTTGGGGCACATAGATATGTGCAGGCTGTATTACATAAATGAGCTTCTTTGCCATCTCAGTAACCCATAAATGCCAGTGACACATAAAACTAGGTATTCCCTCATCTCAGCAGGCTGACCTAGTCCTAGTCTTACATTTAATAAAGTTGGAGGAGGACGCAGTGGCAAGCAGAGCTACAGTCCTTAGATGCCAGGATCCAGAGTCAGAACTGACAGTATTGGATGCCCACAAAGTGCCATCCAAACATGAGTAAGGCTCTAAACCAGGATTAAAAGAAATTGGCACTTCCCCCTCTGTCAACCAAAGTAGAAGCCATGGATGGCTATATGTTTGATATTTCAAACATATATCAATATACATACATATTCCATTTAGAGGAAAGAGGGTTAGAAAATGCAAACCAAGCAATTTATTTCTTTGCATACGTTTATCCTTCCCTCAGTTACCTCTATTGTGAGTTCAGTGTGATTTAAATTAATGGAGTAAGAGGAATATTGTCCAGAATTTGGAAGGAGATATTTCAGAACTATTCAGGCACCCCTTATGCCTCAGAGACACCTTGTTCTCATTAACACAATTCCTGTCAAGGAGCTGCAAAGTGTTTTTAACAGTAAATAGGTAGAAAAGTCAAACAACTGCGAGTTTTGGGTTTTTTATCAACTCACTTTAGATGAGAGAGATACACAGCCCTGCTTTCACTGAGTTCCCCAAATTCCTGGCTTCTTTGAACCTATCTTGAACAAATCTACTATCTCTATAACACATCCTCCTTAAAACACAAGGGGATTATTTTAGCATACTAAATGCAAGGACAGCTGAACAACTCACCTCACTGCAGTTTCCTTCAAAAGGAATGTGTGTCCTGTGTCTACATGGCAGAAGAGGGTCATTCATTGGTGTCTGGGCTCACAGCCCTGCTCTGGGAGACAGCCAAGACTTGTCTGAAGCTGGCAGCCTTGCTGCCAGGGGAGGCAGGCTGTGGAGAGTTTCTCATCATCTGATAATTACTGCAGCACACTGAAAGAAGAGTAGGGCTGAAATTGGCCAGATCTGGAAGGGTTGAGACACCACCACCATTTTCAGCAAATCTTAACAAAGCTGAAGGCAGCCCACATGCAGATGTTAGTCTTTCCATCGACTCTGTCCCTCCAGGAGTCCCAGAGGCAAAAATCCCAAATGGTTCCTGGGCACAGGAGGGAACAATGACCTCTGAAAAAACTCAAGAGAAAAGTAAGTTCCTCTGCTGACCTCAAATTCCATTTTAGACAGCTGCATAAAAAAAAACAACATGGATTTGACTACTTCAGTTTTCAGAATTAGCACAAAACCTATGCAATGATCCTCCCAAGATGTATCATATTCCTCAAACTCTCCGATGACTCCTTACAGTTTTTCAGCTACCAAGTGGTTGGCAACACTTTTTCTGTATTGTCAAACATTTTCTGTATTTGCTTGGTTAGAAGCAGTTTGAATCTTGTAGGTTAAGTACTAGGACAAGGCTGTGAAGGTTAGTAAGGACTGTGAAGACACAGTGAAAAACATTTGGAAGATAATGGGATGTTATACAAAATTTTTAGTGATTGTGGAAAAGGCCAATAATAAAAACATCTAGAAGAAGAAAAAAGTCAGTGAAGGTGAGGAGCCAAGGCTACCAGGGTCTTCCACCTGATTGGTATCTTGAGTATAGCAACTGTGGCCATGTTGAGTAAGGCAGAAAGAGCCATAAATCTCCCCAGATGAATAAAGATGGGGAATTAAATACCAGAGAGAGTACCTGGATCTTTTCAATGTATTTTAAATGTATTTATCATGTAGTCACAACACTGAAAAGTTCACAGTTGTACTTCTTTTATTATAACTTTTCTATCTAGGTAGAGAGGTCACTGCTTAACCTCAAGAAAGGCAGGTCAGTTTCAGTGTATATTGTTCATGCTAACTGAAAATAAAATATACCCTACTTCAGGAGCATCCCTCTTTTTGAAATCCTTATCCTTACACTTGAAGAAAAAGATCTGTAAATTGAGATTGCAAAGATTGTCTGTGGATTTGGATGATAAATTTGTATTTATTCCTGTAGAATTTAGGAAATGGGATGTTTCATAGCACTTTTAAATTATAATATTTTAAAGGTTTTTGATTTATTTTCTTTGTGCTGCCATGTTAATAACCTGAAAGATATGCAATATCACATACAATAACAACAGAAACAATTATTACACTGGTGGCCTACTAAAGGCTTATTTTATCACATTTTTATAACATTAACTTGCTCATTAGAATACATGATCATGTATATCAGATGAATGCTAAAACTCAGTCACTAGGAACTACTCCTGCACTCCTACAAAAGCTGCACTCATTTACTTTCAAACTTGTGGCTGCGAGCCAGTGTACATGGGCAGCCTAAAATTATCAAACAAGGAGCTGCTTCTTCAGTTGTGAGAATCTTGCTGTCTGCAGACCTTCGCTAACTTCTGATGCCACTAAATCAAAAGCCTGACACAATTCCTGATTCTGTGTGGGAACTTTCTTAGCCTTGCTTCATTTGTCACTTAACCAGAGCCGAGCTTTCAAACCTGCACAATTTCTGTGATATTTGTAAACTGCTGATAATACAGAACTATATTCATCAAACGTTGTTTTGCATTCTGATAAGAAAAATAATTAGCATAAGCACATTTCTATAATTACAGTAAAAATCTTTGCTTTTCATGGTGCTAAAACTTATTTTTAATTGGATTTACAAACTGAATTAACTTTATATAATTGCCTAGGATTGTGTAGTTCAGCTGTTAAAAATCACTATCCCAGCTGGCCCCAAGCAGTCTTTCCCCATGTCTGACCAACCAGTCCTGAATACAGACACATGTGAAGTGCTGTCTTGTGCTCCAGGGGCTGATAGAAATGCAAGAAGCTATCAATAGCCAGCTCAGACTAATGAAAGCACATCTCTGCAGGGCCTGATCAAGCTGATGATTGTTTTTTAATTATATGGGGCAAGTTCAATGGCATTTCCCTGCAATAGGCTATGTCTGCTTGACCATGATAGCTCAGTTTAATTACATTACACCCATTTAATTACATTGCAATTTTCATACTGGCAAAATGCAGAAACTCCTAATAAGTGGATAATTCAGAAATAAATGGGGTTTTGTCAGTCTTATCACATAAACTCATAAAGAATTTTCATTGTGTATGTATGCAATGGAAATACCAAGGGTGACTTACCATTTTGGTATCTAATGTCTCCTTTCCAAAAGAGAGTTCTCAGCCTGTTCCATGGAGCTCTCCTTTTCATCCTTACCTCTGCATTTGTACCAAGTGAGTTGTCTGTGACTGCCTCTAAAAGCCCCTCTGCCCACAGAGGGACTTGCTTTGTGAAACTTCTCTGCACAGAGATTTTACAACATTTATGGAAGAAGAAATATTGTGTCATCCAACTCAATTTCTCTTTGCTTTCAGCACATCAACCATTATATATTTTCTTGGTATCCCATCCTATGTGAGTTTTTATGCCTCTTTCTGTTCAGACTTGAGTCTCATCTTGTCTCACACTTGTCTGAATCAGAGTAACAGCTGCATTCCTCTGCCTCCTATTTTTTTCTCTCTCCAAATATTAGTAGCTCTGTCAAATCTCTGTCCATCTCTTTGTCTCTTGGAAAGTTGTCTTTGTTACAGTAGAAAGGGAGTCTTTTTGAGGCCCACACATTTTCTGCACTTGGTAATGTACAGCTCATGAAATTGGAAAGGGACTATTTTGGACCAGTAAGAGCATTTAAGGGCTCCTTTGACACTGCAAAGTCCTAATTTGTTTCATTTCCAATGCAGAGAAAGAGTGCCAGTCATGGAGTAAAGGACGTCTACTCTGATATGTACACTTCAGGTAGATACACAGGAAGTATCTTTGCTCCTGAGACGTGGTCTGAACCCAGCCAGCCCATAAACAATGATAAATGGTTCAACTGCAGGTCTGTCTTCCCAGAAATCACTTTATATATAGCTATGAAAACATTCCAGTTAAGCAGTCAGATGTGTTATCATAGCACCAAGCTCTGACCCCTGGGGTTACATAGGATATGCTGAGAACTGGAGTCTCAATAATGTTTTTTTTCCTACTCTTTATAGACCTTTTTACAGCTTCCAAATCTGAATCACAGTAGCTGTATTCAGTGCCTGAAAAAAACAGTTACTATTCATTATCATCCCTCTAGTACTCCTTAGGCTGCCAAATTGCCATCAGTGCTTTTACTCTTAGTTTGTATGTATCTTCCTGTCCCACAGGCTCAGCTTCTTCTTGTGTTCTGTGTTCTTTCAGGAATGATAATTTAAAAAGATACCATGCATTTGTTTGAAATAATGCCTTTTCTCAGTGGCTGAGAAAAGGTATTTTCTCCAGCTGCAGGCTAGGGTGCTGACTCGCACACCTCCTACAGCCGTTCACCACAGTACAAGACTGTAAAATCACATCACTGATAGCTGTGGACCCACCACAGGAGAGGGCTGCCATGTCAATTCAAAACAGAACTGGGCTCCGAGGGCTCCAAACAGTCAGGGCTCAGCTTTTCTTTCTGCACTTGTGTGGGCAAAACTAGAAGCTTCATGAAGTATTATTTTGTCAATTTTTGGATTTTGGATAGCATCTAGACATTCACACTTGATAACTAAAATGCTGGGTGATGGATTATTGCCATCAATATAATCTCAAAATTTTTGTATGATATCCATGTGTTTTTGTAGCCATTTTATTTTCTTGGGCATTATGTCAGACTATTTTTCAGGTACATATCATGATTTGTGCCCTTTCTCTTAGAGTGAAACTTTTTTCACTGGAGTAATCATGGTTTCCAGTCTACATTTTATCAATGACACCAACTCATTCACCAGCCTAATGCTGCATTATCCAAGGAAAATCACTTTGTTGTGGTATTACCTTTCCCCAGAGGAGGCTGAATTGCTTTTATTACTTCCTGCTTGAACAACTGCTAATCTCATTTCTGGAGTTCTTCCAGCAGGAGGACTATACTTCTGACATGATGGATTCAAATCACCCATGCCAGGATTTAACAGACTGAAATATCTTTCTTCAAGGGCAGAGATTTGATCTCCTACAGAATCTGTGATTTAAGGACAAGAGGCTTTTTTGCACAGTTTCCCATTTATCCTCCTGTTTTAATGAACTTGTCCATATTTTGAGTTTTCTGATTACAAAATGATAATTAATTGCACCTACAGCAAGACTCTATAAAGATTTACAGCCTGTAAGTTCCATTACTTCTGTCCGCATTCAAAATGTGAATTACCCAGATTTTGCTGTTCCTGTTTTCCTGCATTAATTTTCCAGACTGTAACATTTTAGTTTGCTAACCTGAACTGCTAAATCATCTGCTTACTTTTAAATCTAATATTCAGATTCCCAGAATTTATTGATTGTACAAAGTAAGGTCTAGGGCCAAGAGCTTATGAGCAGTCACAGGACAAATCCATATTGTACCCAGCCTTCACCAAGGTAATGCTGTGGCTGTATCCTAAAGATACATTGAAGCGACACTCCCATTTCTAAATTAACAAATTAAATTCCCCTAAGTTTAGGCAGAAAATCAGCAGCAATGAACTTCTATTCAAAAAGCTTTCAGCTTTCACATTGAATAGAATGCTTGTGACAGGGCTCCCCTAGGTTTTGGGAAGGAGAGTAGATCTGAGGATGGTTACAGAAGAAAGCAGGAGCCTTTCCCTTGACCACCAAAAGCTCCCCCCCACCGCCATCATTCCACTTCTCCTCCAGCCCTCACACAGTTCCTGCAGTGACAACTACATTGTATGTCAGCTTGCTCAGGAATCTCTAAACAATATTACTGAATAAATTTGTGTACTTTAACTTCTGCTTTTACCTGAAGGTGAGTACACTTTTTATAAGAATCTGTCCCTTAAGCAACACCCTTTCAGTTGTTGGGGAAGAAAAAAGTTAAGCTGGTTCCTTCTGCTAGGAGGGACTGATCCAAATAAACGTCTTAGAGAAGTGGATAATGGCAGGTCCCAAGGGTCCTGCTGTGTCTCCATTTCCTCTCCCAGTCCATAATGTGCATTTTTACTCCTAGCAGAAGGATTTAAGACATAGGCCTGAGACTTATAGTTGGCTGCTATTTAAGAGAATTTGCAAAATAGAGGAATATCTTATCTGTGTGTGAAAGGATAAAGATGAATTTAAAGTCAAAAGCTAAGTTGCTTTTTAAAGCAATTTAAATTGGATACATAAGGCCCAATCACATTTTTAGTATCACTTAATATATTGGGATCTCTAAAAGCCTCACTCTGTTTTTGTAACATAAATAATAACAACCATAACAGATTCCTTCTGGTGATGGATCTGATCTCATGGAGGAAAATCACAGACATAAGAGTAGAAAAAAGAGACTTATTTAATTGAGATATCTTTCCCATGCTGCCTGAATTCTGACTGTCCTGGTTTTTAATTTTCATAAAGAAAAACCTGTCTGTTTCCAACCTGTTCAGTCCTACTCAGTGGGAGCAGGACTGAGGAGCAACTCTGTTCTCTTTCACTACCAAAAGGGCACATGGTGGTCAGGGCAGCACAACAGCAAGCTGAACCCACTGGAAAAGTATATGGTATGAACAGTGAAAATCTGATCTTATTTCCATTAACTTCACTACCATGTAAATTTCAATTTACCCTTAAGGTTATTACCCACAGGAAGTTACTAATTTTGAAACTGATAACATACATGCCTGTAGTCTACCACTTGTCGTTTGACTATCCCAAACATAAAGCAGTGTTTCCTCAGCTCAGAGGTTTTAGTGCAGTGTGAGGCTCCAAAGGCAGCTGGATTCTGAGAAAAAAAACTGTGCACCCAGATATTAGGTCCATTAGCAATGAACTGCATTTCTAAATGGAGAGTGTGACTTATTTGATTATCCATTTAGTGAGAACATGATTGCTAAATACCCTTTAGAATAATGTATTTCAATCAACTCAATTCTCCATGGATGTCTTATTAACTACTATTTGGTAGAAGAGTAGCTATTTATTACTTGGGTCTAAAATTGTTCTTTTCCCTCTGAAATAAACATTTTAAGGCATCACACAGCTGTACATGCAGCAATGGGCAGGCAGTTTCCTCTTAGGCTTGGGCAGTCAGCCATTCATCTCTTGCTTTTTGTTTCAAGGTTAATGCTTCCTTCATGTCTTAGTGGCAACAAAGTTTTTTTAGGTGGATTTATTCTTGCCTGTTCATAGAAAACCAGTGTTAAGATCTTACAGATTAATTTCTTTCAAAGCTGCAGGAGTAAATACATCTTTGGCAGAAAAGTCTTGTTTTGGTCACTTACACTTCTTTTATCTCTGCCTTTTTTTCTCTGGTCTGTTGCTTACCTATTTCCTCGCCATCCTCACCCCTCCTATGCTCTCTTCTTTGGCACTTTCCCCTGAATTCTGTTGGGGTGTTAACGCTTGAATCAATGTATACATGAAATGTACCTTAAATTGGGTACACCTACATCATATATACTGGCCACCCTATGTATACGATACCTGCATGTTCTCTGATCTATGCACTTTGTCCTGTTAATTTTTGCTGTTAGTTCATGTCCTTAAAAACTAAAATATGTTGAAAAACACACTTTAAATAGACATCTTTAATAGGGATGATTTCTTGTGTCTCAAGCAAACAATGGAATTTAATTAATTTAATTCTATTATCTTAAGAAATAGATCATGCCATATGAGAGAAAAAAGAAAGCAGCCTTGGAAAACTAACCTGCCATACAATTCATCTGTGATCACAGAGCAAAAGCTGAGCACTGCAATAAAATATTCCAGCCACACAAGATCAATTACTCTATACTGTTATTAGCTGGGGAGAGTCTTCAACCTCACAGAAGAGTGGAATATTCTACCTACTAGTCTACTTTGGATTTTATTTCACAGTGCAGTGAATTCAGTGGGATTTTGCTTTCTGGTAGGTGTGGTCACTGCTCTGCTTGCAAAAGTACACAGGCAGAGATGAGTTTTCTAAACCAACTGTATTTTCTCAGAAAATACGATTGGGTAATTTTAGGGTTTTATTTAAAAGTGAAGGATCCCTTCCCTCTCTCCCCCAGCTCCCTTTTCAGGGTGGCACATTTGTCTCTGGACCAGAGAAGTGCAGCTATGTGTATGCTCTCAAATTAAAGAAGGTGTAAGATGAGGTGGTAGCCACAATAGCAAGGAGCACAGACCTGGTCTTGACAACCCTGTGTAGACCCCACTTTGCAGGGGATGAGCTGCCCCCAGTGAGGCTCAGCCTGATCCTCCTTCCCCCTTCCCAGGGCTAAAGCTATGGTAATGGTGCGGGATCGCATTCTTCCTGCAGCATGGCTGTACACATCCTGTTTGGCATATGGAACATGCTGAGACAGCACTGAAGGGTGCCAGAGCTCACACAGTCCTGTCCCCATTGCCAGCTGGGAGCAGGTACCTCTGAGACCCTACAGAGCACTTGCAGAGCCTTTCAAGACAGCCTGGTAATGAGCTGACAGCAGTGGGGCTGGTTGGGGCCCCAGCACTGAGCCTGGACCAGGGATGCTTCTAATTAACGGTAGAGACAAATCCACTGAGGCCAGTGCAGAGTCAACAACACTCCAAATGCATGTTTGCATTAGGGCTTAACTTCAATTGTTTGCTTTAATACAGAATGATGCAAACGAACATCTTCCAAAGCTACACTTGAGCCTTAGGAACTAAGGGAAGGCTTCAGCACCGGTTTGAATGTTCTAAGAAATTATGACTGAAAATACCTGGATATATGTATATTTCAGTAGAAATATGTATATATGCTGAATGTGATTTGAGCTCAGGTTTGAGCATACCTGTTGAAAATGTAGGGGTGCAATTGGTAATTATATCACATTACTAACACTTGGCCACACGCAGCTCAGGTATGTGCAATTTATTTTAATCAGTATATATTTTAATTTTATCACTTCAAGGTGAGGCATATTTTTCAGCTTATTATTATGTTAGAAGGTTAAAAAAAAAAGTAGTGGCAGATTAATAAAGTTGACACCTTTTCTTGCAAGGGTGGTGCATGGACCCATGCCAAAACTGAAGCAGGATGCCTGGGGCTATTCAATCTGGACAGTAACCTTTCAACAAACATGTTTATCCAAACCATTTGGAGCAGGCAGCTGTGTGGTACTTAGTTGCCAGCTGGGGTTAAACCCAAAGACACTCAGTTTTAGAAGAGTTGCACTGATGCATTTTTAGTTTGTTACCTGTTGCTGTTAGGAACAATGAAACATGGAGAGACTTACAGAGCTCCTGAGCAGCACTGTCATTCACAGTCACCAACCTGCAGTATCTCAGGAATATACTCATTTTGCATAACACAAGCTCTCTCAGGATTTACTCTCTGAGTGTTTCGTGCAGTGCAGTGCACTGTCATTCACAGTCACCAACCTGCAGTATCTCAGGAATATACTCATTTTGCATAACACAAGCTCTCTCAGGATTTACTCTCTGAGTGTTTCGTACAGGAAAATTGTGTGTGTCTGTGTGTATGTACTAATTTCTGAAGAGTTTTTTGGAGGTGAAGATCTACTGTAAAGTTAATGTGCTTATGAAATCCATGCTGATGTCTAAATTCATGCTCTTTTACATGGGTCTCAAGTATCTCTATCAGAATTAAGAAGCCAAAAGTCAACAGAATAGTTCCAAGTGTTCTGTTGACCAGCATGCAAGGTAAGAGCACAATAGTGTAAACATGCAGTAAAAATATCCTGTTTATCACCAGGTCAGTAAAAAGCACTAATGGGTGGTCTATTCACAGTATATTCAGGAGTTCATTTTCAGTACTTAGTTTGTCTGTCCTATCCACAGCTGCTGCATCAACACTTATTACACCTAACAATGTGAATTAATAGAAAAGCACAGTATCTAGCCATTTGGTTTTACTTAAGTCACAGCTTATCTTGGGAGTCAACCCCTATGGCAAGACAAAAGAGAATCCAAGAATGACACATGGCTCTCCAGACCAAAGCATGCTCTTCCTCAGCAACCATGATACCCTGTTTTGGCATTAGCACAGTTCACTTGTGATCAGTAATTCCAGGCAGAGTAATTCAGAGTAATTCAGTAGAGGTTCAGGCATATAGCTCCACATCCTACTCTGTCTCCGTTTTTACCCTGCAGCAGAGTCAGTGGATGCTTGCTGTGGAGACAGCTTGACTGCCAGCATCAACATCACACTGGCTTAGAAAGACCTGGACACTGGGTGATGTTGGTTTCCCCTTTTGCTCTGACCAGGCAGGCTCTTCCCATGCTGGCAAAGGAAACACATTCACTTATTCTTTGGAAATAATGCTTTTTGCACACTTTCTTTGAGTGTGCAAAAGTGGCTTGGGGCCATTCCCATGATGAGGAACATCATGACACTGGTAGGCTGGACTCTCCTAACCTTGGTAAATGTTCATCTCTGTGTCAGTGCAAGTCTCTGCCCAGTGTAAGGAAAAGGAGTGATCTTGCCAACTCAGGTGGGCATCTTCATGTGTCTTTGATCTTTTATGTGGTAACACACTGGTCTATTTGTATTTGCTGGCCTGAATTAAGGGTGCACAAAGCCTTGGTTTACTCTATATTCCTTTCCTTTTTTTTGTATAAATAACTCTGGATGTGTCAGTTTTTTTATAAAGTTCAATTCAAAATACATAATGAAACATTTGTTAAGACAAAGTTAAACCAAGTGGCCACAGCCACCCTGTTTGCAGGAACTGTTTCCAGTGCATGCCTGGTTACTGTGTGAGATGTTCATCTAGCACTTTGGAGAAGTGGAAAATCAAATGTGCTTTAAGGATTAGCCTTCCTTTAGCGACCTTTCTCCCCCATAACTCTTCCTCTCTTGGATGGTGGTAGGATTTGGCCCTGGGTGAGAGCCCTGCCTCAGAGCAGAGCTGGCTCCTTAAGGCTGCATGTGAGGTGGAGAAATTGTAGCTCTTGATGTGAGACCAGAACATAAACTAATGGCAAGACTTTTAGCAAGGCTGTAATTTCTGCTCCTATATGCTTCCCTTTATGTTATCTTCAATAGAAATCAACCCCCTAACCCCCCCTCCCCCCATAATTTACTGGTTTTTCATTTGTTCGTGAACTAGAGCAATCTATGTGTTTCATATATTAGTTTTTATTTTGTCTCTTGAAGTAGCTGAACATTTCAAATTCAGTATCTGTGTATTTTTATACCAATTCAAGTCTAACATGGAAAGCTGCTTTGACATTAAAATCTGAGTTACAGGGAAAGACTTGCTAAATGCAGGACTGGTTTGCACTGATTGTCACATCAGATTTTTGACAGACATTATGGTATACAATAATCTTTCTCTGCACATCTTCCTGAAAACCTCATCATCCAGTGATGAATAGATGTAAATCACTCTTGAAACCTATTCTAGTGGATATCTTAAAAAAAAAAAAAACAAAAAAACTGACACACAACAAAAACCAGAAGTAATCTGCAGAAAATCTTATGAGTGATAGTGAAATTTATCCTGCTTCTTCTCTTTTTAACATGGAAAATCAAATTCCAGCCGTTAAAATAGAAACTTTTATCTACAAGTAAAAAGGATATTGCAGTGATTCTCTCCAAGCTTTTATGTGTAGAATTAAAATGTACACCCTAAGAGCAAGCCTCAGAAAAATCATGGACTATACTTCTGCAATGGGCCTGTTACATTATTTTTATTATTACAAATTGTTAGTGAACAAGCGATGAGTAATAATCCCACCAAAATTAGGTACATAATTAAAGTGTTTTGCTTTTTTAATATTTTTAGTAGAATGTTTTTCAGTTGCAGGCTGAATTTAGAAAATGTGATTTAGAAAAAACAGATCACAGTTCTGCTAGACTACTATCTCCATCATGTAAGCTGGCTCTGGCTGTGATGTCCACCCTGGAGGCTGAGGCTGCTGTCATTAATGGAGATCCTGACACTCCAGTTATTCACTAAAAAATATTCATCATATTCAAAAGTCTGCCTGAAGACCTGCCTAAAAAGCCACAAGCACTAGTCTCAGCTGGTGTAAATGAAAGCAGCTTCAGTGGCTTTGCCAGGGTGGAGACTGCCTGCTCCATCTGAAACATGTTTTCAGCATCTCTGCTCTCACCACCAGCAAAAAGAAAAAATGCGAAATGTTCTTCATTGTTAATCATTAACATGTGGCTGCCTTCTCATCTCTAAAGCAGCATGCACCTATTTGTTTGGTATGATGCTGATATACGATGATTTTTCTGTAACAGTGTTTCAAAAGCATCTCTTATTTTCTTAACACCTCAGGCTTTCTTATTTTATTCTGCTGCCTCCATCCATGCAACAGGTTTCCAGCTACAAAGCCTTGCACACCCTGCAGATGCCTCCCCCTTCCACCCCTCACTGCCACCACAAGGATGATGTGATGCCAATCCCAGAGGGCAGAGCTTCTGTCCTCCTCACACGAATGGGCCCTGACGTGCTGAGCTGGTTCCCGCAGGCAGAGTCCCTCTGAAGATGATGCTGTCTGACAACGTGAATCAATTCAGCATTTCTTTATCTCATTTCAGAGCAGCAGGACTCCTGGGGCTGCGACACTGAAAATGTGCCGTGTGTTACCCATCCTGATCAAAACACTTAACGGGGGTCACTGTCCTGGACACGCTCTAACAGGAGTGGCCTAAAGACTGTCGGAGCTGGGGGCGCAGAGCAGGCGCCGCGCCGAGCCCTGCTCTGCCGGAGAGCATCTGCTGCCTGACGAGATGTTCCCATCTTCGTGCGTCAAGACCTTAAGCTCTTCTTCTTTGACACAGAGATTAAGGGCAATCCCAACAAATTCAAAAACAGATCAAATATGGTACCTCAGTGAGATGAACTGCTGCCCTATAGATTGCCCAGCCATGCTGCACTCCTGGGCTTCTCATGGGAACCTGTCCCCTCCACTTGCACAGGTTCAGCAGCACCAGGCTGTGCCTTTTCTGAACCCATTGTGGCAGTGTAGGCTTCACATGAACTGCAAAAGCTGAGCTACTTGGCTACACATCAACCAGGTCAATAGCATTTTAAAGATCTTTATTATTGTACAGCTGCCAGGCACACATACCTACAGACACATATCTGGGAACTGACAGCCTAGCAAGACATTTGTCTGGCTTCTGATTCTGCCTCGAAAAAGCCTTTGCGACATGGCTATCTGCTGAATTTCAGACCAAGCATCCCTGTCCCATAGCTCTTGCCAGTTTACTTTGCTGCCCCAAATGTCCCTGCAATTTAAAATCATAACAAATGGTTGAATTAGAATAAGGTCACTGTTGCATAGACAAACAGAATTAATGTGTTATGCAAAACAAGCAAATTATTATGAACCCGTGTCTTATTCTTTTTAACCACTATTTTATAGTGCCTTTATATCTGTAGATACACACACACACACAGACATACACACATTTATATCCATTAACATGGGATGTGAACTTAAGATGCTTTGGGCTTCTGCTAACCAACAATTTAACTTCCCTCTAGTGGCCAATTGTTGCTTAAACGCTAGTGATTGAAGACTCGTCTGCCTCTCATTATAAAAAAGATAAATCAGCTTGTTTTAAAAAAATATATATGAGTTTCCCTTTTGATAAAGTTTATGGTCATTATCTAATTGTAGTAGAACAGCACAGGCTGTTTCCTTATTAAAGCAAAACTTTGAAACCAAGCACCTGTAGTGAAAAGGACAAGGAAAGAAAAACAATTTCAGCCAAATGGAAGTTCTTGCTGGCTAATTGTTCAAGTGATATAATTATACCAAAAAATTTTGGTTTGTACTGCTAGAAAATAAAAGCTATAGTATTAATTTATAGGCAGGGTATCCAGTTTTCTTGTGCTTTTCATGTGGTATTTGTGTCTACAGGCCATCACATAGCCCAGCAAAGGCCATTTTCCCTCTCCTTACTGGAAATCAAACTATTCCTGTCCACGCCAGTATTCTTTTCCATTCATCTGTCTTTTGACTTGTCCAGAAACTGTAGCAATTAGCTGTCTTTTTTTTTTTCCCTCTCTTCAGTTTTATTCTTCAAGAATCGCTTTAAAAACATTAATTCTGGTATTCCATTTTTGGAGACCTCATTGTATAGGTTCTTCATCTATCAAGCAGTTTGTATGGCTCTCTTGTATCTTCCTTATCTCAACAGCTAGGAGAATGCCCACTTTCCTCATATTACTGGAACACCACTAGTCAAATTCCTAAGAACAGGGAAAAGGATCTCTTCAGATTGCCTTGTCCTATACCTGCAGAAAACAGGTGCTTTCCAGGAGATAGTTTTAGCTTACTTCAAAAAGTAAGGAAATTAAAGCAAGTGCTTAGTGTGTATGAGTGTCCAGCTGGTTAGTACTTCCCCTATGCCAAACCTGTAAACCTCCGGGAAAATTCTCAATTGTTTGATAGACATTTTTAAGATTGTCTTAAAGATGTCTTAAGATTATCTTAAGTCTTTCTAAGTCTCTTGGAAAAAGAACTAAATAAAGAACAATAATTTAAAAAATCTGGAAGGAGAATGATGTCCTATTGATCTATTTTACGCTGTTTGTCACCAACAGGGAGTTTGGTCTGCACCCAGCAGGCTTTGCTGCTCCACGCTAGCAAGGGCTCCTGCTGCTTCTGCCATTTGTCAGGTTTTCTCTTTTCGCCCTTCAGGCCAGCTATCCTACTGGCTGTTTCTCTATTCTTTCCAAGAAACCTCAGATATTCTACTTTTGTTCTTGCATTTTCTCTGTCCCAACAGTTTCATTTTCACTACCTCTCCTTGCCACGCCAGAAGGCAAACTTTTCATGCCAGCATGACCATAACTCTCTTTCACTACAGTACACAAATTGCAGAACACCTACTTGAAATATATCCTGAACACTGCCATTTAGAAAACTTCATTTGTTCCCTTAGTCCTGTGAAGTCTTGAAGCCCTTTAGAGCTTTGCAAACCCAGGGCAGAGGAGTGGGCTGCTGTCCTTTCTCAGGTAAGATGTTGGGCTTCAAAGCCAAAGCATCCATCTTCTGAAGTCTTGGGAAATATAGCAGCACCCTCTGGAATATACATATCAAGTACAGTTTACTGTCAAAGGTAAATGTAGTTCATTCCTCAGTGTAGCTCAAGACCTAGTAATTTTTAAAAAGTCTGGCACCAGAACACTGCCTAAACTTTCCCTGTTTGAAAGCTCAGGTCTGAAACCTGTAATTGTACAGCATGGACCAGGTATGTTTCCTCCTCATCACTTATATCCAAAATGTGTCAGAAAGCCAGGCAGAATTAAATCTAAGCAGTGGCTTAGATTTCTGACATGATGCCATGGGGTTTTTTTCAGCTGGCAGGGAAAACACACTACCTTCTAAACTTCTTTTAGTTAAGCACCTCAGGGCAAGACAAAACAGGTCAAAAGGCTGGCTGGGTCCAGGTGACAGGAGCTGTCTCCTGCCCTGCCTCTCTTCAATTTAAACATGTGCAAACCTATTACTTGCCAGCTGGCTTCAAATTTATCCTGTGCGGATTTCCTGGAGGGACAAAGCCAGTGCTGCCAAATTCACAATAGGCCAAACTTCTCCAACTCCAAATGAAGAATCCATCCTTCAGGTATTGAACATGATCACAATTTTTTTATCAAGTCATTTACATGTGAGCACCGTAAGGAATGTCGTGTATATTTTTGCCGCCAAAATTCATGAGAACACTGGGATCACCACTTTTCTCCTTGCTTACAGTCACAACAGATCACATCTACTGTCAGTCATAGTCCTGCTGACATGTATTTATCTTGACAGTTTGATCTAAAGTTCCCACTTCTCATGTACAAAGAGCAGCCAGAGATCGCTTCAGAGATTAAAACATGATGGCTAGTTGGATTTATTTTCACTCTAGGGGCATCATTTGGGGGTAGATTCCTACAAGAAGCACATTCAGTTATTTCCATCTTCCCACAAAACCAGCTCCTGCTTCTGCCAAGTCTCTGAAATGTTCTTTCCTAAGGCAGATGAAGGGGGAAAAAAGAGAGAGGGAGTGGACAAAAACACAGCAAAAGACATTTTCAGAAATGATTGGAATCTCATTCTCTTTCTGATTTTCTCCCCAGTTCTTTTTCTCAGAAAAGAAGACACTTCCATAGGGTAGATAATATTTCTTCACATGTGATTTCTAGGGTTTCTCTTTTAAAATATACCAGACATCATGAAAAGAGAATTTGGTTCCCAAATCTTTTGCCACTTTGCCTCTGCTACGTGGAACCACGAAGAAATTGTATTTTCCTAGGAACAATGGGAGAACAGATTACAAGAAAAAATACCATTGGAGTATCCTCTTTAATTCCCTCAGGATTTATACAATCACTTCAGTGAGAATAAAATCAAAAGCAAAGGTATATCAGTAAAAGGAAAATATGGCAACTATATGTATTAGTACACTTTGGGGAACATGCACAAATAATGTATGTGTTTCTCCAAAAATTGTTACTGTATGAAATTCTTCTTTCCAACTAAGCCTAGGGAACTCAGACCCCTCTTTTCAGGAAGTATTCTTTAACTGAAACAGAAACAGCTGTATTTCATATCTCCCAGACAGTTTACATTGCTGCAAAAATCAACAGATACCTCTACAAAACCAAGGCAGCTGATATCTGAAGATTGTGTGAAGATATTTGAAGATAGAAGTGCCAGAACTGAGTCTGTGCAGATGACAGGAGCTGAAATATCCAGGAGTTTCAAATAACATATGGAAAGGCTGGCAGAATGGCTTCTAATTCAGTGATAAGATCCCTCTTTCAAGCATCATGCCCACACATAATCTTTTGGATACATCTCTTGAAGCACCCGCATCTCTTGGAATCCATGGCTCTCCTGCAGTCTTCTATGCAGAACAGCTGCCCTCCTGCCCAGTCTGTTTCCATTCATATACAGGATAGACAAGATATGAAAAGAGCATTGCAACGGATTTTGTGTACTGTAAAAGATGATGTCTAAAAATTCCTCACTTCACATACTATTTAAAAATAGATAACCATAAATTTGTATGTCAGACAATTCCTTTAGGATACAAAATCCTTATTTGAGATCCTATCTGAGGGCTCTTAATTTCAAATCAACATTCTTACTTTCTCTTATTCACTCTTACAGGTATGGAACATGACTGCTTCAGTTCTTTTCTTTGCAGTAATATGACTAAATAAATAATAAAATCATCCATGGAAGTAAAATGCAAATCATAGATTTCAATGAGAAATGGTCAGACAAATTTACCAATTTTTCAAGTGGTAGCATGTGAAGGTATGCAACTTTCTGTAAATAATTTGGTGGCAGTAATGGAAGTTCTGTAACATCATGGGAACGACTTTTGTCAGAGTTCTTTCATGCAGTTTTTCTACTTTGAATTCTTAATTACAGTACAAATCTGATGTGATTTTTACTGCTAGTGTAAACAGAACAAACAGTGAAATTTTAAAACCACATTTATTTTTAATACAAAATCCGTTGCACCATTACAGAAGTGAGCCTGTATGTTTACCCCCACATGCACAGATAATTCAGCATCTACAATTAAATAAGAGTAAAATGATACTTCTTTTTTACCAAAACCATTGGCAAATCCTGTAAAGAAATGTTCTCTTTGTGCTTTGTGTTCATGTAATTTATTTTGTATTTCGGTTCCCATTAAAAAAACTGACCAATGGAAAGCTCAAAGGTGCGAAAGAAGCTTATTACAGCTGGGTTACATTTGGGATTACTTCAGTTGTGCTTTACCTACAATATATACATGAAAGCTGCAAGGTGTCCTATGGGCTAATGTAGTGCACTGGCAAAAGCTCTGAATGGTTCACTTGGAATCTGCAGTAAATCAGCAGATCACTATTTTATTTTCACAGCAAAAAAACCCCCCAAAAAAACTAAGTAGATGCTTTAAAATACCATGCACACCACTGGCGATAGAAGTTCTTACACAGTACAACATAAGCTTTCTTGGTTTACTTGTCTGTAACACATAGAAGCATATAGCATCTACGCTTTAAGTGTATTTACAAATTCAACAAAATATCTACATATAAAAAGCTTACTTAAAATTAAACTTGATGCAAGTTATGAAAAACCAATTTATTGGCAAATGAAACTGAGCATTCCTTCAACCATAGGTTGTTATAAAAATTTATATTTGGAGGTAAACATTTGATTGATATAGTATGTGAGAAAATAATTTTTTAACCGATAAGGGTAATCCTTTACCAATAAACTGTATTAGCACTTGTCAGATGGAATGCTGTGGTTCCAAGCAGTAACCCCCACACTGCTTCAGGCTGGAGATAATTACAAAGCTGCCACACTGATCAGGCTGGGACACAGAGAAATGCGCTCTCACTGATGGAGTCAGCTGGTTTGGGTTTTTAATGATTTATTTTACAAGAGCTTATATCTTGTTGTGTTAGTAAATAATTTAACTCTCCTTGGGTTTTGGGATTTCTGTTTGTTTGTTTGTTTTCATTTTTGTTTTAGGTATTCTAAGGCCATGAAAACATGTTGTGCTGTAACTGTGTAGAAAGCTTTTTTTAAAGGGGAAAAAAATCATACTCTTCTTTACGTAATTTAAAATATTTTAAACTTCCCATTTTTAGCACAACAGTTTCATAACACTTCTTTTTCTCCATATTTTTCCTTTATTTGGCAATGACAGTAGTCTGCTAATCACAGTTTACTGCACCAACTGATTTAGTAGTACAGCACATAACGGAATGCATATTGTATAAAGGCACTGAATGTACTTTGCCCTGTGTTTTCTGGAATATTTTTCTTAATTTTAAAATTTTTCTTTCAGTGACTGTACAAATTCCAAAATGCATTGCAATGCATATCTTTTATGCCCTAAAATCAATTCAATATGTTTTGATGTAAAAATAGAACACTGTACTGCTGCAATACTTGATAGATTAAAAAGGCTATAAAGTAATAGGAGCAAAGAGCAGATAATAGGGTCTCACTAAGCATCAGCAAATGCAAGTGTCATACTTAAATCATTTAGCATTTATATACTGTACATACTGTCCTAACTGTCTTGCAAAAAGACATATGATAGCTAGACATTAAGTCACCAATTTCACAACAATGTCCACAAAGACATTGAAGTTCTATATAATACTACTATAACACTCTGACATTGAGAATGGAATTCATATCCAGGGATTCAGCTGAGGACTGCATAACAAATTGTCAAACCATGTTTTTATAGTGTACACAAGATTATCTGTGAGTTGTGTAGGGTTTTTTTTTCCATGCATTATACTGTATTTTCAACAGGAAACAAAATTACAAGTTGATGTTAACTGTTTGTGTCAGTTCCTTAAAAAAAAAAGTAAAAATACCCATGTTTTGAACAAATTTTGAATTTTCTATTTTGATTCATAGTAACATACCACTTACTGTGCCATTATGCTGTGTACTGGTGTTAACCTGCATATTCTCATAGCATTAACATCTGGTGGTGAGGAGCTCCGTTACCTGTGTGTTCATAGTATGAGAAGGAGGATGTACAAGTGCTTTAAGCAAACTGGAGATACAAGGGGATCAAGTTCTGTGGTTACACAAATGAATTCATGGCATTTACAGGAGAAGGAGCCTCAGAGCTTTCATTTCCTTCTGCAGGTTCTTTCTCTTTTTTACCACTGTATTGTCCAATAAAGGAGCCATCCTCATTGAACTGACCATTTACACCTTCTCCATAGTCAACTAAACTATCATCACTGTCTTCTTTTTTCACAGTTCTGTCTGAAGGTGTCCGGCTTCCTTTCTTTAGAGGTTTATGGTCCTCTGCATCGCTGGAGACACAAACAAACACACACGGGATTAACGGATGTACTAGTTATTAAGACAAAATCAGTCATGCATGCAGAGTTTATGAAAAGCATGTGTGCAGCCCTATAATCCTTTAGTAAACCCACATCACATTGTAGAGACAAATCAATATGATGTAGTTCACATGAAAATATGGTGTAAGAATGGTTTAAACAGCGAATGTCTTCAGTGGAGGAAGGAGGGTTGTGGTTTCTTTTACTTTTTTTTTCCCATCGTGCATGACTTTTCAGTGGTAAGACCTGGGCCCTTGGCTTGGAGGCCATGTAGATGCAACTGCAAGCATTAAGAAGTGGGTTGTAAAGCTATAAAAAAATAATTTGTTTGTTCTCCAAAGTAACAAGCTTATGATGTGCCGTGAAGTTAGTCTGTTAAACTTCTTAATTTCTTTGACTCCTTGAAAATGAATGAAGAATGAATTTGGTTAAATGAAATATACTGATTTTCTTTACTAGTATAAAGAAAATAAAAGTGCTGCATTTCAAATAATTTGTTACATAATGCAGGCCAGACTTGCAATTTTCAGCCTTACCTTTCAAGAGACCTACATATTCCATTAAAAGGGTGCAGAAGAAACAAATGAAAATAGCCTAAGAAGAAAAGCAAAGTCCATATCCTGATAGTGATCAGTATTGTATCAATAATAAGTAGTTCTTAAAATTGCTACAATATTTAATGTATTACAGGTAAAGCAATAATTTACCTTACAGCTGCTAGAACTGAGGAGTTGAGAGCATGCTTATTATTTTTCATTTCTTATCAGATCCATCTCCCTACCCTACTCCACGACTGATAATGTTCTGACAATGATGACAGTAATTGGGAGGACAACAGAAAAAGGAAAGGAAAGAAAAACCAGTGGAGGAGATCTCTGTAGCAAAGCACAGTGGTCTTTCCTTTGTCAGTGGAAAATCTGCAGCACCATCAGCATCCTCAAATAAATTTGCAGCTGTGGTAGGCTTGTATTTAATGAAATAGATATAGTTAGGTTCTTTTCAGAATCCTTTACATTGCACTTCAGTGTCAAGATGAAGATTTCAGCAGCAGCTCCAAAGCATATTGAATTGAAACCCACTATTGGCAGCTGCACTTTGGGTGCAATTATTTACCTTGTCTTAAACAACATGTGACTTGATTTCATATAGGGTACAAAAAAAGGAAGTGGTTTGGGGTTTTTATTTAGATTCACAGCTTATGGGAAATATAAAGAAACACATATAAAATATTCAGAAACAAAATAACATTTTGCAATTTCTAGAACAGTAGGCTGAATATATACTCAGCAAATTATTTTAACCCTCTAATTCCTAAAACCTAATATCTTATAAAATAATGCATTTTTTTCAAATTAATACCTTTAAACACCCAGATAAACCATATATATATATATATAAAACATAGGATGTAAAAGGGCACATTAGATCATATAGTTAGCCAACAAAAGCCCTGTTGAGAAACTGTTGCTAGAAAACCATTACACCCATTTTCCATCAAGCCGTTTCTCCTCAGCACCTTTTTTTTTTTTTTTTTTTTTTGGTAAACACTAAGTTAATAAATTCTAAAAGAAGGCCACCTCTAAAATGCATATACTTACAGAAAAAGCATACCAGAGATTTTTGTAATTCTGCATACACACCAGAAAAAATGTGGTAGGAATAGCTCTCTTATTTACTTCTAAGAAAATCCTCATGCTCAAAGCACACAGAAGCAAAACCTCTCAATGTGACTGTGTCAGGCTTGATGTTTTACTTATGGCGGTGTACAAGGCATGAGGATAAATGTCTGTCATTGATCTGTGCTCACTGGTGCTGCAAACATACAGGCCAATAACATTTAAAAGACAGTACTCCAAGATTTCGAGAATCTAGCAGCCAAGTGAAAATGTTTGCAACACTGTGAACACAAGCAGATTACAGAGACATTACTGAAGAGAGTTCATTTTGGAAGGACCCCATATTTAAAAGGTTGAGGATAGAATCAAGTATTTAATACTCATACACAATGTAGTTTCTCCAATGCCCCCATCAAGGTATTAATAGTCATTAAAACAGGCTGCACGAGTCAAATGAAGGTCAGGCCCTCCTTTTGAAATTGTAACCAGTGCTACTCCCAAGGAAGATCTGCTTTCTGCATTAGACTGTTAATGAAAGAACACTGGCATATGGTTTGTTGTTTAATTTCAGGTGAATAACTTCATAATTCTTTACATCATAATACACAGAAATGAAAATAAATTAAAACTGCAATTGTATCATATTCCAACTGGCCAAGAATCTCTGTGCAAATATTCTAAATATGACCCTAGCCAGTGTAATTCACTAGGTTGGACTATACATATATAAATAATATGCCACTACTATATTAAAAATATCAACATTTTTGTCTTTAATCCAATGAAAAGCTTGATTAGCCTTTACAATTTAGAAAAATCTGAGTATGAGAACTTCTGCTTTCTATTGCACTTATGGTTTTCTTATTTATATTATTGCAAACAAAGTTTATGTATAAGACAAACACTGAAGAAATACTTACACGGTTGCACTGAGTATAAGATTTTTCTGTATTTTAGTCAGGATGTGAATTCTACAATCTCTATAATTAAAAGCAAACAAAACTGCAGATTTACTCAGGAGTGTATCTGCATGGAGGTGGGCACTGGTGTGAGAGTAGAGTCAGAGCAAATGCAAAAATCAAATCTGAACCCGGGAATTTCTTCATTTGTTGCACTATATAAGTCTAGAGAGAGGTTCTACCAGGACTCTGGCAGTGGAAAAACAAGTGGGATTATCCAAGATGCTTTACACTCCTGGTTCAGAAAAGAAAACATGTGCCATGGTACCATTTTTTCTGTATCAAACTGGATTATGACTCTTAGATGAACACAGTGTTTTGAGTGGAAGAGAAAGAAATTGAGGAAGGAAGACGAAAAAAATCAAACAAATAGGAGAAGGAGAAAAAAGTGAACACATCAATGTTTTGGACAACACTTTTGCTACCCTGGGGATTCAAAACAGAGGAGCGGCTCTGGTGCTCTGGCAAAATGAATGTATTATCTGTTTGTTGCCAACAAGCAAACTGCAAAAGCTGCTGAATTACATTAGGAAGAGCTATAGAACACTTTAGGCTGTAGAAGATATAATATTATACTGTCAAAACATCGTAAATGCCATAAATTTTGATACTGTACCCACAAGGTTTGCCAACCTTGCTTACAACTCTTCATAAAACTATTCCAAAATGCAATCAGGATAAATCATAGTTTCTTTCCGTTTCTGTTTGTGGTTTTGCTTGCTTACTTTTATTACGTACCTAATGTGTGATGTTAAAAAATAAAGTGCAAATTTATTAAAAATTACAGTGGGAAATTGAAGAAGTTTATTAAAGTGTCATTTATGCACTGCATATAATTAATAGTCAGAAAACAATACTGGAAGGGAACCAAACATGAGGTGAAAATGAGTATGAATGCTTTATTTAGAGCTATGGAAGTTAAATGTGGTCATACTTTCACTATTTTTTGATGTATAAATAAATTCCATACTAGTCTTTTTAAGGATGAAAATTTCTCAAAGAAGACTAATATGTACCAATCATTTTGATAAGTACTTATATGTACCACATACACTTCTTTACAGTAAGAAAAGTGTTTAATATTAAAGCATATTCCAAAAGCATTATTTAAATATTAATCATTAATGATTGCTATTATATTGTTTATTTTTCTTCTTAGTTTAATGAAACACATGTCAAACTTGAAGTTAATTATTAACAGATATAATTATGAAGGTAACAATAACATAAGTGCAAAGTACAAATTTATTTTTTTAAAAAAAGTAATTCCATTTCACAAGCTTATCAGTTATTGAAAGAAATATGTACCTTGAAAGCTCCTTTCTTCTTTCAACTTTTCAATTTTTCTTCCTTAGATATGGGTACATGCAGCAACCAGTCAGAAGGGGGAAGACACTTTTATGATGCCTCTGCAGTCCAGCAGGCAACTAGTTCCCAACTAAACTTTGCCATATTCATAGACATGCAAAAAGACTCAATATATAGTTAGCAATATACTACTTTTCCTTACAGCACAACTGTCAGGTAAAAGCCAACATGAAACAAAGTAGGTAAAACACTCTGAGCTATGAGATACAGAAAGTGGATGCAGAAGATAAAAAGCGTTGGCAATAAATTCTTTCTTCTGTGACCTCAGGTCAATAGCCCAGAAATGTTTAAGTAAAAGCAATCAGGTAAAGCCACAGAAATACCTTCCTCTATGGCTTCCCTGCATATTCCAGGAGAATCTGTCCCTATGCCTAAGAGGTTTCCCCTGACACTCCTAAATTATATGGATTGTGAGTCCTAATATTATTACTGTCAATCCAGACTACAAACCATTTTACTATTTCTTATTTAAGCACACCTATATTAGTCTTCTGAGTAGTTTTTCATTAACATCTCTGTAATACTCAGTCTTCAATCCTGGCAGAAGCTGGAAAAACTGGGTGATGAAGCTCTGGCTTTAAAAAGCAATGTGCTGAGAAAGTTGTTAATCACACAAGTATTCAAGAATCAAAACAAGAATTGTCAAAGAAAGTACATGTGTGTAGATTAGAATACAGTAAGACCACTGCCAAATCCATTATTGGACTGTTCAGGTCTTCAGGCAGTTCACTGAGATAATCTCTTGTTCTGGATGGGACCAAGCTTGGAATTACAGTCCTGAGGCACAAATCATGGCTAGGTCCCTATGGAAAAACACCTAAGCTGCAAGTTAAGTAACTACAAGAGGAAAAACCCACAGTTGTAGTTACAAACTTTATTTTCATTGTTAATCAACTTAGAAGAAGAAGGAAGAGTAATATCTAGCAATCTCAAAACTCTCTGCGATAGTGTCTCACAGCATATTCTAAAATTTCTAGTAAAAATACAGTGTGTCAAAATATAGAAGTGGCAAAATAATTCACCAAAATGTGCAAATATCCTGTGTTACCACAGTAGCAATCCTACTGCTGTAGTTGCCTTGTCCTGTTTTATCTTCCTAAGAACATTCTGCAGACCACTGGACTTAAGTCCTTCCCTTGTAACTGCTTGCATCGAGTCTTCCTACCCATGAACCCATGGGTCTGCAGCTGTCATAACTTCTTAATTTCTCTCCATTTATGGACCAGGAGAAAAATTTAGGCTGATTTATACACCTATGCTGACCTCAACACACATCTGTGGTATTTACTCTGTTTCGTGCAAGTTCTTGGTTTAAGCAATGACTGACCACAATTTACTGTCTCAGTCTTCTACAACTCAGAAAACCACTGAGAATGCAGAGCAGATTGCTACAGAGGCAATGTTTTCCCTTATGTAAAAACGAAGGAATCGACCCAGCCACAGGAATATAGCATCCACAGTCATTCCATGGTTCCTGAAACACCTGCATTTCCTAAAGCATTATTCCCTCCACTAGATCAATATGGCACAAAAATCTGATGTTGTCTGGTCCTCTAGTCCAGCCAATCCTCACACAGAAAGTATTCTTAGTTGAAGTTGAGGAGTGCAAAACTTCAAACAAATCCAAACCATCCCAAGACCACTAGGAAACCTAGAAATGGAATGTGAAAAAACCCTCCCCTTAAGAGAGGGGATCGGAGAGCTATCATTTCTCTAGAATATCTTAATTAGTCATTAAGACTTAAGTAACTTCATCATTTAAATCTTACTTGGAAACAAATCATTTTCTAAGCACTGGGTTTATTTGTCCAGAAATATTGAAACATTTCCATGTCTTTCACTCTTCTCAGTTCCTGAGAAACTAGAAAGCAAGTCTATATTCTTAGAAAGTTCCTCTTGATGGTCTGGTATCTCTCTGAAAGTGAGATGTCTTTTCATACTTGGCATGAAATGATTGTGAGACCTTATACTTTCCCTTCCCTCCTTTGAACTTTGGAGGAGAACGCAAGGAGCTCAGACACTTGTGAGGAGAACAGGAAGAGCTTCCAACAGAGCTCTTTTTTTTCATCTGACGTAAGGAGTGTTTGTATTCTGAGACATCCTTCATGATCTGGACTAAGGATTCACCGAACAGCTTGCCCCCTGTGTAGGGCAAAGACAGCAGTTTACATTTCAGATGTAGCGATGAGCTCCAAGGACGCAGCCAGAGAGCTCTCCAGGCTACAATGAGGCATGCCACATTTTTAACAGCGAGTCTGAGAGAATCCTCAGCTGCATCGTGGATAAAATTAGCTGCAATTTTACACAGTCTGCGTTTTCTCTGCATGGCACCAGATGGGACCCATTTCTTTTTGAATCTGGCTCGTTCTTCCTCTAACCATATTAGTAAAGCTTTAGAAGCATAAGTGCAGTAGATAGATACTCCAAGCTGGGCTGCGACTAGCTTGAAAGATCTTTTAACTGCTTCCTCAATCTTTCTGTCAGTAGGATCTTTAGGGAGAGCATTTGTATTATCAGGCACTGACAGTAAAGAATTACCAGTAACCAATGCTCTGTCTACCTCCGGCAAGGTCCCCCACAAAGCAGCTTTATCCACTGGAAAAGGATAGAGCTTACGTAGGACTGGTGGGGCTTCATGCTTGGCTTCAGGATTTCCCCAAATCATGCAGACAAGATCTTCCACAGCTGAATGGATAGGAAGTGCATTATCTACCTTGCCTTCTTCAGAGGAGATAAGCCGTTCTTCTGAAGCACATTCAGATTTGGAAGGTTTTAGCATTAGCACTCTCTTTATGTGTTCAAAAAGGTAATTCTGATTCTTCATGTCAAATTTACGCAGCGGATCTGGTCCTTCTGGATCTTCTGTAGGGGACTCAGATGCCACCTCCCCATCTTCAGGGGTTGATTCAACCTCCAAGGCCTTGTCAGCCTCAGGTTTCTCCTTCCCAGAAGCTGTTTGATCTTTTAAGCTGTCCATGTGGTCTGACTCAGAAGTCTGGGAACTGCTCCCAGATGCTTCTAAAGGAACCAGTGGAACTTCAACAATTGGTACCCTGGGATGCTTTACCGAATGGGACCTAGCCTGTGCCACAGATGTTATGCTTTGTCTGGCTGCTGTCAAAGCATCCTTTAAGACAGTGGCCAGCTCAGGCAAGATTACGGATTTCATTAGTGAATTCTTTTCAGATTCAGAGAAGTGAGTAGCAGTAGAAGGTCTTACCTTCCTGTGGCAGGAGTTCTGAGTGTCTTCTGAATCTGAGCTGCAGTCTGGGGTCTGGCTGCACAAGTGCTGGAGAGAAGAATGCTGCCTTGCCAGTAAGCCACCAGTTGAGTTGCAGCTGAGGGGTTGCTGGAAAGGGGATGGCTGTCCTGCCTGAGAATCTGAGCCCTCCTCCGACCCCATTATCTGTTGCTCAGAAGCATGATGTCTAGAGCCATGCCTGTACTTCCATTCGTCTGACCTCTTTTCCTCTCGGCAGAGGGAAGCAGAGACTGAACTAACCCTTGTAAGCTCTGAAGACTGCCTAGCCCTCCTCCTGGTGTAGGAGGTCTCTGATCTGGTGCTGGAGTACTGATCCCCTGACCTTCTGAAGAAGTTGGATCTGTCAGATCTCACAGACTTTGCTTTGGTAAAAACAGGGTTTGCTTCTGGAGAATTGGCACAGCTACCTTTTGTTTTCTTTTCCTTGTCCAGTTTCTTTCCTGTCCAAGCAGACATGGACCTGAAGTGATGAAAAAAGTTCAAAATACTCGAATTCCTAGATCTTTCAAAAATTACATTTTTTTTCCAAGGGAAACCCTATACCCTTTTTCCTCAAAGAAGCACCGCATCATGTGAGGCACACAAACTGGGAACTGAGTGACTGCAGTGATGCTAGGCTGCAGAGAGGATGACAAGGTATCTTCTGTAATCTGACTGGTTGCTGCTTCTGCCCTGTCTCTAAGGAAAAAAGAGGAAAGCCCAATATAGACTAATTACACAGAAATACATTTTAAAAAGGAGTTTTTGCAGGGTACATAGAATGAACTCTCCCATGTGAATAAGTGTGAAAGCTTGGCATGCATCTGCCCATATTCACTAGACATGAGCGAACAAATACATTATAAAATAATTTAATAAAGCTCTAGATCATGCTTTAGATTAACTCAAGCCACTTAGATATGGAGACATAAATTCAAATCTTGCTATAGGTCACACATGAAAGCAGGCTTGAATACTTATTCCAGGCCTGAGAAAACATGTATTGAGATCATATAGTTTGTACGATTCTGTACAAAGGTCAGTTTCTGCTGCTGGAAGTTCCAACTATCAAGAACCAGTGAAGCAATAAAGGAGCATGCAAACTAGGATTCCCAGGAAAACTTATACAGTACTTTTTTAACTTTACTTCCAAAGATTGCTTCACGCTCCCCTTTTTATCAGTTGAAATTAGGTAGTTCATACACCCTTACAGCTGTAATAAAATACTATTCTGAACTCATTAACCTAAGAATGGAGTATATTTTTTTAATCAAAGAAGAAGAAACAGACACTGCTCCTTAGCATTCAGCACTGTACATTTATTCCTGTCAGATCAAGAAGTACCTTTTCCTTCTATGAAGAAGCTATGGCAACAAAGTAGATCCTTCTTGAAAAAATCTGTTTTTTCTATGTATATTTGTAAATGCCAAATCTTTGCAATAATAAAGAACTTCTACACTGCTTTTGACACAGGAATGCACTATAAAAATCTATTTTATACCTGCATAAAATATAATCGTAATGACCTATTTAAAAAATAGTAACATTACTTTTTGTACTAATCAAAAAAATCAAATAAACTGCCTATTTAATAAGCTGTATTAATAGTTGCTGTATGAATAGTCTTGCCAAGGCATGCTTTTGGTAATGCCAGATTTGGCTAGACTGGAACTTTATTTACTATAAAGGAAGAGTGTCAGGAATAAGAGCTGTGTTGCATGCTTTGAAGCTGCTTGCTATGTATCTTGTACCGAAATACATGAAAGGGAGATTTGCTTTCTTTGTAGGACACTCCTTCACTTCTGTGTATAACATAATTTCTTTGTTATAGGATTAGATGTTAGTACTGGCAGGTATTTTAAATGCATTTGTTTTCCAGTCAACACCAGATTGTCTTTGTTAGGCTTCAGTTAGAAATTTATTTTCAAAAACTATAATGCTCAACACAGTGCCCTAACTGAAAGGACACTGTATCTGGCATTTGAACTCTCTGAAAGATGGCTTTGTAAATAAAGATTCCACACTTTGACTTTCAAACACATACAATTGTGTTTGAATGTGGTTTTCACCTTGTATTAGCAAATGGCTTATACTAAGCCTGGATAATTTTTTTTTTCTAATGGTGTGGTTGAAATGCTATTTTTCATTCTAATTAACACTGGATACAAAACCTTTGACATGGAAAAAAAAAGTTAGTCTTAAATTAATAAGTGTGATACTATATACAGTACATGTGTGATATGAACAGTGTGCATGACAAACCATACCAGGTGCTCACCTGTATTCACCAAATGTTCCATCATCTTCCTTCATAGGTTGTATTTCTGGATCAGCATGTGCATCCTCCTTTTCCTTCACTAAAATATTTGAAATAGTAATTTTTATCATGAAACTGCAAGATGAGAAAGTCTAAGAACTTAATTTCTCAAACTGATCACATTTGGCAGGAATGTCTTTTGAATAAAAACTATTTTTTGAATGGGGCCTTAAGCTATTACTTTTTTTTTTTTTTTTTGGAAGAAAAGGATCTGTTAATTAGCTATAGGATTTTATTTTCATTCAAGTATGACTGTATGTCATTTTGTATTAGCATAACTTTTTCTTTCTTTTATTTCTAGCACTAAAGAGAAAATAGTTTAAAATCCTACTAAAATAACTTATTTCCTTAGAGTATTAATAGAGGTTTTGCTTAATCAAATTTCAATTATTTAGTTCTACTTAACAATGATCTCTATTTCTTCTTTATATTCTTTTCATACTGGTTGATAAAACTATATCAGATTCACTTTTGTTCACTGTTGGTTTGTACATTTTCTGCTTTAGTTTCATGTAGTAAGCCTCCAGAGAATTTTAGATGTTTTTTCTATTACTATTAATTCTCAAAATACTAGGCATGTTTTTTTTCTTCTTTTCTACAACACGATCAAACCCAATGCAAAGTCACATACACTGGAACCTAAATTTTACACAATCATATTTTTTGCACATTCTGGTTTTAGGTTTAATCCTTGTTCACTGATGAGAACAAATCTAGGCATATAACTTGTCCCTATAACATAATGAATGTAGCATATTGACACAGATACTCACTAGCACCTGAGGAGTGAGATATTTACAGATGACATATTCCTATAAGTTAAGATTGTTGACAGGTTAAAACAATATACTGACTTTAAGAATTCTATTTATGGTTCTTCCCTTTGCCTTTTCATTTCTGTTTTTCTGGCCTCTATTCAAATCTTTCCCTTGTCTAGCAGACACAGTTATATAATCCAATGCAACATTTCTTGTCTTTTACTCTGGTAATTTCGACATTTTATTTGTACATCACTGATTTATATGCCATTATTTAAGAGGATATGAATCATTCCTGACAGTATTTACTAAGTCCATAATTGCAATAACACATAATGCCTTGAGAAATATCAGGCTGCTGTAATTTCATACAGAAGTAATGGATTACTTCCTACAAACCACAGACAACCTCAACATGACACACAAAAATTATGATGAAAAAGAGTTTGTAAATTAAATTTTAACATATTTCATAACTTGGTGCTTTCTATTTGTCACTACCTGTGGAACAGTACATTTGCAAGAAATACAAAGTCACTGCTATAAACACCAATACACACTGATTCTGGAAATCTTAAAAACACTGCGGGTCCACCTTTATATATGTGTGTTTATATGCATTGGTATCTGTGCATGAAAAAACATGTACCTTACAACTAATGATTCTGCAGAAGCAGCAAAAAGGACAGAATATCAAGAATCCACAAAGCAATGAATCCGTGGCATCCAACTGCCCTCTACACTTTTACTCAAAACCTCTGTTTTACCCTCCTCTAGATGGCAGTTCGCTCCATGTCCTCCCTACTCTTTTCAATTTCATCACTTTACTTATTTCAGTCACCTGAATCACTTTTTCTAGATCCTTTGTTATCTCATTTTCTCTTTAAAAAATCCAAATGTTAGCAAAAAAATCCCTAAGATGATGTCTTCAGCCTGTCATAAAACTCTGTGTAACACTGTGTTCCTTAATCACCTGTTTTCTTCATAGGCATAGGCAGCTGGAAAAGAAACTTCTCTTAATTAATTTTTGCTGTCACAACAAATCTTTGCTCTCTCTGTAAAACAATCTAACAGATTGGGCAGAATCTTGTACTTAATAAAGTGATTTTCTTATAAAAACAATCTGCTATTCTATTCCAGCAGATTTCCCTATGAAGAGCTAAAATTCTTAGTGTTCCATGACACTAAGATTTTAAAAGTGCACTGATCAAAATAAGCAGAAGAAAATAAAACAAAGTGTGGATTTTTCTTTTATACTTTTCTAAATGCATCCATCTTTTTCATGCCCAAATTAACAGTATGAACTTCAGGAAGTTTGAGTTGATTTTAAATAAACTTTCTAGAGTCTAGATATTTATTTCCAAAGCTTAGGAGCAAATAATTTTTTTTTTCATTAAATCAAGATTTTACATGAAACTTTGCAACTTTACTTTCTATTGCAGCTAGAATAGGAGAATGAAAAATCAAATTATCCTTGGATGCTGACTTGAAGTTCATTCATAGTCACTCATACCTCAACAGCTGCTCTGAGATCCTGTCTGGCAGCACTGTGCAAACTGATTCTCACTATCCTTTTCAAAAAAGCTTTGGTCTATGGACCTACTCCATAGAAAGAAATATAACACTAGGGAAAGATATATATATGATACCTATATGCCCACATAAATACATACACACACATACATGCCTTTTGTAATGTACACCAGGAAGGATGCATGTTTTGATAGAAGACATACATTGTGTAGTTCCAATTTCTAATAAAAAGTTATAAAACTTATCTGGCCATTCCTAGACATACTATAAAAAAACATTTATTTTACACCTCCTCTTAGAAAGAAAAAAAATCCCAGCCTAACTGAAGGATGGTAACTTTAACCTTAGCTGCAAAACTGCAAAGGCTGAAGATGACACAGATTCTGGGAAGGAACTCAAGGTACTGGAAACAATATAACATATTAAGAGATTTGTCCTATGACATGCATTCCCCATACTTTAAAGTAACCAGTAGCTATGATTTAGACTTTCTAACCAAATAAATTCTAACTCAACTCATGTTAGTAGATTAAACCCATCTGCACTGGACTTCAGAAAGTGGAATTTGCACTAGTGGTGATGTTCCAAACAAAGCTCAAGCCTCTCTAGAGAGGTCACGCACTGATAGGACCCTCTGGGAATGAAGAAGGTCCTACTCCTATGCTGGAATAGATGCAGGCAGATGGCTCCTGTCAAACCCACCAAATTATTAGACTGATTTGCCATATACACAGTGTAAATGTAAACCAGCAGCAAATGTAATTTTCCAGTAAACCTGAGATCTGTCTTAATGGGTTACCAACAGATGAATTTTACTATCCTGGTTAAATAGCATACCTGGATACTTGCCACCCTTATTCCTCCTTATGAAGCAAACAATCAGTAAAATCAAGATCAGAAGAGCAACAGCACACATAAGACCAATGAACCATCCTTGAGTAGCGATGTCTACCTGCCGGCTTGCCATTGCTAGAGATAAAAGAAGAAAAATTATGTTTTGCTGCATTTAAATGCTATGCTAATTCAGATAAATAATACACAATATAATGTTCATTAAAGAATAGCATTCACTGTGAAAAATAGATAGCATTAAGAAAAATAGTGTTTCTGTATTTTGTGAGCATTTTCATTATTCACAATATTTCCAAGAACCTATGCATAGAAGTTACTTCTCAGTATATAAAAAGTCTGCTAATATTTAAGCTTAGCAACTACTTTGCAAAATCTACACACATACTACATTGCTTTCCACAAACCCCAGAACTATTATCAACCATTTTGAATTAATTAAACTACTGAAATGAAGTTGCAAATTATAATTCACACAAACATATCAATTGGATTCTCAAAATGACTAAAAAACCAATACTGGTAAGATCATGCATTCCCATCATTCTGAAATGGGGAAACACAAGGATCATTCAAAGGCGCTATCATTCAATTTCAACTAAAATTCAACAATGAAGCATCCTTTAAAACCTTATTAGGTATCAGGTTTTCTTTCTTTCCTCAAGCCCATGCCTCATCCTAGAATTCATTTATCATGGTTGCCATGATTTAGCATTAGTGAGGTGGGAAGCCTTCCCTTGGCACTATTTCTCTCCAAATGCTGACTCTAGCTGGAAGATAATGTAAATAATAAGCAAACTGCAAAGAAAACACTACAGGCACTAATAAGGACAGGAATTATCTATGTGGTCTAGGGTCTGCATCTCCTGGTCTCCAACACAGTAGGAAGATTATTCTGGTGAAGCATATTTTCTGCTCCACTGCTGGAAGCACACTACAGGCAACTTGATTTTGGATTTGCTGCTGGGAGAAAGTGGGAAGAGTGAAAGGAGTTAGGGATACATGCTCCAAACAGAAAAAAAAAAAAAAAAGAAGTGGAGGAAGATGAACATCCATCCGAACCTATCTTACTCATTCTTAGCTTCTTCTCCAGACCCAAAACCCAAGAGTATGAAACTCTATGAAGAGCTTCTCAGCTGACAGAATTCAAGTCAATGTTTCAGTGTCATTTTCTGGTTAAGGAGTGTGAGACAGGTGTCTTGGAAATGCAGTTGTCAATGGTCCCCCATTCCTTTATGGGGGGATCTTTAGGGGTTTTATGG
The DNA here is from genome assembly GCF_031753505.1 of Anomalospiza imberbis. Classification (NCBI taxonomy): domain Eukaryota; kingdom Metazoa; phylum Chordata; class Aves; order Passeriformes; family Viduidae; genus Anomalospiza; species Anomalospiza imberbis. The sequence goes on along the minus strand of NC_089685.1, from coordinate 27,730,257 downwards.
AAACACAAAGTACTTTCTCCAGTCCATTCCATAGAGAACACCAGTGTGTATTCCACTTTAGAAGTACTATGCTAAAATTAACTCTTTCTTTAAATGCTTATTTTTGGTCTTACTGGGCAAATCTATGACTTGATTTTCATTTAAATAATTCAGTGAGTTAATGTGACCAGTTATTGTGGAGATACAATCAGAAGATTTCTCAGTCCTTGTTTATGTTTTCTGATATTTTAGAAACTGACTCTTAAATGCACAAGAATTTAAACTATTTTTGTATCAAAGTCTCTACATGTCACATATAGTTTATGTACCTATTTTTACTCTTTATGCCACATATAAATAGACATAAATACATATATATAAAATATTAAAAAGTGGCAATTAAAAAATCACAAAAGGAATCTTCCTCTGAACTACAAATGAAAATAAAACTTTGTTTTCATATCAAGGTTAAAATTATTTTGAGTTTTGCACATCTGAATTCATAATAAGGCATTAGAAGTTGTATAATACATACTGTAACAAAATGCAAAAGCACAATTCACATTCAAATGTAAGAAGAAATAGCATCAACCCCAACAACTCATGCATAAAATATGCAAGATAGATGGGAAGATGAAAACTTATTTATGCAGCTTCCTGTATTAACTTACTACATTTCTAGAAACCCTTTAGGAAAGGGTTTCTAGATCTTTGTGCATCTTTAAAAATGGCACATTTCCTGCCTACGCTAAGCAAATTATTTGCTTCAGGCAGAAAAACCTTGCACCTTGATGAACCATTAATGCAGGAGTCAATGCAGAACACTGTACCAGGAATGCCCAAAAAGGAAAAATCCACACACTGTGAAGATGTCCTATAGGAATGCTTGTCAAAGAAAAAAATGTGGGAAAAGCCTCATATTTGAAATACTAAAGTTTCATTCCTAATAAGGACATATTCCAGTGTTTGCCTCTTTGTCCACTCCATCTTTTTGCAGTGTTTAAAAGCTTCGACCTAGGCCAAAGACAGCATGACACAAGATTTTTCTGTAAGAAATAGGCTATGTTTATAATTCCATGCTGAATATTGAAACCTTCTGTTATAAAGAAGCAAAAAGGAGTGTCTGAAGTCCCTTCTTCCTTAACTACACAAGGGCATGAGTCAACATGACTGAATAAGTAAAGGAATCCTTATCTACTGGCTCAGTACTTTTTATGCAGGATGATGCTTTTGGGAAGGTTTCCATGCAGTTTGTTTTGAATTATATTACAGTCTTGATCGTTGTTTACTGCTCCTTTAGGCTTCAGATGTGTATTTGCATAACTTTTCACAGGTAGGCTTTTGTACCACTAGCTGTTCCTGGCTCTGTGTTCAGCCTGTACATATTTGCCTGGCACTGTTATTCAGCACCATATTTTCAAACCTTCCTGCAATATGATAAACTGTGAACAGAAATTGAACAAAACAAAGCAAAAAAAAAAAAGATTATTTTAGAAAGTGCTCACTTTCAAACTGGCATATCCATTATCTATATTGTTGCCTGATAATTATAACATAATGTTCAAGTGTATTTTCATATTTAAATTACTTTCTTATAACATTCTGGAGCTGGTGGGGCTATTGCTATATAATTATGCACTGGCTAAAATGCTTGGAATGAGCAGAAGTGGCTAGCAAAGACAAAAATAATAACAGCTGACCAAGAACATGATGATGGCATGGCATGTGATGGCAACACAATATTCAGCATAATATCAAAGAACCTTCCAGTAGAACCTTTTCCTGAGTGTAATCGGCAGGCATTGCTGATTTGCTTGCAAAGAAATAGATCTGCAATATGAACATAATGAACTTAAACAGCCTTACTGATTCCCAGGATGTATGTGTGACATCAAAATCCATATAAAACTAGTATATGGCAGGAAAAGAGAGATTTACAAGAAGGAATGTCTTAGCACTGGTATAAATAGATTGAATCTGCACTTCCTGATTATGCAAATATTTTAGCTCTATAAAAAGCAACATTATTTAAATACAATCCTGTAATTATACTAACTGTAAATATTAGAAATAGGTCATCTTCAGTGCACAGCACTCAGATGGATTGTGAGCAGGGCATATCTTGCCCCTAGTACAAACATCAGTCAAGTAGAGAGATTAGAAAGGATGGAAACATTCATAATTCAAACACAAATATACTGGCATTATTTAGGAATTTATAAAAAAATTAACATTGCTCTATAAAAGGAACATGCAAAGATTCTAGCTGCAACATCTCTTGGCTAGAAGCAGTTCAGCATTTCAGCAGTTGGTGTAACACGATTCTGACTAGGATACAGAAATGTACTATGGTATAGTGTGCCTCACCTGGACCTGTCTCAAACACATCCTCTGAACTCCTAAAACCAGACAGGCCCTCAGCACCAACCCGGACTTTATATGCTGTTCCTGGTGTTAAACCCTTTAAGACAAAGAAGCTTCGAGAACCATTTACAATTTCTTTTTTCCAATCTTCTTTGCCTATAAAAATTTTAGGAAAACAACAAATTGGAATTTTAATTTTCTCTGTATGACTGAAAGTTTCTAGACAAAATACTACTGACAGTTACTTGACTAAACTATGTATCATCTGAGAAAAATAGCTGTTCTCTCAAAACTAGTAAAATTATATAATAATAAATTATATGATAATAAATTATAAAGTAATAAATTTAATAAATTGCATGCAACATATTGAAGAATACGTTGTACAGTAATTATGAAATTAATTTAAACATTTGTTCCATTGTACTAAAGAAATGCAAATTTGAGTTATTTTTAAAATGCTTATTGAACTTGTAATTGTGAGATACATTAAAATAGATTTTAGTCATTTTATTAAATGTCACTTTTGCAGTTTCAGTCAATATTTATTTTGATCACGAAATTCTACTTCAAAATCTGAATCTCTCTCGTATCTTTTTTCTAGGACAGTCTCAGCTATTTCTTTGGCCAATATCCAGAAAAATGTATTTCTATTCCAATTTTCAGATTAGTCACCTTTAGTCATAACTTTAGAAGGATGGGGTATTTGAAAAGAAGTATCTTGCTTTTATTATCTAACTTTGTTTTAATTATTACCAGTATTATCAAAGTTTTAAACCTGGTATTGGGCAATAAAAGCACATAAATTGATTTATAACTTATTTTAAGGTTTAATTTAACAAATGATATCTTACTTAATCTTTTTCCTTTCCTAAATTGGGCATAATTTAGGAAAATCCTTGTATCCTATTTTAATGCAAGTAATCATATTTTTACACATGTAATCACTTCAAGATAAACAACTTCATGAAAACTACATTTTTAGAAGTTCACATTCAAAAGAATTTATAAAATAATACAAAGGAACAAAGGTTCATATTTTATCTATTCATCAAAAACCTGCTAAGCATTGATGTTTATTAAAATGAAAATTATTTGATATTCCTGATCAAATTATAAAATAATTTACGACATTTATGAGCTATCATTAACTCTGGGTCAATTTAAGATCCCATTTACTATAAAAGTCTTCCAAAATAAATCTCAAAACTTTAGCAGAATTTAATGAAATGACTTCTTACTGCCTGCTACACGATATTCAACATAAAAGTTCGCATGATCTGGTCCCTCATACTCCCAACTGATATTGGCATAGGTCTCAGCAGCAGCTGTTGTAACATTTCTGATCCTTGGATAAAGTGGTTGAACTAAATACACAATAGAAAAACAAAGCAGAATATGCAGTTGTGACTTCATACATTTTAAAAAAGTAATTAAAGAAGTTACTATGTTAATTTAGACCATATAGAGGGAAAGTATAGTACATTTTTCATTGGTTCCATTACTGGAAATTAGTTACTGGAGTACTGTATTTTGAAATTTAATCCCAGGCAGTTACTACACTAGGAAATTATAAAGTAAAATCTATATACTTTACTGAGAATGCTCTGTACAACAAAACCTGCCAAATACTTAAAAAGTACCTAGGTGCCAAAATTCTGAAAAATAATATTTCTACTCATCTGGAAGTAAAATGCAGACAGCTGGAAAGAGATGAGAACATTGTCAGGGTAATGGGAAATGGTAGGACAGAAGGGAGGCATGAAGGTGGTACACTCCTCCCTTTATGGCATGTGGCACTGAATGGACTGCAAATGCCCCAAATGCAAGCCCTTATAGGATTTTGGCCCTATTGCATTGATAGTGATAAAAAAGGAAGACAATACCCTTATAGAATGTTGGACGGACAGTATGCATGACTGGGGAAGTTGCAAAAAGGATTTCTGAGTATCCTTCACCATCAGAGATAGAAGGAAAGAAAAAATAAAGAGTAAAAACACTTTGCATCAAAAAGTAGCAATTAACTAATACAGTAAAACCTTACCTGTTAAATAAATAACACATGCACATTCTAAGATCATGCAGGTTTCAAATAGTTTTACTTGTTAAAATATGAAACAGCTAAGTGATACACATGTATTTGAAGACAAACTGAAGTATGTATGTACCGGCAGCTTTGCCTTCACAGGATATTCCCGAAATCAGCTTTTGTTAATATTATGCATTCATGGCCCCTTTAGACACTGGAAAACTAGACATCAGATATGGGAAAGCCAAGATCAAAGTACTCTGGAGTGAAGGACACAAAGGAGCAGACTGCAAGGAGCTGCCCACTGTAAGGCACTGTGTCTCACTGCTGCCATTCCAGTCAGACAACAGCACTTCTCACAGACGTGCAGAATGCCCACATCTGTGAAAAGAAGAGCTTCTCTCTTCAGCATTCTGAAATTAGCCACTTCTGTGCTCATACCTTCATTCTTTGCTCATACCTTAGCTCCAGTAATGCTTGTTACAAATGGACATATAGCTCAGTGTCTCTGCCCACCTAAGACTAATGAAAAAATCGATTTTAACAGTTCTAATGCTGCAATAGGCAGATACAAAGAGGATGCTCCTCAAAGGTATGAAATTAGTTTTAACTGAAAATGCCTCACTTTGCCACTGACTTTGCTATCCTGCTAAAAATATGTTTTCTATTAGGAACATTTAAAATGCTTCCCAAAGGACCACGAAACATCAGAGGTAAAAATCTAGTCTCAGTAAAGACAAATGACAGAATTCCAATGGCTTCATCTACACAAGAAAATAAAATGAGCAAAAGCCTATTATCAAAGCAAAAAAGGCTGCACAGAATTTATCTATCCACTTAAATTACTTTCTTCTTCTAAGAGGCTGGCTTTGTCCATATGGCCAGCTGGAAAAAGTTCAAAGTTATAAGCACAGAGAAAATGGCTTACTTGGGCCCCTAGAACAGATGAAATAATATGAGCACCATGTCTAGAAAACTATAGTTTCTGAGTATTTTTTAAAAGACCTAAATTAAGCAAATTCCATCAGTTCTTCTGATAATGTATTCTGATTACTACAATGTTTTACAAAATAATTTTTTATCCCCATATTTGCATTAGATATTTCTTCTTAACTCTGTTCCAGTAGTACTCATTCAACAATTCAATTTAAATAATAAAGAATAGATTAAGTTCTTGTCAAAACATCCTGAACAAAATAATTGAGAAAGCACTAGATTAAAAAAAAAAAAAAAAAAAAAAGCAAAAAGCAAGCCACCCATGTCTCTAAGGCACAACAACTACCCCAAGCCCCAAGAAATACCAAAGCCAGAGCTGTCTATGGGAAATCTAGCCTGTAATGATATACACTATGGTAATACAAGGGGATTAGATTCTGTTTCTCTGTGCCACTTGTGGAGGTAGCAAGAGGAAAGAAAAGCAGTCTCTAAATTTAGGAGGGTGCAGAGTCTGAGATTGCAGACAGGATGTATAAACTTACTTCCTGATTTAGACATAGGAACAGGTGTTTATTTCAATAACAATCTCAGTATTTGTGCTGTGCCAAGAAAACAAGAGGTTTGTATTTGAAATATGACTTTGTTTTGTTTCATTAAATTGCATTTTCTCAAAGCTATATTGTCCTGGATTTTGGTCTTCCATGGAAGAATTAGCAGCCCAACCATATGACTGATATTTTTCACAATAGCAAAGACAGAAAAAACTGTTAGCAATAATCTGTTTCATACTCCTGCAAACAGCTGCCCCAGCATTACTCCTAACTTCTCCCTTGTAATGCCTGAACACTTGGAGATGAAGGAAACCGTCTTATATTCTGTGAAAGACTCCAGATGATGGAGAGTTTCTGAATCATTTAGCAAATTCAACAATCGCTCAGTCTTATCTTGTGGGGTATTTTTCCATCTCCAATTTCCACTTTCTTCTCTCATTAAAGAGCTACCTGCTAGATTAAAGTATCTGGTAAAAGTCTTTCTGTTGATATGATTGATCATGTGTTCATAGGATCAAACAATCAAGATTGCTCTGAAGGTTACCAAAATTTCCTTGCTATCTTACTTCTAAATTCTCTCAAGTGACTGATTTATGCTTTTATCTATCAAATGTATTCGTATCTGATTCTTACCAATAGCTGTATGTACACATTTACCCACATGTAGTATTTGGTCAGATTTAAATTCTGTGGTTTTTAACTATTGAATACAGTGCACCAGGAAATTTGTTCAGTAGCATATTTCTTTGCAAAATTATTATTTTTGTAATTCTCTTCTTTTGTGTTATTGCTTGATCTCATTTGCCATCAGGCCTGCCAAGTTTTACTGAAGTCTGTTAAATATGCCATATTTGCAACATGACTACACACAGAAGAACATAAGAGAAGGCTGATGGATCCTGAGGTGATGAAAGCCTGGAGGTGAATTGGTTACGACATTTAAAGCTTCTAGTCAATCCACCCAGACTCTTTGTCTTCTCAATCACCACACCTCTAATTATAATTAACCTCTCAGTTCTTAAATATGTTTCCCAGCACTGTTCACAAATGGCATATGTGTAATTGTCAGCTGGCAGAAGCTCCCAGCATGTGCAAGTGCCAGTTGGGAAAAGGGCGGGGGAGAGGGGTGCGCAGGAAACTTTGTCCTGGAGAGCAGAGCACTGTGCTCTCATCTGTAACCATGCCCCACACCGTGGAGCAGTGCAGGCAAAAGCATCACTCTAAAAAACATGGGAATGAACTGTTAGTAAGCTACAGGTTTTATACAGACCCACTCTTGTCTACCTCTGGAAAATTAAGCATTTTCATTCCTGCCTCGATGCAAAATTTAGCCGGCATTTCCAAGTATGGTTTCATTCCTGTAGTATCATATAAAAACATTTCCAAATTGTTGAGAAAGAGGCTTAGGCTGGAAGTAAAATTTTCTTCTATTTTCAAATTAATTCCAGTGCTTTTTTACTGGAGTTTTTTGGTAGAGTTTTACATAACTTTTCAGCCTTTCAGGAACACAGTTCCTACAAACAACAGTTATAGTCAGGCTGCAGAATCAATAGAATTTAATAAGACAGGACATTAGATTGGAAGGTATTTTAACAATGAAATAGGTACTTTTCTTCAAGATTTAGTCCAGAAGAACAATAAATCAAATAATCCCCCAAGCAACTAAACTTTAGGAACTGTCATGGAATTCACCTGATATTCAGGAGAAAATGTTGCATGAGTGCCAAGCACAAATTTGAAGACTAGTGTCAAATGGGAAAAAAACCCCCACAAAACAATATATCATATACAATTAAGTTAAAACGCATATATAAAGAGAAAAGTTAACTTAAAGGAAAAAACCCATACCCACACAAGAACAAAATTAAGGACAAAGGTAACAGATTCTGCCTGAGCCTGTCAGACACAGAAAAGGGGGTTATTTTTCTTTGCCTTTTTAATGAAATTCAAGCTTTAGTATAGCAGTAGGAGTGAATTCCATTTCTGGCAGTAAGAAATGGGCATCAGTCACTTCTGGGATTATTGAGGCCAATTACAAGAGCATTTATGTGTGTAAGAAATACAGAAGCCAAAGAAGAAATGCAAAAGATTATGTCACTGATGAGCATGTGGCATGACATCTATAAAGCAAAAGGCATTTTCAGGAATTTTTGCACAGTGGTAATAATAATTTTCTCTAGTCCAGCATGCAAAGCATCAGCATTGTTCCCACTGAACTTAAAAGAGGACAAAAGAGTGGTTCTGCGTAGCAGGCTGTACTGAAAGAATCACACAAATACATAATGGAGAAGTCCACAGGGGGAGAGTGGCTGAAGGAGCAGTACAAAAATACTACACTTAACTTGACTGTAAAAGCAGCTTGAAATTGTTAGCAAAAGACATGGAGACCTTATGTAAAGTGATTCAAGAGGGAGGAAAAACAGATGGTGGGCAGAGAAAATTATTTAAAGAACTGCATTTTGTACAGAACAAAGAAAACTGAGATGATCTTCTACAAAGAGATCAAAGATACAAACTCAGTTGAGACTGATTTCTAGCCTACAGTGAGGAGGTACATACTGGTGATTCAGCTGAAAACCCTAAAAGAACAGCTTCAAACCCAGAGGACAGACTGCTTATTTATCCTCCTTGTAACAAAAGGAAGTACTGTTTGTCACTAGTACTTGAGATATGAAGTTCACTAGAAGAAAACAGACCAGATTGAGTACCAGTGACAGGAGGCGCTAGCTACAATTAAAGGTTACTATGATCTCACAAACTTATTTTAATTCTATTTCAAGACTACCAGTTACCAGTGTCAGCATGCATGCAGATTAGAAGTCCTTGCTTTAAAATATAAATGTTGACTAAATTAAAAAAAACTTTAAAAGTGAAATGAGGAGGCTTGTGGAATGAGGCTAACATGCCATGCCATGACTCCCTATACTTCAGCTTACAAAAAACATGCACCTCTATGACTCTTTATTTTAACCAGCGACTTTCATTTCTACCCCTGGTCAAACTGTAATTTTCTTCCTTCCTCTACAGGGCAGTTATTTAAAACGTCTAATGGAAAAGGACAGAAAAGACTCGACTCATGTGATCACGTGAGTCACACTGCTGCTTGTACTACAATTAGTTTATATGTAATTGGGTTATTCCCCCATTTTTCTCACATCTCTGTTACCTCATGCCTGTGGTTAGATGCCAATATATAAACGGTAATAACAGGGCGTGCTTAATATCTAACATTAGATTTAATAAATTCTGTTTTACATATGAAGTTTTCAGGCACATTTAGAATATAGGTTGCTAATGAAAACAATTTCTTTTTTTCTTTGTAGTACTATTAATTTGATCAATTTTAAGTAATTCATAACATCACAGTATTAGAAAGGAAAAATGACAAGCGCAAGTCAAATAGGAATATCAACTGTAATAGAATAGCTTTTTCATCTAGTAAATAACATCTAATGATTTATTTGTATAGGCTTGTGACACTAAAAATATTGGCTCTATTAAGAACTTTAGATTTACCACAGCAATATATCCCTCTGCACTTTAATGTATGGTTTTACTATGAGAAGTGAAATATGTCCCAAGTGGTACAGCACACTAAGGTTTAAATTATTTGAATTCCTCCAGGACCATGTGTCTAATGTCTATGACTGGCCAAGCTGCAGGTCTTCACAGGCAGCTATCCAGTAGAAAACACCAAATGCAGAAATTTCAGTTCAGCAGTTTAGGCTGACTGAATCTGGAACCTACTATCTACTTAAATTCCAGGATCAGTGTGTTCAAATCAAAAGAAAAAGGATAATTACATTTTCCTGGTAAGTTCTGCCCTTCAAAATTAAAAACCTGCTATGTTTTTGATAGACCGCAAAAAAGGTTGGGAATACCTAAATTTTTTCTGGCTTTGGGTCCAATTAATAAGAACTGTATTGACATATAGACCCTCCTGCACTTACTAGAGAAAGGAAATATTACTGCTGGGTACAGCTACTTTTTCAGTGGGCTGAGCACTTCTATCTTCCAAGTCCACCCGCTCATGAGACCAACTAATTTGGTGCTTGAGCTGGATAATATGATCCTCCTTTTCCTTACTCGTGGTCCCTGACCAGTGGCAAAGCAGTTAACATGGTAATGTAGTAACTAACCACTGAGAACATTCATCTCAGACCTGCAGCAGCTCAGATGTCCTAACAGATGTCATGGTTTTAGTTCTATGCTGTTTGCAGGTCCAAAGTCTCCTTTGCAATTGCAAGAGCTACATGCTACAGGAATATGTGAAAATGTTGGAACCATAAAAGACATGGAACCAAACAAAGACATCTGCTTAGTTTTCAGAGAATCTGAGATGACAGCTCTGAAATGTGAGCTGCTCCAGGTAATCTTACAAATAATATGCTTTCTGATAGCCACATACAGCTATAATTAGACCTCAGTTTCACACAGAGAATCCATTTTTCCTTGCATGAGTTTTTAGAGTCAGCTATAAATAATGACAACTTAATTTACATTTCTGTTGTGCATGTCCAGGACTAATGCCAGTTTGTTCCAATCTGTGCTGACTTCTCAGCTACGACTAGACTAAAATGGTAAAAAACACTTATCATCAAAAAAATTCCACAACTTGACACAGTTAGCAGAAACACATCTGATATCAGAAAACACATAGATATACAAATAAAAATATATACTTTATATGCCCAAATGCAGGCATACATATATTTATATATTGTCTGATTTATACCAGACTGAGTGAATGAATTTCTGTCTTATGGCTATCATTCACAAAATCTGATAATCAAGTGAAAAGAAACTATATGTAAAATAATTCATGCTGTCTCTTCCAAGTTCATTAAAAATGTCGGGTACTTCATATACAGATTTTGACTTGTGATGTTTATGGTCTGAGAATCTGAAGCACAGGTGTTCACCAGTGTTAATGACACCTGTCATTCAATGGCACCTCTGTATAGAAAGTGTTCCTGAGTTTGAGCTACCTCAGGACAACCTTTGCTTCTGACAATGAAAGTATCAAAATTCATTAAAACTGTATGCAAAACTGCATAATAAAGAACTAAATATTACCAAAATTCATGAAAAAGAATTATACTAGCTTGTAGTCAATGAAATATCCTCAAGTACTCACTCACAAGATCTGTGACCCTAAAACACTGGGAAGACATTTGCCTGTATATTCAATTTGATACTCAAACTGAGAAGTAGACAGAGAGTATTGTCAGTCATCTGTCTCCTATGCACAGTTGACTTGCAAATGAAGTAAATGTGTTCAAGTGGGTAGCAGTAATCCACAGTGAGAACAAGACTGCAGATAGCTTTTTAAAACAAAAAATGCACATGGCACAAGCAATAAATGAATCTCCTTTGCTAAAGTGCTGTTTTTTCTACTCCAGCTAATCAGTGCTAGTGCACCTGGATCCTGAATATTTATGACAGTGACATACATCTGTTAAATGTTCAGAAATAATTAGACTTTGCTGAAGCAAAGCTAATGAATTCCCCTGAAACTCTGTGGCAAAATAAACAGACGAAAGGTATTAATAAGCATTCTGGATTCCTTAAAAAAAAAACCCAACAAACCCAAACAAAAAAACCTCAGAACTGTTTTCTTCCAGTACTGATTATACTTTGTACAAAAATGTGTAGTCCAAGATTTTCTGTCCTTACCACTGCAATTTCCCCATTTGCAACACTGCAAAATCCACACATTAATAAATCATGCAGTTTCATTTTACCTTTGCCTGCACCTACAGCAGGACGGAGAATACCAGCTTTAATGGAGGAAAACAAGAATAGGTACACTACATAATTAGATACAACACCAAAGGAAACATACATATACAATTTCACTATAAAAAGCATGCAGACTAGGTAAAATGTATTAATTCAAACAAATTAGAAACAATCAATTTATGCTGAACCCTGACAAGACAAAATGATTGCACATGCATTTACAAAATTTTATTGGTCATGCTTGTTAGAGTGCAAGATTTAAAATAAATGCAGCTCATATGCAAAGAGAAATTGCATTGAATAGCAACTGATCTATGGCAATTCCAATAAACCATCATTTTACTGAGCATAAAAATATGTGAAAACATGGTACCAAAATAAACTTATTAATATAAAGATGATTAAAATGATAAAAAAAGTTCTAAATTTCCTGTTGGCTTTAAATTATTCTTATTTTGTTAAGCATCCATATTTAACTAAAAAACAACTTTAACAAAGCTCTAGAATGGCTACAAATATAAAAATCAATGGTGACAGGATTTAACAATATACTTAGTGGTTTTTAAATACTACACAGTTACTTGGGGCCAGAGATGACAAATTTATTTCAAGAGTTTCACAGTTTTTTGCCAGTTCTGTGAAAGCAATTTAGATTTCACAGAAGCTGTTGCATACTACAAAAAAGAAATAACTTTCTCTAATCCCAAACCTGCATCATTCCAGTATTTTTCTCTGAGACCAAAGCTGGTCAATGATGCAGAATAGGTGACTAGACAAAGATCATTAAAAACGCAAAGTTACATGAAACTTGAAGTCCAGAAAGGCCAATGTCTGTCTCACAGCTTGTGAGTTGATATTAAAAGAAGAGGCTTTATACCTCTTTGGGTATTCCCATTACAGCAGAAAGCCTTTACATTTATTTTCTTTAAAAATATTTAAAATACTTTATTAGTGTATAAAAGAGTTAAGAAAGCTCTAGAAAAAAATCACTCGGCCTATTTCCTCAGTAGAAGGAAGCAATAGCAATATTTAGATACAGATGTTTAATATAATCTGTAGTGTTTTTTAAACTCAAAGGACTTTCCTTATACATACATATCTTACCTTCATCCATAATTGTTACTGCTTCCTCAGTTATCTGACTTCCTGATCCAACTGAAGTTTGTGCGTTAAAGTAAAACTTGTACCGGGTGCTGTAATTTAAATTTTTTAATATCAAGCTGCTCTCATTGGCAGGAATTCTTATCTCTACCAAGGGACCCAATTCATGTGTGTTGTTGACTGTTGTTAAAAAAAAAAGAAAAACAAAAAAATTAGGAAACTTGCGTACACTATCATTGTGTTTTAAAAGGCTTTTGGTTTGTATGCATTTTTTTTTGCTTGTCTGCTGCACCCAGACTTTCAAAAGAAAGTCATTTTTGTGTAAAGGTGTCAAAATCTAACTGGGAGATAGGAAACACCAGCAAGATTTTAAGATCAAGATTCATTCTCATAAATCTCTGAATTCAAGGCAAATGAGTTCAGTTCAAATTATCTGAATTTATGCAGCATTGAAAAACTCCTTGACCATTAAAAAAATCTGAAACTCTAAGCTCAGTATGCTTAGGAAAAGTAAACATTGAAGCTAATTTTGTCTAATGCCAAAAAACAGTGGGATTTGGTAAGTGGAAGAAAGTAAATTTCATTTATCCATTCCATGCATATGAAACTCTCTCCTTTCCAGTGTCAATGCTGAGAAATTTCTGAGCTAAGTAAGCAGATGGGATCCAAAAGAAGTGATTTAATAGCTCTGAGATGAGTAAATGGCATATTTATAAATCCTTCTTTTTAAGATAATATTACCATGAAAATTGGAAAAACAGACAACAATGTCATTTGGCATAATTTCATTTACTTCTAATGACATTTTCTCTGCAGTTAGAATATAGAATTTGTAAGTAGTAGTATCTTGCATCTAACTTGGATGCCACTTATCTGTAGGACCTCAACTCCATATGTCGGTGAATTATGGTTTGAAGTAATGAAAGTAATGAAAATATTAACCTTGTACTACAGCAAGAAAATATTTCCAAGTTCAGTCATCTATATTATCAAAATATATTAGTCTTTTTCAAACTTGACATTTCCATTGCAATCATAGCTTTTGTACACTATAAATGTAGCATATTTTTTTCTTCATAAATGGATTATTATTCGGTAGATACATTGCCTAAGTTAGAGTTTTATCACAGACTCAAACAACGGTTTGGGTTGGAAAGGACTTGAAAGATCAGAAGTCCAACCCCCAAAATATATTAATTTTAACTTACTTGGCTGAAACTTCAGTGTATATGATGTCAAAACACCATTTGGATGGGTAGGTGAACCCCACTCCAGAGTCAGAGAGTCCAGTGTTGGGTTAGTAATCTTCAGAAAGGAGGGTGAACTAGGAACTTTTAAAAAGAAAATAGAGTAAATACAAAGTAGATTAACTTAAAACAGGTCATTAATTATTAATTCTTAAGAATATTACTGTATTGAGACAGATTATTATTTTATGAAGTCCAAGTAAACCTCATTTAAGTTTAATATCTAGGTTTTTCATTTCATACCTCCTTCAGGGGTCTTAAATACTTTGTCTGGGCTTGCTGGTCCTTCTCCTTTACCATTAACAACTCTAACATTCAGCTTGTAGGAACTATAGGGCTCCAGCCCTGGTAACATTCCAAAAGTCTTGTTTCCCCTGAAAGTCAAGATCTTTTTTTCTATGTGTCGTCTACTCCTTCTGGATAGACTCTGCACTTTCCAGTAGTAAACCTAAAGACAGGAAAAAAAAAATTAAAGCAAGTGCTTAGCTGTTCTGATTTTCTAAACTCTAAGTTCTTCCATAAGTGTCCATGAATTATAGGTAGAAACAACTGCAATTTGAATAAGCTCAGGTTAGACACAGCACAGAGCTTTCCTGCTCCAGAAACGGACCTTGTCCAGAAACAGTCTACACAACTGGGTGCAGACTACCACCTGCCAGCTCTGCTAATGCTCAAAACCAGTTTGATACAAGTTCTGGTTGGGAACTACATTGGTCTGTGATCATTCTCCTGTTATCCAGTCTATCTGAGAGGCAGAAGTTATCCATTCTTCCAGTAAGATGCCTACAGGCCTTCCAAAGCAGATTTGGACCTTGCCTCCTTGTTAGATCACATCCCTGACCATGCTATTCCTTGATGTCAGATTACCTATAAATGGGGGGAAAAATTTGACTTGGCTGGAAAAACACACAAGTTCTGAAATTACTCTAAGGTTACAGTACTGGAATGATCTCCACCCAGGGATGGGAACACTGTTCCTCCAATTATGTGACAATTTGATCAGATGAGAAAGCTGATTCTGATGTCCATTGAGCTGATTGAGTTTCTAAGAAAGTATGTAAGAGCCTCAGAGGTACTTTCCCTTTCTCTTTACTACACAGTCTCTCTCTGCCATGGTAACTTGAAAGATATTAAGAGCTGCCCCTCCAAAAGACCTGTGTTACTCCTGGGATCATCACCTTCAAATACATAATTGTTTATTTTTCACAGCATCGTTTTCATGCACATATGATCACAAGCTAAAGATTATTAAGAAATCTAATTGAATAAAAAATTTATTCCTATTCAGTCCAACTGTAAAACATCTCTTTAATTTAGGAAGCTGGGATTTCACATAGGAATTCAAAAAAAGGGGCTGTTAAAACTGGCAAAGCCCAGCTAGATAGCTATAAAGCAATGTTACACTTACATCAGCTTTCAACATACCATTTCACTCCAATCACTGTTAAATGCCACTGTGTTTTACATGGTTTGAGTTAATGTTTTTTGATATCACCAGCTGTCATCTTATAACTTTCATCCTATCAGCTGGTGTAGAAAATAATTTACAAGCTAACAAAACTTGAAGTGTTGGTACTATTGGTACTGAAACTCAAGCTATAATAAATGAGAGTGCATCACAGTATCTGTAATGTCTTCCTAAGTTTGAAACGTTTTATAGTACTGTAGTATATTGAATAATAGCTAGATTAATACAAGAGCAAAATATGAATTATGTTCTGCAGACTGCTGCTTAGTTACACATCTTCCTGCTTTGTTCAGACATTTGCCTTCAAGATGGGACTCTTCAGCCTCTGTCTTAGTTCTCTCTTTATTAAGAAATCTGACCCCAGTGCAACACTGTATATTGGGCTACTGACAGAAATAATTTTATTAATTAGGGAAGCCTGACTGTACTAGTAGGATTTTGGTTCTGTGTTTACAAAGAGCTCATCATTTGCTTTGTAAGCTATGTCAGTATTGAAGATACTTCATCCATGAAAAGTTTTCAGTTTGTACTGAGAGAAAGCTTTATAATAACAGCTACCCACCAGGTCCTATGATTTCTCATACCTTGTCTAGTTTTTAACCTATTTTAGCTTGATTTAGCTGTATTTGCAAAAAATATTTAAGGTATTCTTGCTGCATTATTCAGATTGTCACATTTCTCCTAGCCAGAACAGCAAAATCACTCAGTGCTCTGGTCTGTTGTCAATCCTGTGGTTGTGAGCTTGTTTTATTTATTATTACCAAGTAACTTATTTGACCTTCAGTTTTGCTTTGTTTTGTGTAATTGTGTGGCTCTCTTCCCCATAGAAAAATAATATATACCCTATATAGAGAAAGCATAACAAATTAAATAGAAGTGATCACGACATCACTAACCCCCTAGATCACATGGAAAGTGATCCTATTAGTGATTACAGGACAGAAGATAACCCTCAGACTCTGAAAGTCAGAGGAAAAAAAGAAATGTCCATCCAAACTTTGGATGATGGCAATTCACTGTAACCATGCTGTTGAATTTAACACCTGATGTGTTAAGTTGGCAGAAATGTGTCTATGGATTTTGGTTTCGGTATTGTTATAGATCTTTAATACAAATTTGGTGACTTGTATTAAGAGCTTTAGTGTTGTTGTAACTTGATTAATAATTACCACTAATTTCACTAGATTCTAACTCTTTAATCCTCACATTATTTTGATTGCCCATATCTGCATGAAATCCAGGTTGATGTAAAGCTGTCATCTAATAGGTAAACATTTAAGAGACTAGTGAAGTCCTGTTTTTCATCTGAGTTTATTGAGTTTGTGTGGCAAAGCAGCACACAAACTACTAACATTCACACTATGTCATACAGAACTAGTTTAAGTCTCTCTGGATGGTGGTATTTTCTGACAGGAAACAGATACCCACATACCATGAACTCACATTCATGTGGTAAACATCAATAGAGCACTGAAACTCAAATTCAGTGCTTTTGACTGCTCCATTTTATAAGTATGGTGTATATTTATTTTCCTCCAAATACTCTTTGCTGTTTTAATTTTTCAAATATTTTTTTACATCTTTTCATGTAAAAAGAAGTAGTTCAAATTAGTCTTAATCTAGTCTCGGCTAAGCAATCTGTTTTGTTGGAACACACTTATGACACTACTTGCAGAGAAGCAAAGAAAGAATCACTTTGATTTTCTTCTATTGTTACATAGGATGTCAGTATATCCTCACTGAAGCAACTTTTCCCTATCCTCCAGGGACACCAGGTTCAAATCTTGAAGTCCTTCTGTCTCCTCTATTAAATTGCAGTCTTTTTTCTCCAGCACAGCCTTTTCATTTATGACCAAAGGCAGCACACTACCTTATAATAAGCTTCCTTCCATTATATGGGCACTCCAAATCTTCTGCCATTTCATATGTCCTTAAGTAGAGCTTTTACACTGAGTTTTTTCTTGGCCTCCAAAAAGACATAGTACCCAGCATATGCTAGTAAGTGTCCAGTTACTCTCAATTAAAGATATGATTAATCACATTGAAACAGAAAATTAGTAACCTCAGCACTGGACTAAAACTAGTTCTTCACATCCTCTAAATTACTTTGGAAAAGGATTTGTAAAACTGTTACCATTCTTTAACCTGTTTAACACGCGCAAGCTTGTTTGCAAACACATGCCATTTTTCTTCAAGGACAGTGCCACAGGAAGCTAGTGCTACAAGGCTGGAACATTGCTGAACTCTGTATGAATTGCATCAAAGCTTTTGCTCTTGTCAGCAGAACTTGGGTGCTCCCTGAAAAGCATGAGTTCTTTTACATGTCACTTACTTCAATCTGGATACAATCTCAAACAGGAAGATTGATCTATTTTAATAAACAAGGAAGAGAATGACCGTACTTACTTTGTACCCTTGAAGGTGTCCTCGGACAGTTTTTAGTGGAACTGGGTCCCAATGCACCTTTGCTAATGTGCTGTTAATAACATGAACCTGCACATTGCCTGGAGCAACCATTGGCACTGTGTAAAAAGGATGCAACAAGCACCTAGTCAGAATTAAAAACCACACAAACAGTGTTTTTGATTGAGCCTTTGCATTGTACTCATGGAGTAGTTTAAAATGTTCCTACGTTTTCAGGATTAATACTACAGAGTAGTATGAAGCCTTTACTATCTCTGAATTGCTTCCTTTTAATTAAAAAAATAACTACTATCCCCCTTATCAATATTTCACTATCTTAAATACCCATTCAGGTTACACATTTAGTTCCTTTTAATTAGGATAATTGAGTCAAACTACAAAACTTACAGTCTTCCCCTGAATGTCCAATCACCTCTGATGGCTCTGGTGCATACCCCAAGTCATTTAAAGCTTGCACTTTTACTTCATATGGAACAAAAGTTGGTGTACCAGACACAATATATTTAGATACATTTGCAACTATAACAGATGTCCATTCATCATCAACATCTTTCTGGCGCCAGCTGACTTTGTACTGAAGCCCTGGTCCATTAGACTGAAAACCTTTTAAAGGCTGAAATGAAAAGAAATATTTTTTTTTTAATATTCTGAAGCATCTAAAAAAAATCTTAACTTAGAAAGAAATACATTGATTCTTTTATAGAATGTCAATGAAAATTTACCACTGTATTCTGCAACAGAGAAGCACTGCTGAAAGTTATCCAATTTAGCTTTTACAGGAGATCACTTCAGTTGACTACGTTTTTTTCAGTTTTCACTCTTTGGTAAAAAGCACATTTGAATGATGTTGGTGGCTAATTCTTACACAAACAGCACATTGTGATTTCTGTATATTTTGTTTTCAAATATTTCTTAAGAAGTGGAAGAAAGAAAACCAGACTTGCACCAACTCCTTGAAAAGAGTGCACCCTAGGCAATATATCTTGCCCGAGAGGGAAAATTGGTTATACAAGGCTGTCCTTGAGCTCCTGTCATGACAGTAAGGGCATGATGGAGAAAACTTAAACAGAAGTTTTCTAGTGGGAAAGTGCACAATGATCAGTTTATCATAACAGGTGACAGTAGAAGGAATATTCACATAAGAATTCACTCTAAAAATTAGACTGTACTTGAAATAAACCACCATTTATATTTTGAAATTTTCCTAAACTGACAGCAAAACATCGTATTACTTAATTATTGGCTTATCTTGAGAAATCATGCAAGGAAATATGCCCCCCCACCTTTAACTTATTTTCATATTTTTCAAAAAAAAATCAGTTTTTTCATGAAAATCAAGATGAGGAATGTATGAATTTAGCTCTTTTTCAAGAATATTTTAAGCAGATAATTGGTTATTCTCATTATTGGTTCTCAAAAAAAAAAGCTACTCACAAACCTGAAAACAAATGAAACCTTGAAAAAAGACCCATCTTACCTCCCATGTTATTACCAAATTATCAGGTTCTGAGCCTATCCCCTGTACATTAGCAGGATTTTCATCAGGGCCTAAAAATGAAATATTTACACGTGAACAAGAATGGCTGCTGTGTGATTCCAAGCAAACTCAATGCTATTCATAGCAGGAATCAATCACTGGTAAGTGGGAATAATTATTATTATTTACTTGCAGATTTTGTCAGGTACTGCTCAGATGGCTCACTCGGCTGGCTTCTGCCAATCTTATTGACAGCTATCACACGGAAGGAGTAGTTGACATAGGGAGACAACTTCAGCTGCACCGTTGTCTGAGTGCCAGGGACTTCCGTCTGGTAATGCCACACTCCTGGTTCATGCAGCGCATCCTCATACTCAATTACAAAGTCTGCAAGCAGGAATTGAATCCAACTTTACATCAAAACTTGAATCAGCTTCCCAGACAAATATAGACATTTCTGAATGAGCTAGCCAGAAGGGATTGCTCCAATCAGTGCTTTCAAAAATCATGGAACTTGACACGTAAATACATAAACCATAACATGGATCTATAATGCGGATATCAAAAGTAGAAATAAAGGTGAAACATAAAAAATAAACCCTTACTTTTATCCTTTGCAACTGTCACTAATGCAGCCATCTCTCAGGTAACACATTATTACAAAAGCTCTCTCTCAGGTACCGGATTTTAATTTAATGGGAACCCTTGAACTATCACAGCAAGGAAGTGGAATTTGACTCCGAAATACATTGTTCTTAGTTGTATCAAGCAGACAGCAGGCAGTATCTGTATAAATTTAAAACTCCCTGAATATTCCATTTTCCCCAATGAAACTGGCATAATGAAAATCTATTTAAAGTCAAGAACCTATACTTAAGGAAGGTTTTTGAGAGCACTTTTCATTATCTTCAAATTAAATCAGGGAATGTATGTTCAGAAACTAAATTTCTTGAGAGTACTCTGTGTGAACATTATGATGATTACTGTTAAGACCTTACAAAGTATCTATAACCACAGGGATAAATAGGTCTGTAGAATTCCAAAAAGAAAATCATATACATTATGAAAGACAAAAGGACATTTTTTTACAGATGTGAAACAGTCAAAAACCTTGCTGTACGATATGAGATATGAATTCTGAAAGACTTAGGATGAATTTTTAGGACACAATAAATAAATGGGAGAAGAATTTACAGTCTGAGCACATTCCACAGAACCTGGAGCATAGAAAAATGCACAATTTGAGGAGCAAGATGTAAAAGAGGTAAGTAGTACTAATCATAGCCTTCTGGCTGGCAGATTTCATTCTGACCTAAGTAGTAAGAGAAAGAGGGAGTATTGACCCCAAATTACTGTCTGAGCTACTGCTGCTGTTGTGTGCTCAGTGATAGAGGTCTTGGGATGGGATGTCTTCTGGATAAAGCTTTGCTGAAAAGGTGAGAATATTATATGCCAAAAAGGTTTTCACTACTGCTTTTTGCTTCCCTGGTCACAGTTGCTTCTGCTTGAAACTCTAGTAGAATAATTTATAGGCAACTTCAAGGGAAAATAAAACTATCTGAGCTTTCAGAGAGAGTCTAGCATGCCAGTCATATTGTGAAACAGGTCACTCCTAATGAAGTGCAATCCTTGAGTCTTCGTCTGCACTTTGAAGTGATTATCAAGTGAATCCTTGAGTCTTCATCTGCACTTTTGCAGCAGCAAAAGAAATAGGCTTACTCAGGAAACAAATGCCTTATTTTGCAGCCTCTAAGAAGACCATGCAGCAATAGAAATTGTATTATAATTAAATCCAGCATTATTTAGTTAGAAGAGTTCAGTTTCCAATATGAGAGTGCATGCAGTATCTTGTTCTAGAAAAACCTACAATAGACAACACTGACAAGTATTAACTTTTTTGCAATAGTTTGATCTCATTCCTACAGAAAGACAACATTTCTGTCTTCTAGAGTGGAACAAAATGAGAATACTAATGAAAGTATATGTATATGAATAAACCACTATTCAATTATTTACATTGATCTTCTGTATATTACATTTTAAGGTAAATTACTAGTTGATATACATTAGAGATGCCTGAGAATGTAACATTTCAGAAAAATCACTTAGTCTTTCATTAAAATGTAGTCAAAGTCTTTGATGTGTTCAGAAACTTATGAAATTCTGGTTTTTACAAATCCTCATTTCCAGATACCCGATCCTTATGGTTTCTTTTCAGTGTTGGTACTGACCCAGCATCAAACCCCGGAGAGCAACACCCAGTAAGTCAGTCTAACTAATTAATTCCAAACATAACACCTACACTGGTCTTGGCAACTTGTGGCAGCTATTATCTAAAAACACACTGCACAAATAATGAAATAGTTGAATTAAGTTGCTCATAAGGAAAAAGTAATGTCAAAAAGTCTTCCTGATCCCGTGATTTTTTTGGAAAACAAACATTAATATCTTTGTTCATTACTCCTAAATTCCCCCTCTATCCTCTCTGCTCAATATAGGCAGGAGTTTTCATTATGTTTAATGGGAAGAATTACAGCATTTAATATCAATTTACTGCCTCAAAATTTAATAGATATTTAATTGTTTTGTTTTATGAATATGGTTTATTCTTTTAACTGTCTGGACTAGAAAAAACCCAGAAAAACTATCTACCTTATATTTTCATGAAGAATAAACTTCTGCACCAGTAGAGATGGATAATGACTGATGATGGTGGTACTGATGCTATTTCAAATTCATAGAATTACACAAGAGTTAATGCAAGATGTTAGCTGCTTTCTCCTTCAGAAACATACAAGCAGTGAACAAGTCTGCTGTCTACATACTCATAAAATTGGACCTTGTCAAACAGACCTCATATCAATATATATAACTTCTATATTATCTAGCACAAGTTTTTGAATAAAAAAGCCCAGCTCTTCTGGTCTTCCTGCTTGGCTGTACAGTAGTATTAAGGGTATGTTATGTAAATAAATGGCAGCTGTAGAGAATTAACTTACCATTTTCCCATGCCATACACAAAATTTATTCCAGAAATATTTGGAATTTGATAACAGTTAGAACAACACCTTCAATGTAGTGTAGTAGATACAAACAAACATACTTGTAATGGGACTGTTGTTTTCATCTCCTGGTATCCAAGAGAGATCAATGCTTCTTTCTAGCTGACCTGTCAATTCCAAGTCAAAGGGTGGATTTGGCCGAGCTGTAAATCGAATGAACACAAAGTAAGTAACCACACCAGAATATGTACTTTAATATTTGAAAAAAATCCTTACATTCCAGTCAAAGAATTCCACAAATACAGCAGGGCAGGTCTACTCACTTATGTAAGCATGACTTAAAGACTAATAGCATGCAATTATTACAAAACAGACAAAAATGGAGAACTGATGTAATCTGGAGACTTCTGTACAGTAACAAGAATCGGTATTTATTTTTATCTATATCTGAGTGCACTGTGATATAAAAATGTGATGAAATGCAAGGAATTATGAAATGCCTGTTTATCTTTGAATGATTATGGGTGGTTATCTATTGTAACAGACATACTTCATACAACATGGAAAATAAAGAAACATTCATATTAAAGAAGCTTTTCTAGAGCCATTACAAAATATTTTTATGTGAATTCAAAAGAAGTATACTTCAAACAGAAACTAACTGCAAGTTACTAAATTATTTATTTTTTGCTGTTCTTGTAAAAAGGCTCAGAAATACCACACAAGCTGTTATTATACATCCTTATAACGCATAAAGATGTAATTGTCTGTTCCAAATTCATGAAGGTAATTTATGATATGATTTGTTACACAAAAATCACAACTAATAAGTAGGTTCATGTAAGAATACATAGGTATTTTCACTGATAGGATTTACATAAAAGTGCTTAAAACTCTTATACTTAAAAGTGTTTTAGCTTATTAGATCGCACTTAAACCCTCAAATTCAGAAAACGTGCTACCAAATTAAAGGCTCTAAACCATTAAAATTAAGACTATGCCTAACAGATTTTATTTTAGTTTTAACTTAAATTTTAAAATCTTGGCGATTTCATCAATTTTAAGTCAAACTGGTTAATGTGGTCATAGTCATCTAATGAGTGGAGTAAAATTAAGATAAACTATGAAACAAAATAATAAAATAGAGCAGGACTTCAAGGCTGCAAAACCAATGTTAACTTTAGTTAACATACAACATAATTTGGTTGGGGCGAAGTCTTTAATAGTGAATTACCTTTCACCAAAGAGTTGGGTTTACATTTCAGGTATTTCATTTATTATATAACTACTTTGTATTACAGTGTGGTCTATGAGAAAAACATTGCCATACTATACTCAATCTTAATTAAAAATAATTTATCTCTGAAAACCACTTATTCCCTAAATATAAAGCAGCCTGCACTGTAACATTCCTAAGTTCTGTGCTATAGTAATGAAGTAGTTGGTAAAATGGGATGAAACCACATAGACACAGACACACACACACAGAGAAGAAAAGGGGGGAAAAAGGCAAAAAAAATTGCAACAGGTAAATGAGCAATATATCTGCCTGATGATGTAGAAAGAGAATTTTGTTTTAGTTTACCGTAAATGATAGCTGGTGTTGGGGGAGCAGCTGAAAAGAACATTAATATAAAGGATTTAATCAGTTAGTAGCCAAAGAAACAGAATATTGTAGGTAGTTAAAGACTATAGTTATTAGAGACAAAGAAAAGTTAACTTAGATGGCTAATTAAAAAAAACACATGATAATTTTTCCCTGAAGAGCTAAAAAAGTGTTCTTGAATATTTTATTCATTTTTAAAAATAAGAATAGATCAAGAAAATAAATAAAATAAGCAATCCTATAAAAATGCCTAAATAGGTACTAGTTTTTGGCTTAGATCATTCCTGGATAGGCATAAGATCACAGCAGAATTTTAAAACATAAACATACTTGCTCTGAGTCTCAGATTGAACTCACGTAAGAATCATTCACAGCATGTACTTAAAAGTTTCTTACAAATTGGAGGAGGGGCAAAGTAATACATTTGGCAAGAATCTGCAATCATAAAAACTTAACAGAGAACTAAACTAAAAATACAATCCATGATAAGTCATACAACCAAGTATGCTCAGTCTTTCTGAAGCATAATTTAGATGTCGTAGAGATTCCTGAGATTAACATTCTCCCAAGACAACAAAGACATGTTCCTGTTGGATGGAAGGAGTCCAGAGGAGGGCCACTAAGGTGACCACAGAGCTGGAGCACCTCTCCTGTGAAGATAGGCTGAGAGATTTGGGGCTGTCCAGCCCAAAGAAGAGAAGGCTCTGGGGACACCTTAGAATAGCCTCCCAGCATCTACACAGGCTCCAAAAGAGCTGGAGAGCGACTTTTCACAAGGGCATGTAGTGGTAAGACAAGGAAGAATGGCTTCAGCTAGAGCAGAGTGGGTTTATGTTATGTATTAGGAAGACGTTTTTTAAAGTGAAACACTGGAACAGGTTGCCCAGACAGGTTGTATGGAAGGTGTCCCTGCCCAAGGCAGGGAGGTTAGAACTAGATGACCTTAAAGGTACCTTCCAAACGTAGCCATTCTGTGATTCTACCATATTTATGTTCAAATACCCTGCAAAATTGAATTTCCTGTAGTAGCTCAGATGTGATCAAAATAAAAAGCTATACAGCATGAATCTGTCCTCTAGCTACTCAGTTATTGTGTAAGTAGCTGATTAAATGTAAACTGTAAGGTGGAACTACATTTTTTAAAAATTGAAACACATTGACACTTAGGTGGCATTTCCTTCATCCTGGCCTAAAAACCAAAACCATGTTTGTGCTTTTCACTATAAATCTAATACTGTTTTCAGACTTAACAGTAGAAGTTTGAGAGCGTTCTTACCAACAACAGTAAGCACAGCACTTGCTGAAACACTGTCCAGAGTAGTATTAACTATGCAAGTGTATGTTCCATCATCTTTATCAGTTACATTCATAATGGTCAAGTTGTCTTTACCAACTAGAAACCTGTAAATACAACAAATTCAGCCACTGATTTTTTAATAACTGGCACTGTTATAAGAAATTTGCATAAAACATTATCAAATCCCATATACTTGTACATACCTAAATAGCTATGTTTACCCAAGTTAAGCTATGGGAAAACATTATCTTTTTTTTTCTTCATTGCTCTTGACCATCTTCCCACAGTAACTTTTATTCTAATGTACTTTTCTTTTCAAATATATTCAAAGAAATTTTAAATATTTGTGATCCAGGGCAAAATAGCTTTCTGTTATCTGTTTGGCTTCTCATGTCAATTATCTTTACCTTACACTTTATCTATAAGATCAGTGTGCAAAGTTTGTATAAATACTTACATCTCATTTTATTTTAATTCTATCTAAATATTTTCATCACACTAGATAAGTCCTTTAGTCACCAAATACTGGATAGCCATGATGTTAATCAGTCTTCTTTGGAAAATGTCAATGATCAATATGCTCCTTTCAAAGATCAAGAAAAGGAGCAGACAAAAGGACCTAGAAAATTAAAAATAAAGGAAAACTATGTGGTCCCTACCTTTCATCATCTGGCAGTTCATCATTGTCCTTCAACCATGTAACTGTTGGTAGTAAGGTAGAATCATGTTTTATTATACACTCAAAAGAAACCTGGCCATATCTTTGAATCACTTTGTATTCTGGCTGTTTAATGATCATCGTTGGATCTGAAATTTAAAATTAAAATTAGATATCCAGAAAGTCTGAAATTCTGTACTAATCAGTGATGAAAGAATGACTGATTTCTCACCTTTAATTTCCAACTGCACATCATTTTGTATCTTTCCTAATTCATTTCTTGCTACACATGTGTATGTACCAGCACTATTCTTCTGAGCCACTGGAATTTCCAAGGTTCCATTATCATGGAAAATGTACTCATTTCCACGCAGGATGCTACCTTTCACCCCCTTAAACCTTTATATAAGAAGTAATATCATTAGCCAGAATCACAGTTAAATTCTGTATGGTTTTATTATCAATAAAATACAAACTTAGGACTGCCACATTAGAAAATAGAGACAGAAGCACTCAAAGAAATTTAAACTTGACTCTGTAGGCGTAACTTTACTGATGGTTCATTAGGTATATGCAATATTGTATTAGGAAATTGTATACAGCATCTATTTTAAAATAGTAAATAGAGTTAAAAGAGTTTTAAAGCTTTAAGTGTTTGTTTCCATAGATATAACTGGCTCATCCAGTGTAACATAGGCACAGCTAGAGCTTACCATTCAATTTCAGGCTTAGGTGACCCAAAATAAGCACAGTCTAGCAATGCGGGACTGTCTGCAATGACTTGATACAGTTTATTTGCAGGAGTTAGAATTCTTGGTGGCTCAGCTGAAAAGACAAAGATATCTGCATACAGTTATAAAGTCACAAATAGTAAATACATAGTAAAAAGTATAGTTACAAATACAAAATACAAAGACATTAAGAATGGCCTAAAGAATTACATAAAAACATTTTTCTGTGAGATGATTTCGGGTCTCAGTCTGGGTTCAAATACATCGTACTGGTACTAGCCTGATGAAAAGTTAATGCAGGGAAATTATCTTGCGAAAAACAACTGTTTCTTGCCTATTTACAAGTAATAGTGATGGGCACCAAAAGCAATTATTTAAATTGGAAAATTTAAATCAATATATACTTCAAGAAGATAATCTCCTGGGTACAGACTGAACTATCTAATTCCAAACAAACCTGCAGGCAGAAAGAAGCTAGGATGCACTTTTGGTGTAACACCTACATTTTCCTTCTTTTAAATGACAGTGTCAATCAATACATCTGCCAGTTCCTGCAGGAGAGTCACTAGAGGCCATTCTGCCTTGGATTTTGCTACTAGCTTTTTTAAATTCAGTGAGAAGAATTAGAGGGGCCAAACAACATATTATAATCAGAAACACATGCCAGGGAAGCCTTAGAGACAAATGCATAATCATGTCCCCTTGCAGCAGCAACTTGGAGATCACCTATTCCACTAATCCAAAACATCCAGACTCAATGAAACTGTATTGAAATGTACTAACTTAAGCAATACTAAATCCTGCCTTCTTTGTCAGGCTTCTGTTGGACTGACTTACACAAACAAAAAAATCAAAAAAGACATAAAATTTCTTCCAAGTTTTCCCTGCTTTCACATCTATCCTTCTCTCTTTGGAACAGTGAAAGTGAAATTCAGGAATATCTTAGAAAAAACAAGATATGTATACCCTTGCTCTTTACAGGGGCCAGGAAATAGATCAATTCCCAATGAAGACCTCAAGCAAGGCTTGAGCAGAGAGTCTGTGTGTTAGCAGGAGACAACTGAATACCCAAGAAAACAGAAAAATATAAAGTATGCTTCTTACCCAGAACATTCACAAATGCATTTGCTAGCAAGTATCCGTATTCATTAGAAGCATTGCACTGATAGACGGCACTTGACCTTTCTTGCACATGTGAGAAAATAATGGTGTCACCATCCACCTTTCTGCTAGGATCTTCTGGGGCAACTGTTGGTGTAAAGAAAAGAGTTATTGCTTTTCCTAAACTGCTATAGGATTGCAAGTTTCATACTTCTGAAAAGAAGGAAGTATCTGAAAGACCAATAGGCCCTTTATGTTTTTTTTTCCTCTGGGTGACTGATCACAGGTAAAAACGTGAATTTTAATACAGTTTAAAAAGTTCTTCTCATTCTACAGGTATTGATTCATGGTGGCAGAGTTCCCATTTTTTGAGAGATTTTTTTGTTTGTTTTCCAAGGAAGTGGAGCTGAGATTGTATTTTGCATGCAATACAGAGGAAAAATACCAATATTACGAGATTTGAGCAAATACAGTCAATATCTAGAAAATTACAGAAATACTCCTGAATTTTGCTGTATGTCAAAAGAAAATGCTGGTACAATGACATAGTCCTCTGTGACTTTAAAATCTCAAATCAATTTTTACACCATAAATAATTTAACAAATATAAAAATAGCCATACTCACTTGAAAATAATCTCAGAGTAAAGAATAAGCATTCCTTCTAACCAAGTCAAAAAACAATCTTCTCAAGAGCAGAGTTAGTAATTCAGTAGGTGGCACTCTTTCCCCTATGTAAGAATTATACAATGCCATTTCCTCCACTGTTCTGGAGTGGCCTGAGCTGTCAAACAGCTTCTGCATCACAGAAGCACCCAGGACATAACTGAAAGTAAAATTCTAACAAAATACTGAAGAAGAGTAATAGCTGTCAGTTCTGATACAACTGGATGGCATTAGAGAAGTATAATGAAGACAAAACTTAGCTTGTAACACCACACTGCATAAAAATGCACAATCTATAGTTTAATATTTTATGAACATACTAAATAAGACCAGATATATTATTATTGTATTAAAAAGCACAAGTATTATTAATAATGAAAATTAATGGTAAAATTACTGATCTACTAATACAAAAAATGGATGTATTTATACATAAATAAATGCATCCTAGTTTGGCTGCATCATCTAAATTGACACCCTGATTGAAGTTTGAAAAAGTATATTTGTGAAACACTTCTCATATAAGGAAATTTTTATTCGAATTCATAAAAAAGACCAATCAACTAAATTAACATCAATTTTCTGTGACAGGAACCTTTTGATTCAGACAATACCTTAGTTCTCATCTGTAAAGAAAATGGACACATTCCCCTGCATTTTCTTAAAGTATTAATACTGAATTCTCTACAAAAGAAACCAGATGAAGGAGACCACAGTTCTGTGGTTCTGCTTAAGGGTATTTCCAGCTTGAATGAAATCTAAGCCCATTTTTCATGTCAATACCTCAATTTCCAAACAGCTGCCTCAAGAACAGATTTCAATTTCCATTTTTTCTGGTCTTCCATCCCTCTGATGTTGATTTGATCATGTTGATGTTCAAATCAACATCACAAATTCAAAAATTTCAGGATGGAAGAAAAAGGTACTGAGATTTTAAATGCTTATTTTCTGAACTTCTGGATTGCTGGCACATATTTTTTCTGTCTTTTGCTTTACTTCCTATTGTGTTCCATTATTTCACATTGCTTCCTTTTCTACATAAATGCCATTTTCATTAAAAGATTCATGGGCTGAAAATAGCCGGAGCAGGTGAGTAGCCCAGCAGGCAGGCCAGTCAGCTGCGGGAAGCGCTCTGTTTCTGCATACAAATCACAGTTAAACAGAAGACAGGCACAACTGCTCTCCCACGAGGAAGGAGAACTGCCCACAGCCATTCCAAGCATGGCTGCTTCCAGCCCTGGGCTCTGGGCTTCCCTCCACTCATGCCCTCTGAATCCTGCAGCACTTTCTGCACCCAGGTGGGTCATTAATGGGTGCACAGACTGCCCCCCTCTCACACACTCCAACACATAATTCCTTACAGGATGATGGTAGGGCCCCTCCTAAGAGATAGAAGCCATTAGTTCAATCTTCTACGACTGAAGGAACTGCATTGTAAAAGAACGATCTAACCACTAAATTACTATAGAAAAAGAGGGGCAGCATCTTCCCTTCCCACTGCTGTACTGAAGGAAAAAAGGAGATAGCCCCTTTCAGCTGTCTGAAGGAAAGGAGGTGCCTGTTCTCTGAAAAGGGCTTCAAGCTGGGGTCCCAAGAGAAAAGAAGGCAGAAGTGTCAGGTTAGCTGGTGCTTTCTGTTAATTGGTCTAGCCAATTGGATGCTGAAGGGCACTGATTCAAAAGCTCCCTGTTAAGACAGGCATCTTTTTAACTGTCTGTTGAATACAGCTTCTTTAATGGTCTGAAACACCCCCTGCTGCACTCACAGACACAGAAACATTGAGCTTGGAAGGGACTTTCAGAGGTCATCTGGTCCAACCCCCTGCTCAAGCAGGGCCACTTGGATCCAGTTATCCAGAATTGTGTCCAGATGAAGGATCACTTTCCTCTACATGCTGGCTATACTTTTGTCTCATGTAGCCCAGGATAACATTAGCCTCTTTGCCACAAGGGCACATTGCTGCCTCATGGTCAACTTGGCATCCACCAGGATGCCCAAGTCCTGTTCTGCTAAGGCACTATCCATCTGGATGGCCCCCAGCATGTACTGGCACTAAGGCTGTTCCTCCCTAGGTGCAGGACTTTGTTCCACAGATCACCCTCTGTGGGTTTGGCCGTTCAGTCACTTTTCTATCCATCTCTCTGCTGTTTATCCAGCCCCTACTTCAACAGCTTGTCCATGAAGATTTAATGGGAGACAGTGTCAAAGGCCTCACTTCAGTCCAGGCAGAC
The DNA here is from genome assembly GCF_031753505.1 of Anomalospiza imberbis. NCBI lineage: Eukaryota > Metazoa > Chordata > Aves > Passeriformes > Viduidae > Anomalospiza > Anomalospiza imberbis. The sequence goes on along the minus strand of NC_089685.1, from coordinate 27,699,648 downwards.
ATTATCCACTACTCTTGCCCTCGTCTATCTGGCCAGTCATTTCATCATAGAAACGTATCAAGTTGGTCACCCCTTGGTGAACCCATGAAAACTACTCCTGAAAGCTTTCTTGTTCTTAATGTGCCTTGAAATGGTTTGCAGGATTTGCTGCTCTATCACCTTCACAGGGATAAAGGTGATTGCAGTTCCCTGGTTTCTCTTTCTGGCTCACTGAAGACAGGAGCAGTATTTGCTTTGTCTCTGTCTTTAGGCACTTCTCCCAGTTATCATGATCAAGAAAAGATTATTGAGACTGTTCTTGCAATGACATATGCCAGCTCAGTCAGTGCTTGTGGCTGCATCCCATCAGGGGCCACGCACTTAGGTATGTTCAGTTGGCTCCGGACCTAAACCTTTTCCACCAAGGGTACATCTCATTCTAGTTCTTTCCCCGGTCTTTGGGACCTGGGATTCCTGAAGGTCAGTCTTGCTAGTAAAACCTGAGAAAAATAGCATGCAGTACTTCAGCCTTTTGCATATACCAATCTACTATATTTTAAAAAATCTTTCTCTGGGGAAAAGGAGTAATGGCAGGGCCACTCAAGCACTACTTATTTGTATTTATGAATATTCTGGTCACATTACACAATAGCAGCATGAGAAGGAGAAAATGCTTTTGACACATTAGACAAATCTGAATTTGGCACTGATAGGCAAAATACCAAAAATCTATGTTATACTTAAAATGGGCTTGTACAAACAGGATAATGAATTATGAGGATTTGCTATAGGAGTTCTGCTGTTGTAACAAGACAGGTGAACATGTGCCATCTAACAGCCAACATTTGCTCCCAATAACATGAAATCTCAGCTTATGAGTGTGTTTTGGTCCTTTCTGAACAAAGACCTTGTTTCACCTAATTTTTTCATCACATTGTACAATGACACAGCTTCTTGACTCTAGCCATGTTCAGCATACTCCTAAACAGAGAAGGCAGGGCCTCTATCAGATACTTCTTGTTGTAGTTAGAGAACAGCACCGTGAAAAACTTCTGTTCATTTGAATGCATACTTCCATCTGGTTCATAAACTTCTGACAGCCTAAGCAATTACCTTTGCTAGTATGCTTAAATAACCACTGTGGCACCTTTATTACTTCTTTATTTGGAAAAAAAGACAGAATGACATGGTCTCTGAAGAGAAGTAGTTAAAACATACCATTAGGCCTAAAACTATAAGGGAAAAAATCAGGATAAAAAGCCATGGGTAACTGAAATGGTAAAGAATGTAATTTTTCCTTTTCTTACCAATCTTGCTTGCTGCTCAGCATATTATTTTCCTGTGATCACTGAAATACTTTTCTTCCTGAGTTTCTGATTCTGACAGCTCTATTGTCTCCAAAAGCACAGCATTACCTGCACTAACTATAGCCATCCTTGACTATTTTGTGCAGAATTGAAAAAAATCTGATTATCAAAGGTTTTTTTATCAGCTGAAGTTCCCAGGCCAGATGCAAAGTTCCAACACAACGACAGCAGAAGCAGTGGATAAACATCTTCCCAAGCAGTCTTCTCTCCAAGACTGAAATACTGGGGGCATTAGGGTCAGCAAATTTCTCCCTACCCTCCCATGGCTGCAGTGAACAGCTTGTGGTGTGTACTCTCAGAGAAAATGATGGATGATGAATCTCTCAGTCAGAGATTTTCAAGGCCTTTCATGAAAGGCTAATTCTTCTTCCTTAAATTCAGAGCAAGCACTAATGGAGACTAACTCCAACCTAGAGATTCAATGCGAAATGTAATATAAGAAGAGAAGAACGTGCTGAAAGTAGATAAACAGCACCTTTGCACTACTTTGTATAAATCTAAGTGTCTGTATCTAATATTTAATAGCTCATCATGAACTATAAACCACTGGACCAAAAAATCAGTCTTTTGCACAGTATTTTGCAATGCCTTTCTGAAGTCCAATTATTAAAGCATTTCCCCTTCCCAGTTAATCTGGGTTGCTACTTTCTTAAAAGTTGAGACACTTTATGCATGGCTTCCCTTTTGTAAAACCATGCTGAATATCTAAGCAGTAAGACACAATGGATTATGCAGTGATATAAATAACGCAGATCTTGAGTGTTAATTGAAGCACAAGGCAACACAAAGTCATGGCCTGAACTTTCAATTGCTACTTGCCAAAGTAATTCTAATTGACCTTAGTGGGACTGGGCATGTGAGTTCAACATACTCCTGTGAGTAAACACTAGGAGGTTAGGTTAGGTCCTTATCATCCCAACATGTCTGAAGCAGCTTATTTTTTTAGAAATGCTGGTGTTTTCAGCATGACTGTTGAAGAAAACTAATTATAATATTTCAGGGAAACCAAAAATCTTTCTTAAAAAATATTTCTTTACTCAGATTATTGGAATATTGAACAAAATTCACACCATTGCAATTTTATTTTATAGTTGCTAACACACAAAATTTTTCTCTATTTGTTTTCCCTCTTTCCCCATAGATATTTAAACCTCAGCCTTTGACTGAGATATGGACGAATGGTTCTTTCTTCAGCATTCCCCCTTCCTTGTCTGACTCTATTATGGAAAAACAAAACCGGAAGAATTAAGTATCTCCCAGTTGTGCTTTCCAACAGAAAATTAAAGTATTGCAAACAGATTACTAGGCCACAAGAGGAATATTGTAGGATATATGATGACAGCATGGCTTTGAAATTCAAATGTAGCTCTTTTTCTTTGAAATCCTGCCATGGGTAGGATGGGTAGCTCTCTCAGCACTGCCCTGAAGCTGAAACAGCTGCTTTAGTTTCCTTTTACAGTGATTTCCTCATCATTCAGTTGGAAGATGAGGGGCTCAATTCTATAATTTAGTAACAAGTGAACAAAAAGGCACACTGTACTTGGTAATTTCCAGAACAGCTTTTGATAACTCAGAATAATACAAAATCACAAGAATCTTAAGAACCGCACTTTCTGTGATCATGATGCTTCTCATAGATGCCCTGACAGATGCAGTGTACCAGAGCATCCAATCAACTTGCACTTAAATATTTAATGTGGATAAGACTTCAGCTTTCCTCAGCAGTGAGAGTGACCTTTAATATAAGGCTGAGCTACCCACTTACTTATTTCCTGTGTTCTTTCTTTTCTTTTTCCCCTACTGAGTTTGAGTGGGTAATTTAGTTAAAGTCTTTTAATTTTTACTGAATATCCTCAACAAGACTTTGTGTACTGATTCCTCAAGGCCAGTCGAATATATGCTGCCTTGTATTTAGGAAATTTGATGGCATCCTGCAGCTGCTTCTGAAAACTCTGCTTCTAAATGTTTTACTGTTACCATGAAAGAAGGCAGAAGACATCATTGCTTTTCTTGAAAATGTACTTGTCAGTCATTTGAACAGCTCATCCTACAGCTTTGATAAGGAAGAAGAGAAAGGCAAAGCTGACTCTCATAGCCAGGTGAAAAAGATTTTACTAGTCAGGAGGCCTGAAATAATAGTCAAACTACAAGAACCACAGGACAAAAATCTCCTCCAAACAAATGAAGTGAAACACAAATAAGTGAATGGTGAGTATACAGAAAACAACAAAGAAAGATGAGACCACCAAAAATCTAGAAGAGAGAGTGGAGGATAGGTACAAAAATTTGATGATAACAAATGCATTGTGATATATTTATTTATTAATATATACTATACAAAATTACATTGATATTTTCCTGGTTTCCTGTCTTACCATTGTTTGATGAGGTGATTAATGTCAGTTTACATAATTTATTTACAAATGGAAACTTCTCATTTTAAATTTCAGGTTGTTGACCTCACCTTCCATTTAATTAGGATTCCTGAAACAGGTCATTTGCTAAATATTTCTATTTGTTTCAATATATAGCCTTATTTTGCCACCCAAAGCTGCATTTTTCCCCCTACAAATAAGTTTGCTCTCTCTTGTATACCAAATACTTCAAACATCTCTAATGAGGATTCTTGTTTACTTCTTGCTGTTACCTAGATACTGGCCGTAGACAATCCTTCTCCATGTCCCAAACTGGGTGAATTATATTTCGTCAAGAGACTTAAACCACTCCTAAACATCTGAAAGTGACAGAAGGGACACTATCCTACTTAAAACAGATCAGTATTTTAGAGTACATTATCTCTCACAAGCCAACAGGTGAGACTGTCTGGCTTTTTATTATTGTTTTGAGAAAAGGGAAGGATAAAGGTAGAAGAACCAAGTGTGACTTTACAGTATAAGATATGCTCAGTGCAAACCCAGCTGACAACACACTGCAGTGTCCTCCAGCAAGTTCTTTCCAAGGCAAGTTGTACTATATATTGCAGCTACCTTGTGTCTGTCATACAGCATTGCCAGTCCTAACACTGCAGCAATTAAGTGGCTCAATCACCAGTTCAGGGCTGCTTTTCTTACCCATGCACACCGAAACAGCTGTTCCACTGCCTTAGGGGTTCCTTTTCTTTGACACCTACTTGGCACAAACTGTTTGCAAGGTAGCTGCTGACACATTCAGACACTTCTGCTGCTGCAGCTTCTGAGAGCTGAAGCCTGGAAGGCTCACACACATTAAGATGCAAAACCTGCAGCGTACTGCAAATCCTACAAGTGCTCTGTATATCCACACGTGTAAGGACTTCACTTTTTATGTTACATTTAGGATTCCTAGGCAACATTAGGGTTGCAGTGGGGCAGCAAAGGAGAGACCTAACAGACAGGACTGCCACAGAAACACAGTGATAACAATGATATCCCAGCAATGGCCCTGTGAGAGGGAGATCATCCAATATCCACAAAGATACTACCAGCAGAAAGCCAGATAGAAGAACTAGGAGCATGATCACACATTTTAGTTCTCTCAAACACATTCGAGGCACATTTTGTTGTTCAGCTTTTATGAATCACAGTATTTTATCACATATTTTATGATTTAGCATTACCTGTCAGGCAAAAACTAAACAAATACAGGCTCTTTACATCTATTTGACAAAAAGCACCGTGAGACTCCTCATATTTTCTTACTCGTGCTTCTGTAAGGTAATTAAGAATCTTACTTGCTATGGGAACACCATTTGCTAACCAGCTTATACTAGGCTTTGGGTTGCCATTAGCTCTGCAGATCAATGTTCCATCTTCTCCAGGAGACAAAACCAAGTTTCTGGGTGCTGTTATCCAGTATGGAGCAGCTGGGTTTAAGAAAAGAGAGACAACAATTATTTTCCAAAATTATGCACCCATATTTTCCAAAATTATGTTACCATAAGGCACAGACATGGTAATCAGAAGATAATTCAAACAAGCTATGTGTAGACATAGACTTACAGCTATACTGTTACTTTATATGTACATATATATGTGTGTGTGTGTATATATATTATAGTATATATGTATGTGTGTGTGTGTGTGTGTGTGTGTGTGATACTCAATTAAGTGATAGATAATATATTGGCCAAATTGACCCCCAGGTCACCCACTGCATTAAAATTCTGAGATAAACAACAAGAGGATCTTTGTTTTATTTAGGGTTGACTGCTTTGAATCTAATTTGCCTTTCCTAAAGTAAGCAAAATTTATCTGTGTATGGCATTTACAGACACTACAGTGGTCTTCTGATTAATTTCAGAGATATCCATGCTCTTAGTAGTTAGGCTGTTAGGAATGAATTTAGGCTTGATTACGAAAAAGAGATTTCAAGTCAAGGGTGAAATTTTAAAATGGCACAATCCTTGGTTTCACTCAATTCAATGGCTGATTGCAGTGGGGCCAGATGTTTACCTGAGACAGATGAAAACACAGAGATCAAAATGTGTGAAACACTGGCCTTACTAGAAGATATTCACCTATTTCTCCATCCTTTTTTACAATAAATAACCATAAACATCATATATTATCACATCTTGCAATTAGTTTTCAGATTTTGTATTGATGGACAGATGCAAACAGAAAATTAAACTTCTGTTCTTAGAAAGGAAGTTAAATGTGATCATAAAAAGATACTGATCTACAACAAAACAAGTGACTATTTAGCATGCAAACTAAGCAACACAGCTGATTATTTCAATGACTAATTAACTGTCATTACAGTTTTTTGTTTCACGGTATTCACAGCATACTTACAGTTCCTATTTAGACAAACATGATGTAAATGTTTTTAGAACTGTAAGGCATCATCTTGGGCAAAAAACATGAAGAAGATAGGAACCCAGAAATACCAGTAAAACAGAAAAAGGAAGAAAAACATAAGACTGTAAGACAATAGTAAAATAGAGGAAAAAAATAATCTGGGCTATATGAATGAAGAAAAATGGAGAAAATGAGGATGAGACGATGAGGAGAGATAAGGAGGAAGATAGAGAAGCAAGAGAAAAAAACAGTCTAATGACAGGTAATCAAAGGATCTAAAATAAATGTAGTACTTGTGCAAATTAAGGCATTATCTTATTACTGTTACAGTAAAATACCAGTTTAGCCTGATGCTTTACAAAGTAGCATCAAAAGATGAAAAAGATATTATAGATAGTAAAGCCTTTCCAGTGTTAGAATTCAGACAATTGAGTATTTCCTTAGGGTGATTTTTAACTATTATCATTCATCCTTTTAGCTATACTTCATCCTAGAAAGCCTGCTTCGATTCTGCCTTCTGGACCCTTGACAACATTACATTAAAGATAATTTTAGTATTACCTTTCACAGTTACTGAAATGACATGATGAACTGAACCTAATGTATTTCTTGCTATACATTTGTAATTCCCAGAGTCAGCTTCTGAAACATCTATAATCTTGAGAGTTTTCTTGAAGTTTTCAAAAAATGTTCTGTTGGCTGGCAGTTCCCCACCCTCTTTGATCCAGCGGATTACCGGTGTGGGTCTGGAGAAGTAAAAGCAGATCAAATTTAAGGACTGAAGAAAAGGAAGATAAGAGTTCAATATGTTGATATCTTTAATACATGTTTTATAAATAATTATTTCAAGAGCCTCTACCCAGATTCTGGACCACATCCAACAAATACAAAAAATATACCAGCATTTGTTTCTAGGAAATGACAAGTCTCACTAACATTGTCAATGGCCATCTGTTCATAGGATTAATAATTACAGAATACATTTGTCTGCTGATTAACCTAAAAAAACTGATGGTTAATACACAAAGACAAGCTTCTACTATTAAATTGATGCTTATGGTGCTTTTAAAGGTAACTTCTATAAAATGACAAGTTTATAATTGTCCTTTATGTGAGCAATATCCTAACACTTCATGAACATCATAAGGTTCACAAAAGAGCTGTAAGGAGACAAACATTTCTTGTGAGAAATCAAAAAAAAGTCAGTGCTGAGCCAAGTATAGCTACTTGTCACTGCACGGAGTCTAAATCTTGGCTATGCCCCATGTTGTCCACTGAAGCTGAAAGTTGTTCAAACACATGGAGATATACTTTGAAAATTACAAGAAATTGCAATTTGTTGCTTACTGAATAGAATGTCCTCTTTCAAATGGTAATGGCTCTAAGCAAATGTTCCCTTAGCAGTCTAATATCACATATTTTATAGCACAGACACCTAGCAAAGATGACTTTAATTATGGTGTCAATGATTAGGAATAGTTGTTTCAAATAAAATCTGCATCTGGCCCTTTGTAGACAAGTATTGCCTCACTGATTATTTGTTTTTTTAATTACATGGCAGCTAAAGACATAAAGCCATATAATATATTACAGTCTATTTTTTTCACAGGTTATCCAGCCATTTTACTAGAATTTGGATCACCTAATACTTTTATTGCAGGGTTGTCAAAAGGCATATAACTATTTTGCAGATGAAGATTACCTAGGTTGGTGCTACTTCCATTCACAGGGGTGGTTTTGCTAGTGCTGCTGGGGCAGACACCTGAGCAGGCCACAGCTGAGACAGAAATACTGAGCACTGATGCTCAGATCAAGCTGTGCCTGAGCATGCCCTGTGGAGCTCATGCAAGTGAACACATGTGCATGGTGCTGTGGTGCATCATTTGCAATTATTGGCATTCCTCATGGCTACCTGAGAGCACTCTGCATCATATGCCTTTGTGCACGGTAAACATATTTACAGTTCTTGAAAAGGTTTTCTGCTTCTATTCTATAACCAATCTTTTCTCAGATTTCTTCCTGAGAATGAAACTGATTTAAAGATCAACCTAATTCATGAAGTTAAATAACTCTTAGTAATTTTCTTTTTGCACAATAACCAGCAGAAGCAAACTTGTATTGCATTGAAGAAGCAAGTACCAATTAAGCTCAATTACAATAAGAAATTAGATGTAAGGACCTGAAGATTTGTTCTAACAATTCCCACCTAGCAGATCTACTAAGTAGTTATTAACACACATAAGCTGTTTTCTTGGATTAGAACATCAAATTCTCATCTATTTTTATATAATTTGAGAACCTAATGACTGCAAACTTAGGAAAAACAACAGAGGCTTTATTCCTGACTGCAAATCTGTGCTTGAGTTCAGTCTATAGCATTTCTTGCCTGTTTCCTTTAAAAACAATGGTATAACCCATATCCTGTGCATAGGGTTTGGGGATATAAGAAGGCAGAGGCCATACATGCTCATAGCTGGTTTCAAAGTCTACTGATGCCAAGTAAATGGTGGAGTTCCTTAAAAAGCTCTTTCCATTTTACACTTCTGCTTCTTTGAAACACATAAGCTTATACAGTGGTCACGTTTTTAAGCATCTCTGAAATGTTTCCCTCTGTTTCTGTATTTCTATTTAGAAAAAAAATATGTCAAAAGTAACTCACAATCCTGCTGCAATGCACTCCAACAGAAGCACATTTCCTCTGAGTTCCACTTTGGTACTTGTGCTACCTGTTGGTGTTAGAAGAACTGGCTGCCTTTCTGTAACTGGCTTTGCTGGAACAAGAAGTAGTAAAACAATTAATTTCTAAATTTTATTCTAATGTCAATCAAGTGCATACATCCATTCTCACATTTTGAACAGAGATTTTGCTCCACATTGGCCATTTGATTAAAGTCATTGTGCAGCACAACTACAAAGCTGAACACATTAGTTTTTTGACAGACATAACATATCTGTTAAATGCCACAATTTTGAACACATAGAAGAGAAATGTTATTATTAAAAGACAAGAACAATTGATACAAAGCTTTTACATAAGCAACTGTGCAGTCTTAATCCTAAGTAGCTGCTGTTTCATTCAACAGAACTACAATGGGGAGTAAGGCCACTGGTGTGAGGCACAGTGCAAGACTGAGTGTTACTGAAAATTCCTGGGCTTCCATCAAAGTAAAAATAAAGCAAAGTTATTTTTAATCAGAAATATAAACCAAGGGAGTGAAAAGTACAGTCTGCTTTGGAATATGTTTTAATATTTTCTAGACGATGTGAGGCATTGTTTCAGAAATTAATCCTGGTATTTTCCTCTTACTATATATTTAACTTTAATTTAAGCTGTTCCCCAGTCTTGCAGTATAGAACCTTGATTAGCCTGTAAGCAATAACAACAGTAAACAGGCAGCTATAAATATAAGACTAATTTCTGACATTATACTTTGTTGGCTTTTGAAGAATATGGTATTTCCTATGCCTTCATGGAATTCAGAGTAAGAGTTTTCTGTAATTATAGTGTATTCTGTGAATACTCTAATGTTCTCTTGTAGCAATATTAATGTATAGAATTAAGTGGCTCTGAAGTGCTGTAAGAGTCCGAATCATTACAGTAAATAATTTTGTTTTTTAAAAATGGGATTAGAGACATAATAAACTCAAAGTTTGTTAGGGTACAGGATTTACTGATACATTAGCATAAATATAACATTTTGTTTTAATCCAGTATGTGCTGTGAATTCCTTAATAACCTGTTCACAATCAGCTCAAAGGTGTGGGAGAACAGAGAAGTCCAGAGTCAAGAACACAGCCAACAGTCACAGCAACAACTCATCTATCTACCCAGTGCTGGCACTGCCAAGGGCTGCAGACTCACTTGGCCAGACTGAGTGCTCAGAACAATTACCCATGGTAGTTCTGAGCTGGGAGCCAACACAACAGTGTTTTCCTCCCTAATTGTAGCTAATACAGTGTTTTGTGTTCAGGTACTTATTTCTTGTATGTCCCTTCTGAATAACATGTAATTTTTATGTAGAGAACTAAAACATTCTGTGCCCATGTTTTATTTTAGATTAATGAAAGTTATGGTTTAATATGCACAAAGCCCCATTTCACAAAGAAAAAGACAAAAAAATGGAATAAATATCAAGTACTTTCTATGTCACCCAATATCAAGTGGAGAGTCTAGAATCAGTGGTGCTCCAAAGTCAGCCTTGCTAAACACACATACATCGGTTCAGGAGGATTTAATTCAGAACATACAAAAAGGCCATTCAACATAGATTAATGGAAAGATCAGCTTAAACACCAAACAAACAAAACTTATCCTACCGCTATGAATTTATTGGTACATTCAGTAAGTTATTAAATGGGAAGTGGATCTGTTAGGTTCTTAATTGTTGTTATTTATTATGCAGCACATGACATTGAATAGTCCTAGTGATAATGAACATAATCAAACTACTAGGTAAATTGGAGGAAAAATATAAAAAAATCAGCACAATACAGAAGTCGTTTTTAAACTCTGCACCAGTGTGAAAGCACTATTTTATTAGAAGTGTTTATATTTTCTATGAGCCACATGTTACAAGAGTATTGAAAAATTAAATATTCGAAAGCATCACGCTGGGCAGTCACTTTGCAAAGTATGTATTATCACCAGCACTAATTGATACCTTTATTAGAAACTGAAAAAGGAGCAAAAGATTAAGTAGCCATGAAGGTGAAGTTAGTTAACTAAATGCTACTGTAAAACAAGGAGTATCAGTGGGGACCAGTGTAACTCACCACCATAAATATCAGTGTCACTCAAATTAGCAGCTATAGTGTCATTCAATGAATCCACTGAAATAAACAGAATATCATGAAGAAAGCATAAAAGAGGGATAAATAAAAGTTCTGGGAATCAAAAGGTGATGATGTGGCCACGGTGAGTTAATCAAGTGATTGATTAATTTGTTTCAATAGTTACAATAATCATAGTAACTTCATATTCTTGCATTGGAAAAACATTAGAAAACTGTTATTTTTTACACTCTACATACCAAATCTTAAACATTTTTTCAAAACACAAAGCCTTATAAAGTGAAAAATTACAGCTTTTAAAATCAATTTCATATCGAGAAAACTGGAGATTACGTTTCAAGTTTGCACAGTAATGTAATTTCTTATTCAAAACTGAAATGAAAAAATTCCTGAGCATAACACTACTTTAGCATGTAACTTGAGAACTCTGGCTAAATACTGTGCAAGTATGTAATTTGGTGATGCAATACTTACTGGAAAAGACTTTTACAGATATGGGTTGTTTCTGCTGTATAGTTTGTGTGTGATTAAATCTTGCATAGCAGATATAGTCCTCCCGGGTGTCTTCTGGTTGTACGTTAGAAAAATAAAGATCTCCATTGAGACCTTGGGAAACTCTTTCACTTTGAGGCAGCCTTTGGAAAGCTAAGGGAAAGCAAGAACACATTTATATTAAATATAATTGACACACTCTATTATTATGATCCACAGATTCCACATTCATTCAATTGCACTTGTTTGTGCCTTGGTACATATACAGACATTTCTAAGCTTCCTGATGAGATCCCTTGTCTACCCATTCTTCCCTACTGGGTTAATCTACAACTTACTTTAAGATCTCCAGCTGCTTTTAGCTTCATGCTTTTAGGCTGTATGTCTGCTTACTTCCTCTGTTCTACAGAGGGAAACTTCACCATCTGTGGTTTTGGTAAGCAATAATCTACTATGTAGAAAAACTGCAAAAACAAACTCACCATTATCCATCCAAAATATGATAGGTGGTGGTAAGCCAACAGGAGGTCTGCAGTGCAGTACTAGGGAATCACCTTCACGAACATGATTTGGTTCTAGTTTTTCTTTCGTCCACAAAGGCGATCCTGTAGAAAGTAATTTTGACACACACTCAAACCTTGGATTGGCAAAAACTCAAAAATTTAAAGGGAAAATGCACAAAGTATTCCAGAGAAATGAAAGAACTACATCCAGCAGAATGTTAAATCCTTTTATGTTTGCTAAAGTTTTCATTTTTGTTCTCTTTTATGTTTTCTTGGAAGAAAAGTAAATCAATTATTTATTGAAGGTATAATCAACTTATTCAAATTATTTTGTCTACTCACTAAAGGTTTGATAACAGTATCTTGCAAATTTTTGACTATACTAAAAAAAAAGGTGATGTGCTAAAATAGAAAAAGGGGTAGAAATTCCTGAAGCAGTATTATACACACACTCTTTAATTAAAATGTGAGAATGGCACATATTTAGCTGAGAAGCTTGAAAACTAAACTGAGATAAAGCTCATAAAAAGCTGTAGAAGCAATCTATCATTAATCAAAGAATTTTAGCTTGTTTTTAGTTCCAATCTGTTATGTTTTAAAGCTATTACAAAAACTATGGACTACAGACTCCAAAAACAGAATAAAAATTATGGTCATCAATTATGCCATCAATGTCAACAAATTATCCTTAAAGCCTTACAGACTTAAATATTTTATTCTAGCAGTAATGTCATACATACAATTCAGTTTTAAACATTATAAATTTATCCAGATGTATCAAGAAAAAAAAATAAATTAAATATTAAATTTAAAAAACAATTAAAAATTAAAATTAATTTTTTTGTAAAAATGTATTTGAGAGAACCTATAATACAGTACCATACCTGAGTATTAGAAAATAGGCAAGTATGACCAGTAGCATGGTCATTTGGATGACCGAAGTTTTAAGACAAGAAAACAAAAAGGCAAAAAGTTCATAAGCAAATAAGAAAACCAAAGTGTTTCCCACTTTAGGAAATTAAGAGCTTTACTTACTAGAAGGCCTTATAACGATATTGTTGGAAATGGCTGCTCCTCGTTCATTCCTTGCTGTACACTGGTAAACTCCCTCATATGCTTCTGCTTTCCCACCATTCATAATATTTATGACAAGAGTCCCTGAATTTGGTTTCATTGTTACCTGTGCATCTTTATCTATGTCAAAATGAGTTCCATTGCGCGTCCAAGAGAAGCTAAAACAATAAAAACAAAAAGAAAAGTTTATTCTTAGCTGCTTTTTGTAGATTGTATGAAAAAAAAGAAGAAAAAACTAATTAACAAAAGTAGATATTATATTTTCATTAGCAGATAAGTAAGACACGTTCTCAAACTAAATTAACTAATTAAGCAATACAGAACTCTTACTATAAGAAATCTAGCAATATTTTAAGATAAAAGGTTTGGCTGAGCATATTAAAAGGAGCTATTTCAAAGTTAATTATTTTTTTAAAAAATACATAAAAAATTTCTGAGGTTAATCATATATGGAAAAGAACTGTTTTCCTTTCTACTAAAAATGATGCAGTAACATCTGCAAGAACTGATATTGCTAAAGCTGCATTAGCATTTGCATTATAAAACCTATTGTTGAAAGGGTTTATAAACCTGTCTTTAAAAACTTGCCCAGGGCTGAAATATGTCCTCTCAGGCCCCAGCAGGAGACCATTTCTTTTAATTGGTTTGGCGATTTTGAAGTTATGCAATTGTATTAAAGACTGTGGTGAGTTTGAGATTTTTTCACTATTCTAATGCAAACAAAATTCTCTAGTAGAAATTATATAGTCTAATTGCCTTTATTTAACCTAGTAAATTTATACCAATTCTACTCAAAACAAGAGATGCTTTGAAAAGTAGTCCTTAAAAATGAAGACTCATTGAACTCATAAAAAATTGTAAAGAAGCAGAGATTCACAGTCTACAACTTAGACTACTGTAAACACCACTTTCTTACTTAAGCTTTGTTTATGGTCAGAAGTAGAGTCACAGAGAGCTTGACCAAGACCTACGAAATGCTGAGCACTCACAGCTTCAAACTCTGTGAACAGCAGTTTTTGTAATTTTTACACTTCAGCTTTACAATCTGAAGCCCAAACACTCTTTCTGCTGGTTAGAATGCTTTCTAAAGTATAAATGTAAATGGTACTGGAAAAGCTCAAATTCTAACTGACTCAAATTGTGCACTGACCTTCTGCAGCAGGACTGGACATGACATTTGCACCTTATGTTGGGGGAGAGAAGACCTGGACCTGCAGCAGTGCTGCACCACAATGCAGTGTTTTTGGGAGGACTACCATGCATAGTGAACTAACAGAGAACCTCTTTCTTGCAACTTTGCAGATGAAATTTCAGAATGTGGGGTTTCTGTTACCAGTGTTAAGGATGCAAGAAAGTGTAATGTAAATTCAATGAGAGGTGGTAAAAGTGGTACAAACCCCTGAATTTGAGATACGTGATTTGAGATGAGTCAGAGTCTTTGCTGCTCCAGCTATAGGTAGCAGCACATCCACAATCCTTTATGCTAGGCGCTCTCACCAATAAGAAGTTATCACACTGATATCACACGATTCACACTGTGGGCTGAGAAAGTCCACCTTTGACTTCAGAGCTCTGGAGTAGTTCAAGTTCCAATATGCATTTGCAGATTATCAAGAGTGATGGACCAACCAGACTAACTATTAATAAAAATTAAATAAATGTCATATCTCAAAAAATAAGCAAGACTAAGTACAAGCCTAAAAAACTCATTTAAAAATTCTGTACTTAAAACCTGTCACTTCCTCTGTAGCACAAAAACAAAGCCATGTTTGATGGGGAAGATGAGGATGTACAGCAGAGAGCCTTGGCACATGGCTCAAGTATGTCAGTCTCACAGGCAGCACTCCTTTTCTCTCAGGCAATTCTAATCAAAAGTGTTCAAGAGAAACATCAGCAGAAGCAATACAATTGTCCCAAAGTAGATAATAATCACCTGATCCTCCAGGTAAGCACCCAGACTCTTAAAAATGGTATTGGGCCAGCGAAATTAAAATGCTAGAAAAAAAGCAGCTCTGTGGCACTCCTGTCCTTAATGGAACACTAGAAAGGGTGAGAGTATCCCAGACAATCTCCATCTTCTCCATTCTGCTGCCCAGAATGATAATGACCATGATGCCAAGGCAACCAGCAGAAGCAATGCAGAAAAAACCCTAGATTTTCAGAAGAAATATATCTAACAAGCTCAGTCTGTGTCTGAATGAGCAGTATTAGACATATCTTGCTAGTAAGATGTAGCATAACACTGCTAGAGTAGAGAGAAGCACATTTCTATGTTCACAGTCTCTGCAATCAGCAGCATTTACTAACAATGCCAGAATGTATCAGGGCTACTGATGTTTCCCATGCAGGTACTCAGTAACTTGAAATGAGTAGCTGTCAAATATTTCAACATGCTGAAAGGTAATCTTAAAATGGACAATGAACAGGAATCTGATCTATTTCTGCCAAAACCAAAATTTAAGGCTATTAAATACACAAAGCTGCTGATCAATAAGACTGATACAGACTACATAACTTCTGACAAATTGTATTTCAAGATCAGCCTCATAAAATGGAATTATTTACAAAACATTTGAATGTGTTAGCGTTAGTCTGACTTTATTCAATGTCCATTCTTCTTAAAGACTATGACTGAACCAGGCACATTATCCAGCTCACAGTACAGCATGCCTCCTACTGTGTTCCATGGGCATTTACCTATCTGCTCTTATAATAATCAAGCATTATTTTACTGTTAGAGTTTTGAGAAGAAAACAAATGCTACAATTTCTTGATGACTCAAGAAACATTTAAATGTCAAGTGTGATATGAGTCAAAACTGTGCCACTATCTGGTAGCTGTGTAATTTACAGAGGTACGGATGTGTGCATATTTCTGCATGTGCAAGCATATTCATACATATAATCTTGATCTTGTTCATTTACAAAAATTACAGTATGTTCTCCTAGTTCTTCCATACTCTTAGGCCAATGAAAAGAAAAGAAAAAAAAAAAAAAGCTACTAACCTAGGAGGTGGCTTTCCTTTGGCTTCACACTGTATTACAATATTCTCTCGAGGGTCAACAATGTAATCTTTTGGAGATTGCTGAGTTATCGTAGGAGGTTGTGACACTTCATTATGAAATACAACAAAGAGAGATGATTTCAACAATATTTTCAAAGTATCACCAAGACACTTTTGTGAGCAAAGAAAGAAGAATTGCAGTTAGCAGCCAAATCATTTACAGAAGAGTGGGATTAAAGTATCCTTTGTATCAGGAGGCTGAAACTCTCTACCCTTGTAAATCAGTGTAGTTATACTAACTTCCAACT
This sequence comes from Anomalospiza imberbis, assembly GCF_031753505.1. Taxonomy (NCBI): domain Eukaryota; kingdom Metazoa; phylum Chordata; class Aves; order Passeriformes; family Viduidae; genus Anomalospiza; species Anomalospiza imberbis. The sequence continues at coordinate 27,683,352 of NC_089685.1, read as the reverse complement.
GAGCTATCCTGATTTACAGCAAATGAAGGTCTTGGCTAAAAAGTTTAATGAAAATATCACTATTATACCTCAGATTTCAACAGATTTTCACAAAACCAAAGGACGATCAAATTCTAAGTCCAAAAAATCTGAAATCAAGAGTTGCAAGACATAAACCTCCACAAAATGTTTTTTTTACATAGAAGGAAAAAATATACATTGCTTTATGCTTCTAAATATTTTGTATATTTTCAAATTCTCTGTGGATGAAACCTTTCCACACATTTATTTTGCTTAACATATTGCATTAATCTACAAAGCATGCTTTTAAGAACTACTTTTCAGGAGTAAAAAATATGTTATAAGCAAAAGACACTGTTAGAAATGACAAAAATAGTATCTAGTTTCCAAATAAAGTAAACATGTAGGAAAAGTAAAGCACCAATTCCCCTGAAGAAACCCATTAAAAATATAGTCTTGTGAACTGTTCCAGGAGAAGCAATCATTTAACATTTGTGATTTTTCAAGTACTATAAAACAAGTAGCACAGAACAAAATTGATTGACCTGACAAAGCAGTTGGTGTCTACCTATGGTAAGTAATTTACAACCTATTACCATTTTTACGCCCATTTTTGCATTAAAAACACTGTGATATTAAGATAGTGAGAAAGGTGTCTTCCTCAACATTATTAATATGTTTATAGTTTAGTGTCACCTAAATAAATGTTTAATAACATGCCCATGAACATCCCTGTCTCAGTGCTGTAAATTCCCTGCCCAGCAATACCCTTTGCTTGTGCTTTGGGGTAATTTCTAGCCACTGGAACAAAATATTTCTGCCATTAGAGTTAGCTGTGTTCCCATGCATCACTCTAGACAGTTAAAGTTCTACAACTGGGATTTTCATTTAAGTCTTCCTTAAGGATAATATTTCATATTAAGTACTCCTTTGCACAGAAAGAGGTACCTGTCTGTATAACCCTACCTGCAAGAAACAGTGAGGAAAAGAAATCAGATCATGGAATCATAACAAAGCACAGCAGCCAAGCAGAACAGAACAGGCCACAGAGAACTGGGTTCAGCTCCTCACTGCACAGGGGAGAATCCTTGGAAGAGGAAGGCAACATTTTACATGATGCCTTTGTGTGTATTTCTTTAGGAGTACTTGAAGGCAGTCTTTTTCCCTCTCAGAGGCATTTCTCAGCTTCAGAGAATGTCAGATGCTTACTTGGGAAAAGCAAATATACTCTGAAAAAGGATATTACACAAACACTGCCCAACCTATAGGATGTTCCATCTGATGCACATCAAAGACCTGAATTCTCCATTCCTGTGTTATAGACTGCACTTAAAACGGATTAAATTAACCATCAAACTAAAGCTAAGTTAGAACCCATAAAATCTGAGCTCTACTTAAATAGCTATATCCCCTGTAGATATAAAAATATGTCCACATCAGATATGTAAAACAGTATAAAAGTACAGATATTCCAATAAATTTATTTTTTATCAAATATATTTACTCCTGAAAGTAGTAATAAAACACTTCACATGCTGATATTGAGTAAAGATTTTAATGTTCAAATAGCACACCATCAAAAATCACACCATTAATTTATTCAGAATATCATAATGTTATTTTATGTACAGTAGTATTTTCTGAACACTGCATGCACAAAACATCCAGATACAGCAAACCAAGTTATCAACAAGGTGTCAGAATCACACATCTTTGGACTGCAAATTAAATTTGCAACACAATCGGTATTAATTTTCAGCAGCACACAGCCTATTTTTAGGGAAGAGTAACTTACATTCTTCTAGCAGTTTTGCTTTTATTCCCACATCAGAATCAGCAGTTGAATGGACAAATGGAGATTAAAGAGAAACATTCGTTAGTGAAGAGAAAAATAGCAATTTTGAGAGGGAAGATAAGTAGCTCTGACAAGTACATTGGTCACCATTAAAAAGAAAACATTTATAACATTCAGCACTGCAACCCATGCAGCAATGCCTGAAATTCCAACCACAATTTCCATTGTTTCAGATATTACTACATTTATCTTAAAGCTCTTGGCATGAGAAACTTTCCTGAAGTGTTGACTTTTTAAAGGCAACCATGCTATGTGGTGTTGGTCTTGCAAGGACATAAAACACTACTACTGAGGAGACAGCAGCAAACCAGAATTAATGGAGTGCTGCACTCATGCTGCAGTCAAAATCAATCCACCCATATGATCACATGGAAGAACAAAGAGAATGCTTCAGGCTAAAATTACTCTTGTAAAGACAAAAGCACCTAATTCTACTTAACAGATTTGCAACCCTTTTTGGTTTGAAAAAAAAGTAAACAAAAAAAAATTCATCTTAGCTCTCAGATCTTTATTGCTTAATTTCAACATTTTGCATAAACACGTCTCTTCATCAACAGGCCAAATGTCCCTGAGTCCCTATATTTTCAGTCATTCCTGGCCTGCTTTGAGGAGACACTGACTAGGAACTAGTGAACTTGCTACAAATATGAATTTCTATGAATTTCTAACCTGGAGGAAACCTAAATATTCAAATAATCAAGTATGTTCTCACCACTAGGTCTCTATGGTGGGTATTCTCTATGTGGGTACTCAGACCCACAAAAAAATCTAAGTCCTTCCTTTGTGGTGCTCGCCCAGAGACCATTCTCATCATTATTTATGAAAGAAATACCATCATTCCAGATGTAATTTCTGGCTAAAAATTCAAGTATGTGACTTTATCAGACCTCACAAAGTTATTAAGCATGAAGTAGAAGGGAATTAAATCCTCAGTACAGAATTAAAATGATAGATCCAAAAGGGCTTTTAATTTTTTTTTTTTTTTTTGTATTGATGCATTTCTGGCAAATTTAACCTGCTCTTAAGATAGTGATATTAAAGAGGTGCAGAATTTATATTAGTTGCTAAACTACAAGACAGATTTAAAACACTATAGCCTGCAAAGATGTTTAAAGAGAAAAATTAAGTTTTGAAACTAACACATTCATTTATTCATCAATCTTTCAAAGCCTTCTTTAACCCACAGCAAGCTGGATGTGATTCAGATATATTGATTTTGTTACAGAAATACAGGTCATTGGTTTGATAGGCTTGTAAAATGCATGGGTAAAAAAAAAAAACACCAAAGCACTTGCAATGTATGTCAATGATTATTAAATAAAAACATGCATTTCTGGAAGGTAGGAAGGTATCAAAACCACAGGGGTAAAGAAAACCATGCAGATTAGAATCACAGGCAAATTTACTCATGTATTAATCCATCAATTAAACACCAGCCCTAATGTTCTCTTCCCTGGAAATTAGTTTAACAAATGAATCGTCACTGAGAGGTGCAACATGGCTCACTGAATTCTGAAAAAGTGATCATGTTTATCTTAGAAAGAAAACAGCAACTTGAAACATGAGTAGGTTAATAAAATTAGCTATTGAGAATGTAAAATGCAGAAGCTACCATTGCTTCCTTTTCAGCATGGGCTGCTACCTTCAAGATTCCCCACTAACAGAGTCTTATGTTAGACAAGAACTTCAGATCTTGGGATTTCCCCTCCTCCAGACATTTCCTCATGTGCTAATGCTGGAGTTCCCTGCTCAGCACATTTCTAACATTCTTTTAAGTAAAAGTTCTTAACTGTTTTCAGGCACTGCTTAAGAAATTAAAGAGCCTTACTTACCCTTTTGCATCAAAAAATAAGATGCTTTGAGTGTCTGAATTTTAGGTATTTGAATTTTTTACTAGCTCTCACATCAGCTCCTGGGAACTCTTCTCTGAAGTTAAGGGTGATTGTTTACAGCCACTAGGAATTGTCCTGGGATTTTTAGAAAATTATCAATATGATCTTAATTTCACAAATAATTAGCATTTAGCAGGGCTTTTCTGGCCTTCCTCAGTTCGATCAAACAAAGTGTATCACTGAAGTGTAAGTAGGATTCTGTGAGAATCCTGTGTTAAACCTCCTCAACTGAACAATGTAACTCATTTTATATGCACAGGTTTTGAACATCTTCAGTAAGTCAGTGGAAATATTCATAATTATAATGTCCTGGCTGAAGTGACCAAACACACTCTATTTTTAGCTCCATGTTGGAGTTATCTTCAGCTTCCTACAGAAATTATTTAATTAATCTTCCATTATTCTGCACTTATTTATCAGGTTAATACTTACAGTCAAGAGGTACATCCAGTGCAGAAATAATTTGGCACAGAAAGAGAACCAGGGAAGTTTTGCTTGTAGGTATGCTCATCTTTTTCATCATGATTTTAGGCTGTACTGAGTAAATCACACTTGAAGAATGAAGTTCAACTTCGTAAGACTAGATAGCTTGCAGTAGATATGTAAGTATAGACAAGAAACCTGATAAATAAAAAACAAAAGAACAATATGCAGATACAGTGGAGAGGTAAATGATCACATGCATCTTAATAGTATTTTGAAATACAAGCAGTCTAAATACTATATCTAAAGATAAGAGTTACACTATGTGTTCTACTGAAACCCAAGAAATTCACAAATTCTTAGGCCACCTACATCATAACACTTTCCTAAAGACACTAGTGAAGAGCTCCTATAACCTTAGTAAATGTAAATACAAGTGTCTTTCCTAAGAAGGATAAAGCATCAGTCAGACCATCTAGTTAAAACAAAAGAGTATATACTAAAGATAACAGTCGTCTGAAGTAGATTTAGAGGATTAAAGCTCTGAATGCCCACCTAGTCTCTCCTTCAAGCACCCTGCACCATTCCTGGAAAGAGGCATTGTATGCATCGACTCCAGTGAAAACATGTCAAGCCATGAATTTGCTAAGTAAACTGTGGAATTTTTCTGCAGCTTTGACTTAGGTATACCAGCTTGTCCCCATTTTGGAACTCTTTCTAATAGGACGGCTGTAGACCGAATACACAAGACTTCATGACGGTGCTAAGGTGCTACCATGTGTACTGTACCTAGGCTCCTATTTCTGGATATCTGATTCCTCTCAAAATAGATAACATCAAAATATTTTGTCATTTCTAGCCTGAAACCAAAATATAATTGACTGACAGCATATTCTCAAACACTTTTCTCCTCCTTTCATATGTGACTGTCAGAAAAGAAACTTAAGGGAAATCTGTTCCTTGAAATGTGCTAGATTTCCCCCCTCAGCCAAGCATGAGAGATCACATTAGCCATGCAGAATGATTTTGGTTCCCTCCTCATTTTCTGCATTCAGGACCAAGCTCTAGCTGAGAAGAATGTTGGAGGAGTGAAAACTAGCTGTGTGCAAGCCTCATCAGCATCACCAGTGACCTACAAAGAGCTATGCAGCCCTAGAAATCCAAATGGTGCTTGCACAGTAAATGAACATTCACCGAGAAAGTACTTCCCAGATGAATCAGAAAGTTCACAGTGATCAGCATTAATTCACCTTGAAGAGAACAATTGCTCAGCTCTGGCTACAGATATGAAACACAAAGCTATCCGGTCTGCAAGGAGTTAAAGTTGCAAAGAAGCAGCTGCTTTAAGAATGTTAAATTAAGAGTTGTTTGTGCTTCCTGAAGTTACTTAAACCAGTCTATGGTTAGAATTTCCTTCAATTTTCACATTACAGAAGAAATTATGCCTTTTAATTGCTTCTGTAAATTATTTTTCTCTTTGTACAGTCCTCTGAGCAGAGACTGGAATTAGAAACTAGAACTGAGGCACGGAGCTCTACTTCTCATCATAACGTAGGACATCAAACTCTTTACTGATTCTTACTGTCACTATCTGTAAAACCAATTTTTCTTTCAAAATAAGAATATTCCAGTAGGTTAAAGTTCTAGACATGTACTACTTGGAGTTGCTGGGAACTGCTGACTGGGGCATCCTGGAAGAGAGCAAGTTGCTTATCAACATTCCGAACTATCTCTAGGACTGCACACCATAATGTAACAACTAATTATTTATCATGGCAGACTAGAAAAATTACAAAAAAAACTCATCAGAAGAGAGGACACCATAGTTCTGGCCTTTGCATAATTATTTATACAAACTGGAACTGCACAAGCAGGCATGGTGGCATGCTAACCTACAAAATACTCAGAAAGGGGTTCAGACATGTAGCAGGAAAGCATGAAAAATACTCAGACTTTCCTAGAAAAACAAACTGAACTTTCCTACATTTTAAATGAGCATCCTAAATTGCTGGGGGTTGAGCTGGGAAAGGTGAGAAGTTTTTTCTCCATCCCATTTTGGCACGTACAGTTTGCTATGCTCCTGCTGCAGTGAGCAAGGGGAAAGAGTAGAACTTCTGTGGAGAGTGCCTGAGAACACTCCAGCATGTTTCCTGCAATGAAGTGCTCTCCAGAAAAGCTGATTTTATTCCAGCGACTGCAGCTGTCTGCTCTTCTCCAGTTAAAATAGGTTCTCCCCACTGTTCTCCTGATCTTTATGTCTCCTCATTACAGTACCACCACAATTATCAAGGTGCCCTCTCTGTGCAATGACCTGGGATTTACAGGATATTCTTTGAAGTATTACACAAGTGAACCATGACTTCTATTGTTTCTTCTCCATGCAACATTTCAGTTCTCCTTACAAAACCCTGAAAACCTGATTATCCACTTTATTGCCTTGTTCTTTTGACATGTAAAATGAGTATTGCAGTGATTTGAGAGTATTGTAAAATTAAATTGCATTTGCTTTGAACAAGTACAAATGAATACGCAAGCACTGATGAATCAGGCAGGGGCAATTAAAATGATTGGGAAAGTAATACTCTTGAGAAATTGTCTCATATTGTCTACCTCTGCTACTGCAAAGTTCCAGTAGGATACATATTGAATCTACTGCTGGGATGTTTGGATATAATATGGGAATTCAATCTCAGAGAGCCAATGCACCGTAAGGATTTGTGATAGAATATTACTGAAAATGATTTTAGCACAACGGGCTGCTCTTGCTGAATATACTCAAGATTAAGTCTGGCATAATTTAGTATGAATAAAACAGCTGCTATGTAGAACTAAACATTGCTTTGACATAACATTATCTGCTACAAAATCAGGACAGGCCTCTAAGCACAGATCAATGTAAAGGCTACAATTGCAAAACTTGAAATATTTATACAGCAGATTGCATTTTCCTCCACATAATTTATGTACAATCTCTTGTAACTTTTTTCCTACCCTTTTCATAGGAAAGGGTATTCATAAAACTTTTCCTACCCTTTTCATAGGAAAACACATATATTGTGACAGTTTGTTCAGGAGTTTACTCACCAATTTGTACAAAATAAGATTTTCTATACCTGCATACCTCCTATGTACCTAACAAAATGTGACTTGTTATGTCTTCAGTGCTTCTTGATGAGATGCTGATTGTGACTAACAACATGGACTAAGGATTGAAGCTATGGGATAGCAAACAGGAGTAGAGTTAAATAAAAATGCATAAGCAAAGTGCAATAGTATTTCATAACAAAGGGTAATTTCAAAAGGCAAGGGTTGTATCCAAGTATTACAAAAGAACCAGGATCAAGTGAGAGACATCAACCTTTTTTTCATTTGGGAATAAAAAACAAACTAACAAACAAATGCTTTTTAAAAATGACCCACAGAAAGCCACAATTAGAAGAATGAAGGCACCTGAGGTGAGACTGAGGTAGACTATATGACAGAAGATCAAAACACAGCTGGTTCCCAGTGGTCTCTTCACTGGGACCATTTGCCTATAAACAGCAAAACCAGATACTTCACAAACACTGAAGGAGCTAGGAAAAACAGCATGTATATGCAAGGGATAATTTGTAAGGCAGAATTCAGGATTCCTTTTGTCAATGTAAAGGGACAAGGATCTCCTCAATGTTAAGACCTCAAGAGCAAATGAATCACAGAATTGCTAACGCTGGAAAAGACCTTTACGATCATCAAGCCCAGCTATCAGCACAGCACTGCCAAGTTTGATAGTTCACTATGATTCTAAGTGCCACAGCTACATGTGTTTAGACACCTCCAGGGATGAGAGCTCAACCACTTCCCTGAGAAGCCTGTTCCAGCGTTTGATAATTGTTTCAGTAAAGAAATTTTTCCTAATATTTAATCTAAACCTTCTCTGGAGCAATTTCAGACAGTTCCCTCTTGTACTTTTGCTTGCTACTTGGAAGAAGACGCTGGTACATCATGGGTTACATCCTTCCCCTCTGAAGGAGAATCCATCCTACCTACTCACTCTGATACTCCCTGAATCATGTCCAGGCACTGTAGAATTACAACTGGATCAGGTCAGTATTTGCCAAAGAGAGTGTTAACAACTGAACAGTATCCACAACTGTAGAGCAAACACCCACGCGCGCACACACACAGAGGATATTTTACTATACTATACCAGCACTGAGTAATACTGATTTCTAATTGGAATATTAATACAGACAGACACACTAACAACTGACACCTGAAAACTGAGTCAACTGAGGTGCCAAATGACAGAGAGGACACATTTTTCTTCTAGCTATCTTCAGCAGAAACATACAACATATTTAATTTCCTTGTAAGTGCAGCTGCACTTTTTTAGGATGGAAGAGCATAAGGAAGTGTGTTTACTGAAATTCAACCTAGTGCAAAGTTAGACAGTATTTTCTAAACCTAATACTGTTTCACAGAGATTTGATGCATCACTGATTATGCATTTCTACTTAATTACATTATTGTTAAGACAAAATGTCTTTAGAAATGTGAATGGAAACTAAGGTCAAGAAATGTAAAAGGGTTATTAAATTGCAAGACAGAAAAACTAGAATATTTCATACATATTAGGAAAAAAAATCATTATCATCCATATAGACATGATTGAATTCATGCAGAACAAGTTAGACACTGGAGAGATTAGAGAAAAATTATTACTTTGCAAAAAACTTCCTCTGCTTCATTTGTCTGATGCTTATATTTTTTCTCATAGTGAAAGACAGATATAATTAGAATATACCAAAAATAAAGTTCTCAAGGAAATCTGTTTCATAGCAGTCTTATATCCACAGAAACATGAAAATAAATTTCAAATGGCATAAATGTATTTAATGATTTGTACATTAAAAAAAGTGTTGCAAATTATAATGAAAAAGTACAAAATGCTTGCTTTTGAGGACAACTGAATTACCCTAATCACTTAATGAAATGTCTTTACAGGACTTATGTGTTTTACACAACTACACTAACTATGCAAGTATTAATAAGAAGATTAAAAATATTTTTGAACAAATGGTTTAAAATTTCACAGTTCTTTTTCAGGTTATCTAGTATTTGCAATAATAGGTCACATAAAAATGCTAATGAGAAACAACTATTTAATTAAAATCTTTCAAATAAAAAAAGATAGCAATGCACTTAGTGTCAAACTACCTAAGTGGCATGGGCACAGCACTACTTGAAAAAATAATGCTATTTAACAAGTATAATTCTAACTGTTTTTATGGAGGTAATATGACATAATAGACTAAACATCCATGTATGTGTTGACAGACCCGAACAGTATTCAAAATTCTGCTCTTGAATAATCTTGTAGTCAATTAAGTGCCCACTGCTTTGCTTTCCCAATCCATCTCTTACCTATTAGATGTAAATTATCCAAGTTATGGTCTATTTCCAGGTAGCTGGTCTTAATCTACTTACCACAGGACACATAGCTTTAGAGTGTCTGAATAGAGGTGTCAATAAAAAGAAATAGTTTTTAAAACTTTATAAAAGCACACCACATTAGAACTATTTCTCATCCTCAAGAACTCTGGAAAACACCACAGTGCTTTGCTCCAAGTTTTTAATTTGTCACAATTTACTATAAATCTATCCTTTAAAGTCATCAGGGAAAACTAAATCATTTTCTGTGATCTCCTGTTTATGAAGCTTAAGTCCATTGCTTTGGATTTGGCTACACTGTACATGGTATAGGGACATCCATCTAAAGAGAACTGGATGAAAAATAAACTACACAGACAGAGCTCCTGAATTCAACAAGATCTCCTCAGAACTAATTCAGATGCTTCAGGTACTTATTAGGGTTAGATGTTCATATGCACTTAGCCATTTTCAAGCTATTTTGACAAAGGCAGATGGCCTTGTGTGCCACACTCTAAATGTTCTCAGCAGTTCAATATACAGCAAAAAACATCATCCTGGTTACACTCCTGAACTGCCACTACACTCAGCATGACTGTTTTGGCTCTGAGAATGTACTTAAGCATTCATAGTGGTCCCCTTCCTTTCCATAATCGAGTCACAATTTACAGTCTCTCTACTCTCACACTCGAATTTCCACTAGGAGAAAGCCACTTAGTCCTTGAAACTTCTTTACTGACAATCCTGTATTAAGACCTGCTGACTGGTTTGTTGTTCATCAAAGTCTGGTCTGTTCTGTAACATAGTTCAAGTCATGTTTTTATTAATTGGTTTCACATGGCAGTAAGTCAAATGCTTTTCAAAGTCTTTTACATCGACACCATCATCTTACCAAATTTGTAATTTTACTAGATATTAAAAGATTAAAATCAAGATTTTGTCAATCATTTGTTTGACAAGGTCTACTTTCCATAAAACTCTGAGCAGAATCAATTTTACTCAGGCCTTTAATTCCCTATCAGCTGAGTCCCCAATCAGCTTTTTCCATATGTTCACTGTGATTTATATCAGGCTATATTTACCCTGCTCAATCTGCTTGTCTATTCTGAATCTGGGCAGAGCACCAGTTACCTTCCAATCTTAAGGAATACATTAAAAATGAAAACCTGTGAAACAGATATCTTCCCCACTGGCTCCTCTGGAGCTCACAGGCCCATGACACCTAGACTTGCTGAGTGACATAACAGTATGTATCTTTAACACATATTATTCAATATCTACTAATGGTTACTATGACTAAAGAGGCTTTTCATCCTAATATGATGCATCATAAATTTTCTTCCAATTAATTGTGTTACTTAAAATAATATAACAACATCACAAAACAGTGTTTCTGTTTCTAAGACTTGGTCCTATAAAAAAAACCCAAATATTTGCCTGCGTGTCTCCACCATGGCAATGACCAACACATCTGCCATGAGAACATGCCTAAAATTTCATAGCTGCTAACTGGATTTTTTTGGTAAATCACTATGAACACTGGGATACAGCTAAAAAAGCAGAGATAGGGGTCCTTAAAAACTCCACTCATATTTCAACTGTCTGCTCAAGAAATACAATCTAGGAGCACCAAAAAATGTAGAGGAAAAATCCCAAACAACTGAACACGGAGGTCAAATATCTAACTAAGGGCTACAGGTAAGCTTGTAAATTCAGTCAGGTGTCAGACTTGAATCCTTAAAGCAGCAACTTAGAGTTGATTTTTAGAACACTAGAGCAAGGCTAATCTGTGCTTAATATGTAAACTGTTTTACATATTCCCTGAAGGCCTGTATTGGATTTGGCCCTTCTGAGGATTTAAACAGAGTAGCACTTACTTTTTAGATCCTGCTCAGCTTAAATTATTAACTGCTTTGGCTGGTGTGACTACAGACATGGTCAAGCAAAGCTGTGGATAGCCCTCAAATAGGTAGGTAAGCTTAGTAAGCCTAGCAAGTTTAGATGCCTCCAGAATCAAATCAGCATCTGATTTGATCTAAACAGATGTCTCAGTCTTGCTTGGGTTCTTTCTGGTGTCCTAAATACTTGACTGGATTGAGATTATTTTACCTTTTTAATCCCCTCACATAAAAATGATGGAATGGAGCATAAAACTAATGGTGTAGTGACATCTATTTCAGCAGTCCTTTACAGCCTGAACAAATACACATCATCTCTTATGCATGTATACATACTTTACTGTTTTTCAAAGACTTGGTTGAGATGTTTGAATTTAGTGTAACTGCAAATCTGCTGAAGACCGTGAGTTTACAATGGAGGGAGTGAAAACGTAACTTGCATAGTTTGGCTTGAAGCAAATCACTAAATATGGGGATCAAGGAGAGGAAAGAATTCTGCTTAACCATTAAAATTCTCAGTAAGTTAGAATTCAGAGTAAGTGAGAGAAAATAAACTAAGAAAACACATTTTTACAGCTTGGAGATGGTAAAAACAAGTACGTAGATGATGGTGTCATTAGGACAGTTCTTCATGCTTTGACACTTTTAGAGCATGCAAATAATCTCGTTGCTCCTTAAGTACAAATAATTCAGCACAAACTTCAATAAGACAAACATTTTCAACGGGCCCATCTCTTTCCCTCTGAAATGTTTTGCAATAGAACAAAAAAGTGCTTATAAGAAAAAAAAATCAATGCATCATCAGCCTGCTTTGACAGCCATACCATAGTGAAGTGGTAAGTGAAGCCATACCCTGAGTGAAGACTCTCAGCTCAAATCCTTGTAAATATGCAAAGGGCATAAAAATATAGCTCAGCTGAAACACTCCCTGAAATATTAATTTATTTACCTGGGAGATGTGATGAAACAGACGTTCTTTCTATTTTCCTAATTTTTTTCTACCCATCAGAATTCAGTGCAGCGGTTTCAGAGCAATACCTAAGGAGAAGGCAATATACTCTGTATTACACTGGTTAACTATCTTCTTCACATCCCTACAGCTAACCCCAAAAGCACTGACTGTCCAGAAGTATTCCTGCAATCTTGGAGATACTCTTGAGAAAACCATACCGTGCAAAAGAGCAGAATCTGATTCACAGATTCAACTTCCCCAACTCTACTTGGGGAACTAGAGCAGAAACCACTAATATTAGCATGAAATGCTGGAATAGTTATGCTAAAGAGGAGGTCACGCAGAATAGGGACATTGACAGAAACTGAGGACTAAGGCATTCTGTCAGGTTTAAAACCCTAACAAGTACATGAACAATGGAGGGTAAACAGTGCAGAGGGAACAAACTGTACAAACTCCAGCTAGCTGCCCTGGGTACATTTTTTGGAGATGGGGGCTGGGGACTAGCCATCTATGTGCAACACCTATTTAACAGGTAAAAGTTAGCCTGCTTGCTCATTTAATTTTAAATAATTCTGTTGAAGTAGTTACAATTACATCTGTTATCTGCCCACCATTAAAAACTGAAAGGAACAGAGAACTGTGACACAAACATTTCAACACTATAGAAATATTCTTGCCTTTCTCTCTCAAAGTGAGAGTTGATAATCTTCACAATGATTACAGCTGTGCAAATCAAGTCTGTTCCTGTTTTATACAGCACTAATTCATACTGCCACTGCTCCCAGCAAAATTTACATGGGACCTAAGTAAATGAACCAACTTATAATTTGTTTGCAGATATCATCAGTGTTGTGGTACATTTCATACCCAGGTCGCTACGCTTGGGAATGCTGCTGAGGATCATATGTGCAGGGGTGAATAGTGTCCTAACAATGGTTAGAAAGAACTTGCCTGTTTCAAGATTCTCTGAAAGTGATTTCTGAAGCGATTTTGACATCATTGGACACCTCAATTCTATAGATAAAATAAAGCAGGGAAGGTTGGAATTTAAGTTTTCTTTTTTTCTCCACTACCTTTTTCTTTTTTTTTTTTTTCTTGAACCTCTGCCCAGCCAGAGTGAGGCCACCTCTGGAGTGCTGTGTCCATTTCTGGGCTCCTCAGGGTAAGAGAGACATGGCAGCTCCTGAAGCATGTCCCATAGAAGGAGAAAAAGATGATTAAGGGGCTGGAGCATCTCTCTTACATGTCAAGGCTGAGAGAGCTGGGCCTGTTCAGCCTCGAGAAGGGACAACTGAGAGGGGACCTCATCAATGTCTGGAACTGGAAGTTCATGGAGCAGATCATCTTGAGTGCCATCATGCGTCATACAGGACAACCAGGGGTTCAGGACCAGCCAACAGGGATTCAGGAAAAGCAGGTCCTGCTTGAGCAAACTGAGCTCCTTGTACAACAAGGTGACCCACTTAGTGGATGAGGGAAAGGCTGTGAATGTTGTCTACTAGACTTTAGTAAAGCCTTTGATACTGTTTCCCACAGCATTATCCTGGAGAAACTGGCTTCCCATGACTTGGATGGGCATACTCTTTGCTGAGTAAAAGCCTGGCCGGATGGCAAGGCTCAGAGAGTGGTAGTGAGTGGCAGCAAGTTGGCAGGTGGTCACCAGTGGTGTTCCCCAGGGCTCAGTATTGGGGCTCATCCTGTTCAGTATCTTTATCATTTATCTGGACAAAGGGATCAAGTGCACCCTCAGGGAGTTTGAAGACAATGCCAAGCTGGGTGAGAGCATTGTTATGCTGGAAGGAAGGAAGGCTCTGCAGAGGGATCTGGACAGGCTGGATTGATGGTCTGAGGCCAACTGTATGAGATTCAACAAAGCCAAGTGCCAGGTCCTGCCCTTGGGTCACAACAACTCCATGCAGTGCTACAGGCTGGGGGAAGAGTGGCTGGAAAGTGGCCCGGTGGAAAAGGATCTGGGAGTTTTGGCCAGCAGCCATCTGAATATGAGCCGGCATGTGTCCAGGTGGCCAAGAAGGCCAATGACATCCTGGCCTGTATCAGCAATAGTGTGGCCAGCAGCACCAGGGCAGTGATTGTTCCTCTGTACTCAGCACTGGTGAAGCTGTACCTTGAATCCCATGTTCAATTTTGGGCCCCTCACTACAAGCAAGACATTGAGGGGCTGAAGTGTATCCAGAGAAGGGCAATGAGGCTGGTGAAGGGTCTGGAGCAGAGACCTGATGAGGAGGACCTGAGGGAGCTGGGGCTGTTTAGCCTGCAGAAAAGCAGGCTGAAGTGGGACCTTATGAAAGGAGGTTGTAACAAGGTGGAGGTTGGCCTCCTCTGCCAAGTAACATGAGATAGGACAAGAGGAAATTGTTGCAAATTGTGCCAGGGGAGGTTTAGATTGGATATTAGAAAAAATTTCTTCACTGAAAGGGCAGTCAAGCACTGGAACAGATTGCCCAGAGAAGTGGCTTAGTCACCATGCCTGGAGGTATTTAAAAGACATGTACACATGGCACTCTTGGGACACAGTTTAGTGGCGAACTTGACAGTGCCACTGTGTTAATGGCTGGATGGGATGATCTTAGAGGTCTTTTCCAACCTAACCCATTCTGTGATACTATTGTTCTGTAAAAATGAACACTTTCAGTTCAGAGCAGGATAAGTACCTTGGATCAAAACTTCAGAAGCACAGATGACATTTTGGATGAACCACCATTGCACCTGTTATTACTTCCCCCCACAGTCTACTGTTATCCAGAAAGCTTTCCATTTATTACTATATTTTTCTTCTTGTTTAGAATAAACAATGTGATTTTAGCCAGTTTTACTGACATTGACTATTAAATTGCATCTGTTTAAATGGATAGATCCATGTTGTTATGTTATTTTAGTGGGAAGACTTCAAATAACAGGTATAGTTTACTAGGATTCATATTTTTAGTATTTATCCTTCATTTTTCCAATGTTATTCAATCAAATCTGTGACTAGCTTCATTTGGCTTAATTAAATCTTGGTTTGATTAAGATGTGTTCTATCTTTACTGCAGCTGATTCTGCTAACTCTCTGTTCTCCAGCCATTTTCTTGTACCTTCATTACCAAAGGACAAGAAAAGAGAATTTATTCAAAAAACATAAATTAATGTCTAATTTCATGCATTTCACAATTATGTAAATGTGAACAATTTCTCTGCTAATATGATGTTAAAGGATTAGTATGGCTTTTAAATGAATGTATTTTTTAGTTTAATGTATCAAAAATAAAACCCAGCGGCGTAATTCTCACAATAAATCTTACATTTCTAATAGAGTTTTAAAACATCATTAAAAAACTGAAAGCTAAATGGGATGTGCTAACCTACATTTCCATGCTGTTGCTCTTTCATTTGAAATACGTTTTATATGTTAAGAATATTTTCAATTTCTCATTTAAAAGAATCAGAGAAGGCATTTAACACCACAGAAATAACGTAATTTCAGGTGCAATTTAAGCAAGTAGAATAGAACAAAGCAAATAACTAGAGCCTGAGTATGCCTTTTTATAAATTCATTAAATTAAACCTTAAGGGTAAAAGAAGCTCATTTATTCATCAAGAAGTTAATCCAGTTTGTTCTCTAACTAGTAACATTTTTTTACATTTTTTTGTATGTCTATGCTATTCATTAATGAAACAAAAAAATTTTACCCAGGACTTAAGATCTATTATGTAAGTAAACATTACACTTTGATGTAAAAATTTACATTGTTCACAGAATCATTTGAATTTCACATTCATAATACCACTCAGGAGACAAAGGAAATTTCTTTCATATTGCTGTGTTCACTACTATTTTCTTTGACTTTTTAAAACTAATTTATCCTTTACATCAAAATCTCAAATGCAAACAGTACACATTGCAAGAATAATATTTTTTCTGTGTAAATTAAGCCCATCACAGTTCTGCACAGTTACACCAATGGATGACAAAAAGCTTTTTTCCATTAGAGGTATTCTCTCTCTCACATGAATACTATTCTAAGCATATATTATATCCTCCCACAAAATACTAAATACTGAGTTACAGAAAGATTCTTCAAGGAGAAAGAAAAAGAACATTTCAAGAGGAAAACACAATACAAAATCCCAAAATAACAAAAAAAAATTATAAAATTCTTGAAATTCTGTCATTAGTACTGCAAAAGCACTTCATTACACAACTTGTAAACCAGACTGTAAATTGGTACTGGTAGACTGATAAGCATATTATTTTATCCACAACAGAGAATGAGTACATTCAATGATTCAAAAATAAAAAGAGCTTATTTGCATATATACATATATAATATTTGTATTACACAATGCGGCTTCCAAAGTAATACCTGCTTGTTATGACAAGGATGTCTACACAGAGAAACAAGGTAGCACTGAAATGCACTGAATTCCTATTCCACAAAAAGGCACTAGTTAATAATTATGTATCCATCTTCTTTCCAAACTACCATTTTTTTCCTAAGCCAGGTTATTTGCTCAATTTCTAGACATACACAAAAAATGAAAACCAAATTTCTCTCCAATTACCCAGGTACACTAAGAGTAATTTCTTACAACTATTAAAATTTTTTTCATTCAATTTTGCCAGCTCTAATCTTTGTTGCAGTTGTAACATCTAATGCACCTTTTTAATGCAAATGCGGTATCAAATATGAACATTTCAGAAAGAAAAACTCAAGAAACTATGACAGTGAAGGCATCTTAAAAGTGAAAATAATTCACTCCTCATTAACTTTGATTACTTCAAATGTTTGGCTACACTTTATAGTTTTTATTAATTACCTTACTCTTTGAGGCAATTTTCAGTCAATCCAGTCATAGTTAGAGAACAACAGTGTATCAAGGCAGCTTGTCAGTTAGACCCTTCTCCTTCACACATCTTGAAATATTGATCCTTCAAAGAAAATACAAAGGACTGTTCACTCAACTCTCAAGCAACACCTGCAGGTAATACAGCCATAATAGTATAACATTGTTTTGGATTCCAGCACATAAAGAATGAAAAATTGCTATAAATCAACATTAAAGGCCAAAATTATTTTCTCAGACATGCTAATTTGAATTGAGAGAGAAGCTGTCATCCCAGGATTTTTAATTTTACATTAAATTGCCTTACTGCTTATACAACAGACAAACTGTAATATAACTAAAATCAGAAAGTACTCTTTAATCTTTAATATATAATTAAATTTTGGTGGTTTTTAAGTTTATCCAGAGATATAGCACCACTAAAAACTGTGCTTTGTTGTATTCATTTTAATCAAATATTATTTTAATTGGGTCTGTAAGGACATGTAGAAACTACTGCACCATAGGGAAGAAAGTAATTTTTGATCTTCTATTCTTACATCTCTGAAACCAGCCTGGTTTGCAGTCTCACCTTTAACTTCCCTTCAGGCATTATTCCCTAGGGTTCCACAGCTTCAATTCCCAATTCAGACTTGCTCAAAAGAATAATGTATCTCAAAGCAGAACTTCTGGAAATCAAGACATATGGAAATGGGGATGTCTTACCAAATTTTCCATATGATATATGGGAAGAAGTTGAAACCTAAGGTAGCGCTCCTGGGAAATGCTTCACAGACCACATGGACATAGCACAAACAAAAAGGCAACTCTACCCAGCCGGTAGGTTCCTGATGTTTAAGAAGGTGCCACCATGTGAGCACACTACAGAACCGGAGGGCCTCCTTCCAAAAAGGAGCAAGAAATCAAGACAAGACCTTCCTTAGACAAGCAGTTGTGAATGTACTCCCTCCCCCACCCCGATTACCCCTAAGTCCAATTCCTTCTAGGAGACAGAAAGGGGCTGCCTTTCCTTCCTTCAGAAAACCTGTAAGCTAGCCAGCACCACCAGACTGATAGAAAAGCTATTCTCCATACTGCTGAGTGCAGCCATCAATAAAGAGAAAGCGTGATGGGAAATAAAGCCCATCATGGGAAAAAACCTCAATCAGACCTTGAATAAGAACAGTCTACCTCATATTGAAGAAGAGGGTTTGAGACATGGCCTTTCTTACTGTCAGAACAATAAACTAATAAATCAATAATACCCTCACACAGAAAGCAGTTACAATAGCTAAGACTGGCTGGCAAATCCAGGCTGTGAAATTGGGGTGGCCCTTCTCCTAGTCCTCCTTCTTTCCTTACAGGAACTTGACTCAAGCTGTTTCACTGCAATCATTTGACAAGTAGTTCACCAGTTTCTACCCTAAACAACAAGTTAAATTCATACCTGTATTCTACAATTTAGTTAGGTTCAAATTTGCCAGGCAACATTTAACTTGAAATTAAAAGCTTCGCTTCCTGTCAGAGTCAGATTTAAGGTGGCAAATCAACTTTCATCTCTAAATGCATGAAAACAATGTTTCTCATTCATGACATATAAAAAGTTCTAAGGATGGGGGTATGGGGAATGCATTAAGGTTTTCTACATTTGTGGGTATGGTTGGGGTTTTGCACTGAGTTTTATGCAGAATTGGATCAAATTTATGAAAGGGATTATATCACGTTGGTTGCCTGTGCAGCAGTCACTAGACAGCAATGAGCAAAGAAGCCATTGCGAGATTCCTCTTCCTGGGGGAAAAAAGCAGAAAACAGGCATCAATATATTTAGGGATTTTCAGCAGGACATACTAATACTTTTCCTATAAACCTGAATAGCAGAAAAAGAAAAAAAATCTGCGTCTCCTTTAAGATTTATACCATGAAGAGTTTTGGCTTTCTCATATTTGAAATGTGAATGGAACACAAAGGCAACCAGGCCCTTTGTACCCTGTATCATTATTTTAAAAATGTGTACAAGTTTTCACAGTGCATCACAGGGATCTCTGCATTCATACTTGTGTCTCATTTTTAACTTCACAACTCATTCTGTAAGAGGAGATGGTTTCTTTAAAAAGGAGTCACTTGGAAGTATCATCCATGAAATCATGGAGAGGGTAAAAATGAAATAAGATCTTTTCTTGCTCTTCTTTAATCTTGATAGTGAGTTCCCAGCGTAAGGCTGGGTCCAACAGATTAAATGGATTTTCACATTTAATGTTTGCTGCTGGGTAGTTGCCAGGTAAGATAATAAATTTCTGCTTAATTAAACCACATTCCTTTTTTTCCACAACAGCTGATAATCTTGGCTATGTTCAACGCTGCAAGATGTATTCACATCAGTATATGCTGGGAAAAGCATGATACACCTTCTGTTTAATGTCAAAAACCAGTATTTCCAGACATAAAATTAAGATTGGCATGACCAAGTCTCTCTGAACTTCACAATTAAGCTTTCTCACATATTTAATCAGAGACAGTTTACCCTAAGTCATTATGCTGGTTTGGCAGAG
The DNA here is from genome assembly GCF_031753505.1 of Anomalospiza imberbis. Classification (NCBI taxonomy): domain Eukaryota; kingdom Metazoa; phylum Chordata; class Aves; order Passeriformes; family Viduidae; genus Anomalospiza; species Anomalospiza imberbis. Next base: position 27,663,544 of record NC_089685.1, on the reverse strand, counting down.
ATATTGAATGTCATGGGGAAAACAGAAAGAGGAAGGAAAGATTCAAATATTTAAAATGGCTAAAAGCATAGTTAAACAATTGTTTTAACAAATGAACCACTTCAGTGTATTTGAGTCAAGACACCTGCACCAAAAAAAAAAAAACCCAGGTCAAAAATATGAGTTCAGAAACCAAATAAAACTAAACCTGAACAAACTTGACTGCTGGGTTGATAAAATAAGTCATCTATACAACTGGTTTTGCTACTATAAAAGCATGAAGGGACAGGTTAAAAAAGTAGTTTCCCCTTTATTTGCCAGAAATCACTGTAATCTCTTGATCATTGAAGTACTTTATCAGAAGGTACTTTTCAGTACTTAAATCTTTCATATACCCTAAACAACTCCAGGTATGAGAAAAGGAACATTCACAGAGGCTTGAACAATTACTTTTCTTCTTTGGATTGCTGGATGGAATCACAGAATTATGTAAGGAAATTATTTCCACAAATTAAAATAGAACCTTTGTGTGTGTGTGTGAAGGGGTGGAATTAGGGCCATCCATTCACTGGCTATTCTCCCTTCTTTTAGCAAGAACAGACTTAGCATTCTCTCCAGCATTTCTTTTTACTTAAATAAAAAAGCTGGTACTTTATATAAGGGTGGATTTTCCCACTCTGATCTAAAGAGAAGTAGCTGTCAAGAAGATATGAAGAGATCCTGAGCTCTTCTGCTCCTCACTGCAAGCTCCTGCCCTCTCCCCTCACATTTAAGAATTGTAGCATCCCCAGTGAGCTACATCAGTTCATTGATCCAAGAGACAGCAAACCTCTACAAGAAAAGATTAGGTTTTGACATGACAGGGATTTCCTCAAAGGAACTACCTCTTTTGGATGACAGCCTGAAATTAAACAAGGTAAAGCAGCATGTGAAACTGTATCCCCAGCCTAAGTCTTCATGGAAGTGAGGTGAATGTAATACTGAAGTATTTCTATCACTCTATGCTGACTCTGTTCCTCCCTACTGAAGCACTGGCAAGAAATACTCTGCAAAGCCAAGGACAATTCCTTCTGAAGTAGAGTCAAACATCTGAAAATATGTATATAATATTAATTTTAAAATTCAAATAAAGATCCTGACTTAATCCATTTGACTCAATGAACAGTGAGTCAGTAACATCCACTGATTTTTAAAATCACTACCAAGTACATAAAGGCTAAAACATGTTCCTCAAAGACAGCCTCCCAAATAGGCTTTCTTTTCACCTACTTTGCTATGGCAAATTCACAGAATTGCAGACTTACTGCTTTTCCCAAGGAATTCTGTCAAAGTCTTCAAATTTTGTTTATGCTTGGCTTTTTCATTCAGACTAATGAGCCATCCAGTATTTTGAACAGCTGATTATTCTGAAAGACTTTCATTCAGACATTCTTTTCCATGACCTTCAGCAAGGACACAGTTTCGCCATGTGTCTGGGATTCACAGACATGACTTCTTTTTAAACTACTTTTCACTATAGCATCCCATTTCCTTCCAGGCTGTAAAACTTTCAGGTTTAAATACATTCAACTGCTGGATGCCACAAACAATCCTACAGTACTCCTAACATTAAAAATCCTACACTAAAATTTCTACCTCATAGAAAAGTGACTTCAGATCTAGCAATCTGGCTAAAAAGAGCACTAATCTGGACTAAGTTCTACTTTATTTATATCACTTCACATGCACAGAATTGTACTATATTCAGCAGAATTTCTTCTAAAACACACAGGGAAGAAGAGAACAGAACTGGATCTCCTGCCCTCACATACTTCCTGTGACATATCTGTATCACAAGAGCAGAGCAGCCTGTAAAGTCTATACTGATTTTTCTTTCACCATGTCTCAGACACATTTCCTAAGATGACAGGCGCATTCATAAATTTCACTGTACATTTTTATTTAAAACCACTGACATTTATTTTCCCCATCTTTATGATTCAAAGCATGCCCTTGTATTTCTTTCTAATGAGTTGCAGCATTGCTCCTAGTGTAGGCTGTTAGATATGTGAATTTTTAATTCTGAAGAGATGTAATATATTCTGCAGACTCCCTAAGTCATGTAAAAAGGAATGTCAAGCCTTTATTGGATTTCCCTGACTGAGTTTTATATCTACCAACCTTTTAAATCGTACTTGAATAAATCAGTGTATTTGGATTATCAGGAATAAAATAATTCAAGAAAGTGTAGGCAACTACCATACACCAATATATGCATTTTCCTGCAAAATAATTCTAACATAGTATCATCCTTCACATATATTTAACAGGATGTATCTTATAAATAGCATAAATTTTGCATCTGAAGGTTTTTATTTCTAAGGATAGGAAAATTATGACTAAGACACTCAAATCATATCTGAGAATCTGTAGCCGCCCAGTTAAGTTCCTACTGACTGGAAAGGAGGAGATATAACCCTCATTTTTACAAAAGGAAACAAAGGAAAACCCAGGGAACCACAGGCCGGTCAGTCTCACTTCAGTGCTTGGCAAGATCATGGAGAGCAGAATCTCCAGGAAACAATACTAAGACACATGGATGGTAAGGAGGTGATTGGCAACAGTCAACATGGTTTCACTAAGAGCAAACAGTTCCTGACAAACAATAGGATGACAGCATCAATGGATAAGGGAAGAGCAACTGATATCATCTCCCTGGATTTGTGTGAAGCATTTGACACTGTCCTGCATGACATCCTTGTTCCTAAACTGGAGATAAATGGATTTGATGGATGGATGGACCACTCAGTGGATAAGGAATTGGCTGGATGGTCACAGAGAGTTCTGGCCAATGGCTCGATATCCAAGTGGAGACCAGTGACAAGTAGTGTACCTCAGGGATCAGTGCTGGGACCAGGACTGTGTCACATCTTTGTCAGTGACACGGATACTGCCATTGAGTGCACCTCAGCAGGTTTGCTGGTGACACCAAGCTGTGTGGTGTGGTCAACATGCTGGAACGAAGGGATGATACCCAGAGGGACCTTCACAGGATTGAGGGGGTGGGTCTGTGCAAAACTCATGAAGTTCCACAAGGCCAAGTGCAAGGTCCCGGGCCAGGGCAATCCCAAGCACAAGTACAGGCTGGGCAGAGAATGGACTGAGAGCAGGCCTGAAGAGCTCTTGGGTGTGTTGAGAAGCTCAACAAAACCTGGCAATAGGTACTTGCAGCCCAGAAAGCCAAACGTGTCCCGGCTGCATGAAAGTAGTGTGAACAGCAGGGCAAGGGAAGTGATTCCCCCCTATTACTCTGCCCTCATGAAACCCCACCTGGAATGCTACATCCAGGTCTGGTGCCCCCAACACAAGAAAGGTGTGTACTTGTGTGCAACAAGTCCAGAGGATGGTAACAAAGATGGTCAGAGGGCTGGAGCACCTCTCCTATGAAGACAGGCTGAGAGAATTGGGATTGTTCAACCTGAAGAACAGAAGGCTCTGGGGAGACTTACAAGTTCCCCTAAAGGGGCCTAAAAGAAAGCTGGAGAGAGACTCTATAAGGGCAAGTATTGACAGGACAAGGGGGAGTGATTTTAAACTGGAAGAAGGTAGGTTTATATTGGATATTAGGAAGCTATTCTTTACTGTGAAGATGGTGAAGCACTGGAAGAGGCTGCCCAGAGAAAGTGTGGATGTCCCATCCCTTAAGTGTTCAGGGAGAGGCTGGATGAAGCTTTGAGCAACCTGGTCTAGTGTCAAGTGTCCCTGCACATGGACCTTTCCAACCCAAATCATTCTATTTTTCTATTAAAATTATGGTGTGATAAAGTAACTAACATTATATTAATAATATATGTGTGTGTGTATATATACACATATGCACACATACACATATGAAAAGATGAAAATAATATTCAGTCTGTCCTGTTACAAATTAGAGCTATATTTCTCAACATAATGAGAATTTTTGCTCTGATCTGTTGCACTGAATCTGTTGCAATGCACTGTTGTTGATCTGAATCTGTTGCACTTCTTTAAAAAAGCACCCTGAATGAAATTCCTGCAATTCCTGCTCACTGAATCTTAAATACTGGCACAACAGAGCTTTTCCATTTACACACTAGTTTGCAAATTATATCATTGTTACCCAATAGACAAATCATCTTTTAAAAAGGAATATGAAAAATTATATTTAAGGTATTTATGGAAAAGGGGTGCAAACGAAGACAGATCATTGACAGATAATTTGTTAGGTTAATATAATGTTCTGGAACGTGACAAAGAGGGAGAATTAACCCAACATTCTCCATTAGAATTCATTGAGCTAATATCAGAATTTTAAATCTATTTTTGTCAAATATTAGCTAAATGGTATACCATGTTAAAGAAAAGCTCATAGGAGAATAAAGATTTGCACAAGATTTGCTACTAATTTCATTTCAACTGTTGGTATCCTTTTAGGAAGAAAAAAAAAGAGAAAAAGGAACTTTCAAAGTACTGTCAATACAGTAAAGAAGAGAAATACTGCTTTTGACATGAATGCTGGCAAAGAGGCATCTCAATGTGTAGGTTATTCCAAAAAGGAGATTTTAAAAACACATTTAATTCATCTATGAGGGTCCAATGTGACATTCTTTCAAAAATTAATCCAGTGCTATTTTCGTGCTCAAAGCTTCATGGTCTTTTCAGGCAGCACCCTGGCGGAGCAGCTCACTGCCTCCACTTTGCCCAGGCCACTGACACTTTTCAGGTTCTGTTTAAGCTTCTGCCTCTCTTTCAGCATTGTCAGTGAGAACACACATACCAGCTGTCATCTTTTACAGGAAGTTTTCTACTAAGCAAGTTGTAGGTTTAAAGGTGCTGTACTCAGAAATTCAAAATTAATTTACACATGACCTTACTGACTACAGAGTGCAATGAAAAGCACATTAACCTTTCTTCATGAAAGAAAGCACATTTTTTGTACAGAGTTACCGGCAGTGACAGTCGGTAGAGCCTCTCCTTTTGCCATTTGACAGAGTACACTGCAGTAGGTAGACACAAAAGAGAGTTTCTACTGTTCCCAGAGTGTCTGCCCACCCTTTTTTCTACACCATCATGATTTGCATAAGGAAGGAATTACAAAACAAAAGCATTTAGTGAGTAATTAATGGATTCAATTTTTTTTTTTGTATTTTGCCAGGCAGAATATTCAATTTCTTCTGTTGTCTTGCCACTAGACTAGATCAGTAATTTCCATACAAAACTCAAGTACAAATTTTAGCATGAGAAGGATATATCATCTTTCAAAACAATTTCTTCCTTTTTAATTCATGTCTACTTTGGTGGTATTTAAAAAACTAATGAATATACAGACAGATGACTAGATGACAGATTTCAAAGGACTGTTTTTGCTTGCTGTGGCTAAACATTTGATGGTTTTCTTGCAGAAATGTGTTTCCTGAAAAACAGTTCATAGAAATTCCACAAAAAGAAAAAGAATTTATACTCAATAGCTGTAAAAGCCAAAACCACATGAACTGTAATTATTTTAGAATCTAAGTGGCCTTCAGCTTTTGTATATCCCAGTCTTTACTGTTTTGTTCTAGAACTGTACACTGTCATTATCTATTCTTTCAGCAGTATTAAAAGGCTTTACAAACTGCTGATACTCAGTCATTTACTCTCTGGTGAAGCCAGAGAGCTTTATAACATTATCGGACCACATCACATATCAAAAGACACTTAGCTTCTGCAAAAGAGGGTTCCCGATGCCAGACAGATTACATTATTGAGCTGTTACAGTACTCAGATCTGCTAATTTTTAGAAGGCCCATGAGAGTTCATGAATCCCAAAACAAAACTAAAAGCCTCTGTGGAATACATGAGATTATGTTTTCCTCAGCATGCATTATTTAAGAATGTTTCTGCTTTGGATTCTACAAATCCCATATAGATTAACCATTTAATAAAAGCCTGAAAATGAAGATGCTCCACAGATGCTTTTGCAGTGTAATAGTTTTTCTATTTCACAAAAGACTTACAAGGGTTGCAGAAAAAGGCGTAAGTGGAGAATTTTCATATCACAAATATTAGACTTCACCTTTTGCAGCAGAGGGAATGCAATCCCTGGTGTTTAATTAGAAGCCTGAAATCACCTACTACTTTGTACTATTCTAATACTGATCCCAAGTGAATGCTACATGATACCCTAAGCAGTTTTCCTCTCTGATGATAGTGCCCACACAGCTACGTTACAGGGTCAGTGAGATTTTTACCTCAGTTCTGTGGAAAGCTGAGGTCCTTCTTCCTGCATCTGCCTAAAAAGTTTAGGGCCAGAAATTTCAGTTTTCTATCCTCAGATGTACACATGATAAGACAGTTTAATAAGAAAAGTAAAAGTTATGCAAAACACAAAAAGGAATTAATGCACTGCTCTGCAATGTTCAGCCATCCCCAGGAGGGCAGGGCCCCATCACGTGTAATGGTTACTGGGGAAAACAAACACCATAATTCCAAATATCTCCCCCTTCCTCCTTCTTCCCCCCTGTGCATATACTGATCATGAAGTCATATGGAATCTCCCTTTGGTCAGTTGGGGTCACCTGTCCTGGCTGCATCTCCTCCCAACCTCCCATGCAGTTCCAACTTCCTGGCAGTACAAGAAGCAGAGAAAGCCTTGGATCTCTGTGACCTCTGATCAACAGTAACAAAAACATCTCTATATTACCATCACTGCGTTCAGCACAAATCCAAAAGACAGCCCCATACTATCTCTGTGAAAATAATGAACTCTATCCAAGCCAAAATCAGAACACAATGTGTCACAGAAAGCTTTCCATATCCTGTCATGGCCACTATCCTTTCAAATTAATTACACTGAAAAAAGCATAGTCATCTTTGTATGGATCTTCCTACTTGTGTAGACTAGTACAGATGAAAAGAGCTCCAAGAAATCAACTAGAGAAGTAAATTAAATATTCTGAACCTGATTCCATCAGTTTTCATATACCACCTGGAGTGCAACCTCACCACAGACACTCAAAGGTAATGAATTATATCCTAACTTAGTAATGTCAATAGGAATTCTGCTGCTAAATTCATTTAGACATGAATGCATCCAAAACAAATAAGGTTATCACCTGTATGAGTACAAGTACAAAGGAGCTACATAATCTGGTACAAAATGGGTTCCTCCTTGAGAAAAAATGGAAGGTGTTCTGAACCAATGTGATTTAAATTTAGGAGTGGAGTACAGGTCAAATAATCAGCTTTCCTGAGGTCTGTGAGAAGGAAGCAGGGTGCAACAGAGTTCCTGAGATCAAAGGTGATGTGCCAGCGATATCTCACAGGCTTCAGAGAGAAGCCACAGTCAGACACAACATGTCACAGGCAGTCATTGCACCAAGCAGACAAGGATGGTAACTGCACACATAACAGAGATAACTGCTGACACCTGTCAAGGTACCATGCACACACGACATACTGCCCTACAGTCTGTTTGGGTCCTAAGCCTGTCTTCTTTGTAACCTTTCTCTCAAAGGCTCGCTTCTTGTACAATAGCTCTTCTTGAAGCTCTCCTAAAGGCAAGACCTACAGTGGAGCCCTCCACTGAACAACAGGTGTAGGATAAGAGCTGAACCTTTACAAGAGAAGATGTACTACTGCAGCTGCAAGAACTATCATGGGTGCAGGAACATTTGCTGCTGCAATCTGCAACTCAGTGTTCATGTATCTGTTTATTTGTACTTTTCCAGGGAAGAAAACCTTGTTCTTGACTGGTTAGGTCATTCAATGCTGGACCCTACAGAACTCAGAGATATGTAATAACTTGACAATGAACAAGCTGAGAAGATGAAATACTGTATGCACAAGACACAAGATCCTACTTGAACACCTTGGACCAAACCCAGAAACAGCCGACACAGGTTTTCAAGCACTGAACACCATAAGAAGAGTAATTCACATTGTTGGTTTGGGCATCTATATCCCCTATTACACTGAACACAAAAGACGCATTTTTGCATAGTATTCAAACAGCTGGTTATCTCAGTGAGGAAATAACCTACCTAGACAACAGAAACTAATGGAAGTTTTAAAATTCTTTCTCCTGAATTTAAAATACTATTATAACAGCATAGAACCAGAAAAGAGAACTGCAAACCTTTTGTGCAGTGATGGGAACATATAATGACTTTGAATATGGAAAAAGGATGCAGCAACACTTGGTATATTAGTGTGGTAGAATCAAACCAATAATCATAGAATATGCTGAGTTGGAAGGGACCCATTAGGATCATCATATCCAACTCCTGGCCTTGCACAGGGCAGTCCCAACTTGAACTTTGACAGGCTAGTGCTGTGACCACTTCCCTAGGGAGCCTGTTCCAGTGCTTATATAGCTACAAAGTAGGAGGAAACCTGTATAGTAGGTCTTTAGCATTTCATGTTTAAGCTAGCTAAAGGCCCTAATCATGAGACTCTCAGGAGTATCTATTACTCCATAAGCTGTGACTCTGCACTCAAGAAAAACCTAACTGCTTTTATGAAGCACAGCAAAGAAGTACTAGTAATAAGGAGTACACTGTGCATCAAACTCCAGGTATCATCTTGTGTAAGGCTGCCCTCTAATAGGAGCCTCTGATATGTCAGTTTCTGTTTTGTGGAAGCTGTTCCTGGTCCTTTTGAGTGCTCTGTCCCACTTGCTAAAGAGCAGACTGTGTTACAAGGTGCTTGTGAGAAGAACAAAACTAAGAATTCTTCTTGGACCTTTAAGTGAAACAGTCACATCAATGAAAATTACCTTGTATCAATGACAAATCCTCCTGCAACTTCATACAGGTTATCTGCATGATTTTTGGAATAGCAGTATGAAGAATCAACTCTCAAAATCCTCTTCATAACTTACTTCTTTGATACCAGCAAATAAGCATCAAACACCTTGGAAGAACTACTTTGGTTTTAAAAAGAGCAGGCGTGGATCCAGTTTCCTTATAGTTTAGGCATAAGCTATTCATCACTTTCCTGCATCGATTCCAAAAACAAGTCAAAAAATGCTCCATCAGCTTTTCTTGACCTGTGTCAATTTTCAACTGCCTGAACAAAGTATACTTCTGTAGTGAGCAAATTGGTTTTACAAAACCTTCAGATTAAAAGCTTACTTATAAACTAAGTTAAAAGCTGATAGCAGCATTCATGTGAAAATGCTGAGAATCTCAATCATATTTCACACCAGGTAGTGTTTTGTGGGAACTGTGTAAGGAAAGAAACAAGATTCAAATGTTACTGTAGAGAAATAACTCTTTTATAGCTCCTATTAAATCCCACAACCACTTTAATATCTGCAGGCTGCATGAATATTTTGAGTCTTTTCAGCATTTTATATCAACTAATATAAATCATGATGATCAGTTTTCCACATTCCTGAACCACCTCATTGTTCTGGAAAGGATCCCAGAGGCCCAAAACCCACAAACTACTGTCTACTCTTTCAACAGCAAACACTCTACTGCCTGAATCAATGAGACACGGAGAAGTATCGTTAAAAAAAAGGTTAAAATATATGGTAAGAAACTTAATCCATTTAATTTGTATGAACTGAAGTTGTCAGATTCTTCAGGGCTCTGTAAGCAGTCCAAGGCAACTAATATTGTTTGGATGAATGGCTGCATTATGCTATTCCACACCATCATTCAATACATGATTCTACTTCAGAACTTTTACAACTACTTGAATGACATAAATGGGTGGAAGCAGATCATCCTTCTGCTGTCTGCTGTTCTAGATGTGAAGGATTCAGTGCCTTCCAAACCTGTGTGACCTGAGAGCTGCTGGAGAAATCTGTCTGAACACACTTGAGCTAGTAGAAAGACCTGATAGTGGTAGGTTATTTAATATATATCTACAGGGTTTAAATCTTCTTGCAACATTTTTCTCTTTTCTTTGGCTGGAAATCATCCAGTCCTGCAAGCCAAAGATCCATTTTCCTTTGAAGTACTTCCTGGGAATTTAATTGCCCAGTAAATAGCCAACAAAACTTCCAAGGCATAGAACAGCCCTGAGAGACTCGCGGGGAAACAGCCCGAAACTCATCTTTCCACAGCCGGCGAGGAGGGCAGAGTTGCCCTTCACTCATAAAAATCAATATTTGACTGGATGAAATTTACTGAGCTAAATACAGCCATATACAGGAAGTAGAATCTCTCAGTGGAATCTGACATTCCACTGGAACAACAATTTTGAGAACTGGGATATTCAGATAATTTGTGTCTAACTACATTGGCAATACAACTAAAATGTTTCCTGATTGAATATGTGTCTTCTTAGAAATTTAAACTTCTGCAGTTATTCAGCCCCCTTACACAATTCTTCCATTCTTGGCAGGGTCTCCAAATTGACTATGTACCATACATTTCAGGTCAGCAAGGTTCAAATGATGACACAACATAAGAAATACAGTGAAGAGGAACATGAAGTTAGCAATTTTTTTTTTTCAGTAACTGAAACAATTTTAGAGTCTCACATTTAACCCTTCTCAAAGTAAGTAACTGTCAATAGTGAAACAAAAAGACTCTCTCACAAAACAGAAAATACGGAGGTTAAACCAGAATAATTTATTTTTAAAGAAAATGCCAAATAACTTCAGCAAAAATCCTAGAAGTGCTGACTTCATTTCACAATACTGTAAACTATAAAACTCAAGCAGTTCTGGAAACTCTGTTATCTGTCAGGAAAATGTAAACTGAGGTAACACTGAGATGCAATAATGCCTAGCATAGAATGAATGATCCATTTGGGGTTTGCTGTTTGGAAACAAGTTCTTTAAGAAAAAAAAAAGGGTTTATGCTAGACTACAGGCTGTTAGTCACTCACAACATATTATTAATATTTTAGTGAATATTCTTTAAATTTTCAATTCAGAAAAATTAAGACTTGCACACACGAGACACTTGGGCCTGCTAATGGTGCTGGAGTACATTATCATGAAGGGCTAACTTTAATGGCGTTATCTCAGTTTTAATTAAAAATAAGCCTTAAGAATCGTAGTAAAGTTAAATTGTTATTATAAGCTTGGTCTGACCTGCTTGCAGAAGCACATGTGATGCATATTTAGAGTGCCCCAACAGTGCTCCCTCTGTTCAAAAAAACAAACCAGAGATACTGCAGGTGCTTCTCCTCTGTCCCTGCTTAGCTTCTGAATTGCAAATAGGCCAAATTCCTCTACTGAAGAAGCAAAGAGCCTAATGGAAAACTGTCCTGAGGTCAGGCACCAGCCTCATCCTCCTCTGAAGACAACAGGGGTCACTGAGGAATTAATTCTGAGTGACGTACATGCAGTGTCCTGTTGGGAGCAGTGCAGGGCATAAAGAATAAATGTAGCTTCTACCTGGCTACTCTGAACAATTCTGCAAGTGTCAGAAGGTTGTTTCAGTTTACTCAGAAAAAACTGAGTTTCTGAAATCATAAGCAATTTCGATCCCAGTGAAGGGACTTAAATATTTTCCTAGAGATAGATCAACAAAACATAGTTCAGAATTTGAAGACTGCAGCAAAATCATGATTAAAGCCCATTCAGTGGAGCAATTACTATCATTTTCAGCAGTAAATTATTTTCTATCCATTCTGTGCCTTCCCCTGCTGCTACTGTATGGTCCTGATACGGGAGAACTAACTGACATAGAAATTTATTGGGAAATTAAGAGAAGGGAGAAGTTAGTTACAACACACTACTTGCCTTACTCATTCTATCTAAAGCACAGATCTAGATTTGTTAGCATATTACATTTTTAGAAAATCCACACATTCCAGATACCTCTCCATGTACTACTAATCTGTAACACTGATAACATGAACATCTTGTTGCAGAGATTAACACATAGCTAAATCAATAACACACAAATAACTTTGCTGCCTTAACACTTTTAGAATATTAATTCCTTGATAGAAATAGTACAAAATTAAAATGAAGAATCATATTAAAATGATACATTGTATCACTCACTTAAATATTCACATACATTTGGACATAATACAGTCCTGTTGCAAAACACTAGGAGACTATTCAGATAATTAAAGGGTCATTTAGACTCTTCTGCAAAACAACATCAGCCTTCAGCAAAGGCTGAAGCCCTCCAGATATTAAAATGCACATTTGCTGCCTTCATTACATCCGTTACATTTTTTTGAGGCATAAATCTATCCAGTTTATCCCATAATGTTATGTATGCTGATTATATATACTAGCTCTTCTATAAATTTACAATAAAAACAAGAAACTGCATCTTTTTTTTTCCCTTATTACAAACAGTAATAAAAAATAGTGATTGAAAACCCAATGGTGATTTAAAAAACAGTTTATCCCTCTCCATGTTGAACTGTTATCCTTTGTCCTTTATGTTTTGCTGTAATCCCTTCCAGTGGTCTTTTCCTAAGTGATTTTGTAAGCTCATCTTTTGTGTCATACAGTATCACAAGTTTTTCTGAAAATTCAATTATATCCTCTGTTTCAGCTTCTTCGTTTTCTACACACTACTGAAATTGTGAACATTAACTTATGTGTTGGCAAAGAGTTCTATAAAAAATTCAGCATTTCCAAGCCTTCCATGACAGACACAGTAAAAATTACTCATTCTGGGATTTCAATACAGAAAGGCTTGGCACCATGCTTCAGTCTTTTTCAGGACTGTTTTATTGCCCATTTCTCATGTTAGCATACGGCAAAAAATATTTAGTAAGCTTAGATCTAAGGCAAGTTAAGTAAAATGCTTTCCAACAGCATCTAAGTATTTTGAAAAGTATTGAGTCAGGATGGTGCTCAGGTTTCTGTATATCCCTAAAGAAACAGAAGAAGGGAGATGCCAGAAAATACACAGCTGGACGTCAAGGTGCACCACAAAAAGCCAAGATTCATTAGTCATAAACTACAGCAAAGAAAAGTTCAATCAGATTTAAATAAGAAATTTTCCAAGTAGAACTGCTAAGGACATACTTGCCCAAGGAGACTGTAGAACCTCCATCTCTGGAGATTTTTTTGAATGGTCCAAAACCCTGAATAATCTGCTCTGACTCTACAATTTCCCTTGCTTTGAACAGGAGGCTGTACTGGATGACTTCCAGTTCTATCAGAAGACCTCAAAAACTAAGTTATTGTCTTTTTCTACTAATTATATAGCTTGAAGAGTCTTTAAAGATCAGGTTATATATTTGCCTTACAGACTAGTTGGAATACGTAAATGCATGGTGTAAGTTGCACCTAAGCTTTACCTGAAGCATTATTATTTTATGAGGGGAAAGGTTATTGACAAAGCTATATAAACCTTACTGTTTCCCAAACTTCAGGAGGACTTAAGTCACAAGTGAAATTTATATGCACTCACACAAAAAGAAATTCTCCAACTGAAGCTTAAAAATTGTGTAAGATTTATAAACTTTATTGTTTCAATACATCTCCTCTATTTTCCCTCCACGCTTCTTTATAAAACAAAGATATGCCCAAGCTACTGAAGTATTAACTAAGAAAGAACTACATGTAATCTAGGAGTTGTCCTGTAATTAAAGTAGAAACAGCTACAGAGAGTACTGTCAACTTGGGAAGCTTGCAATTTGCTTTTGGTTCTCTTTCTAACTAGTGACGCACTCAGAAAATGTTTGATTGCATATTTAGAAGCAGGTAACAGACTTCATAACATTTAAAATGCTTTTAATTGCTGCTGTTAGTGATCCAGAAAGCTTCCAATGAATAAAGCTTGGTTTAATGTTTCTTTTCTTTACCATCCTGCTCCTTTTAAAATTATGCTAAAAAAAAAGTTATAAAATGTTGCTTTATGGCATCAGTGGTTGCATGCACAGATACCACAGAACAGACTCAAATTTGCAGTGATGTAGGACTATCACTTTTATCCCACAGAAGTCATCACCCAAAGTTCTTGTAAAATGAGTATGTATCAGTAGCTGAGAAACTCAGGATTATTGGTAGCTGAGAAACTCAGGAAACTCACAACATACACGCTGTCCTTTTTTAATGTATTGGAAAAACACATAGCAAGACATCTAAAAAAGGAACAAGTGATTAAAGAGGCCCACTTAATTTAATATCTATATGAAGAAATTAGAGATTATGAAGTGAGAAAAAAAGCTGGGCAAAACCTTATGTTTTATATGAACACCAAAATTATCCTAGGCACCATACACTTACTACATTTGGGCAGGCTTCAGTAGAACTAGAGTGGCTGTGATCCCTGCATGAGTTACAGCTACTTCAGTTTAAACTCTTTTTAGCTGTAAACACATTTATGAAACGTATCAGTTTATCAACAATAAATGAAAGCCTTGTAAGGTATTTTTTACCATACATAAATTCCACAAATTAAAATAGAAGAGTTGTATTTCTAGACCCTTCCATTTTCCAATCTGTTAAAAACATCTCTGATTTCTAGAGATAATTTCTGTCATGTAAAATGCTTACATATTGATTCCTGAATAAGAAGATCTCTTCATCCTTTCTTTGTTGATGTTAGGAAACTGCAGACTATTGAAATATGCTTCTCTTTACCAGACAATTTCTCCTATCAAGTTTCTAAAATTTAACTAGACGGTATGCCAGCCTTGTTAGAATGAGGGCATTTTTCACAATAAAATTTTACAAGGAATAATGTAAACTTGAAAAATTGTACTTCTGTTATTATAAACAATTCCTCTGACTCCTACCAAATAAAAGCACCCTTTCTTCAGTCTGTTTATCTTAAACAGCTGTGAGATGCCATGTCAAGCCTTTTCCTCTCTTTATTTTCCACTTATATCAGCAGGTATTTTTATTAGTAAGGACTGTGAGGAACATAAACAGTTGCTGTATAAACAGTGTTGACAGTAGCTACCTAGCTGACTTCACACCACTTAGAATATTTTCAAACTTGACTATGTTTAAATAACTCTCTTCACACTTTTAAATATACACCCATGAAAAGGCATTATTTTAGAAATACACATTCAAGTCAGCCAAAGCAAAAGTGAGAATATTGTTTTAAACAGATCTTGAACTGGGGAGACACTGATTTCCTGGAGCCACCCTGCCAGCAGCACCTGCTGGGACTGAGACACTCTGGGCAGAACAAACCAGCTAATGGCAGGCTCTGAGTGACAGAAGAGCAGCAGATGTTGTTTATATTGACTTTTGCAAGGCTTTTGACATTGTCTCCCATAAATTCCCCACAGACAAACTGATAAAGTAGAGACTACAGAAATGGACAGTGAGATAGACTGAAATCTGGCTGAACTGCTGGGCTCAAAGGGCTGTGATCAGCATGAAGTCTAGATAGAGAAAAGTCTGCTGGTGTACTCCAGGGACCAGTACTAGGGCCAGTTCCATTTAGCTAGTTCATTAATGACCTGGATGATGGGATATAGTGTTCTCTCAGCAAGTTTCCTGATGACACCAACTGGGAAGAGCAGCTCACAGACCAGCTGGTTGCTCTCAGAGGGACCTTGAAAAGCTCAACCATAAACCAACAGGAATTTTATGAAGTCCAACAAAGGGAAATACAAAGTCCTGCATCTAGGTAGGAATAACCCCAAGCACCGGAACAGGATGAGGGATGATCAGCTGGAAAGAGGCTTTGCAGAAAAACACCTGGGGGTCCTCGTGGGCTCCAAGCAACACCATAAGCCAGCAGTGTACTCATGCAGCACAGAAAGCCAAAAGCATCTTGTGCTGCATTAGGAAAATATGTTGTCAGCAGGTCAGGATCAAGATCATTCTGCTCCACTCAGCACTGCTGAGACATGCCTGAAGGGTTGTGTCCACTCATGGGCTGCCCCACACAAGCAAACATAAGCATCCCAGAATGCAGTCCAGTGTAGGACTGCCAAGACGATTAAGGGATTGGAGCATCTGACATGGTGAGCCTGAAAGCACTGAGACTCCAGCCTGGAGAAGGCTGCAAGAGATCTTATCAACATGTATAAATACCTGAGGGGACAGGGGTAAACAACACTTCTCAGTGGTGCCCAGCAACAGGGTAAAAGGCAATAGGCACAAACTAAGATTAAATTCTACCTAAACAAAAGAAAGCCCTTTTCTACCCTATGGTTGTTCAACAGCTGTCCAAGCAGCAAACTGCTTTACTTGATCGGGGCAGGTGTTGGACTAGACAATCTCCAGACACCCCTTCTAACTAGGTATCCTATGGTTCTTTGTGGAAGAGACAAAAGAAAGGCAAATTCATCTAAGTAATACAGACTGTAGGTTTAATGTCAGTTGTTTATTTGAATTAGGAAAAGCCTCATTGTGCAAATACAACAAAGTTCTTTTTCTCTCCCATGCTTTTTGTAATGCCCAAGCCCGTAGGTCTAAACAGTATGAGAACCTAACACAGAGATTAAGGCAATGTATTTGTTTTTACCAGTCAAATAATTCACCTTATTGTCTATTGAAATGTCCATTTGTATCAGCAAACTTCTGTCACTTTAATGAATTTCTGTGTGTCTCCTCCAGCCAGTACTCAAGCTATTTTAACCAAACCAGAGCAAAGGAAAATCATCCTTCTCCTTTGATAAAGCCTTTTCTCTCACATCAAAGTATTGACACTTTTGTTTCACAACTGTAGGAAAAATAAGAGGAACCAAGAGAACGTCACAGAGAAAAGCTAGAACATCTCATTCATGAAGAGCAGGCACCTGTGCACTGACCCAATTAGGCATTCAAACACTTGTCACTTTGGAGCTGGCTGGTTGTCACTCATCCAATTAGCCCCAGGGGATGTATTGTATGGTGGCATTCCCTGACAGGAGAACTGGAGCAATGGAGGCAATGAAGGCACAGTGATAGAGTGCCAGGATCCTGGTGAGCGAGAGCAGCCAGTAGCAAAGCCAAAGAACTTCAGAGCTTCCTTAACTTGTTTACCATCCAAAAAGCCTTTCAGAATCTTCAATGCTCACTTTTTTTTCAGAGCACTCTAATTTAAAAACCTTACAGTAACAGTTCTCTTTATCCAATGATGCATTTAACTCCTGAGTGACTAACACAAAAACCATTTCAGAAGAGGTAAAAAATAAACAAGCAAACAAAGTATCTTCATTGCAGGCAGAGATGCACTAAATGTAACTTTCAGTAACACTGCCAGCAAGTAATTCAGAAGTCAAAATGCTTCAGTGACCATCTCCTCCCTTCACCGTTTTAAACATATTACTGATGCTTTCAGGTGCTCTGTCTGCTTGACTGCATAAATGAGGGATAAAACACTTTACAACCATCCATGACTACATACTGTAAGGGATAGAAAAGTTCTGTTCTACTGAACTACATACTATACTGCATTCAAGATGCCCAAATCAGATTTTTAGTTTAAAGAAAATCAGATACTAAACCACAGATGACTATTCAGCAGCCACTGCTCACTTCAAGTAAAGCTATCTCCTTATGCTGAGAGAGTTATGCAGTACAAACACAAGAGCTGGGAGGAGTTCAAGGGGAATTGGGAAAAAGGTGTTACGACATAAACCATTTGAGCAAAGATTTCAGAATGTTCCCATCACTAAATCTGTGGTCTATGCTAGAAGAAAAAACTTCCAATTTTTTAGTACAATATTTCATGTTCCTTCTAAGTCCATTTTTTCCAGACTCACTGTTTCACTAGTTGACTTGCCCTGACACCTGCTCTCTCCAGTAAGGAACATCAGAGATGATTAAATCTACCTGCAATTATGTGAAACTATGTAATATTTTTAGCTGCTTTTCTAGTTAACATATTTTGATATGTCCTTCAGTTAAAATCTGAGCTGAAATGAAAAAAAAACAACCTAACATAAATCACAGACTGTTAACTCAAACAAACATGAAAATGCAGGTAAATGCATAACATATTATATGACTATCCTGAAAACCTAAGAGAAAGAAACTCAATGCCAGTAGTTTACGGTTTTTTCCCCACTTAGCATGGGAAAATAAAATTTAGATGGAATAATTATCTTACCTTTGCACAAATAACTTCTGAGAAAGTTGGCCTCTCTCTTTACTTCTCCTCCTTTTCTTATCCCCTGTATGACAGCTCTTTATGTTACTGCCTTGCCTGAAAAAATAACATACAACCTGAAATATTTATAGAAGTAAATAATTACATTCACTCTTAAATTACAACAAACATTTCATACATGTCTTGATAAAACTGCAATACTAAATTCAGTTAAGTCAAATGAAATGGTATCTTAATAGCAGCTAATTAATACATGTTGGGCCAAAGGAAAAAACAAGAAGCATTAGAAAGAAAAGCAGCTCCCTAGGTTTCAAAGTTGTGTTTTACAAAAATAGCCACTTATATCATATCAAACTAGAGCAACCATGGTTTATCCAGGTTCACTGCACGATTAGTGATAACCAATCAGTGCTTCACAAAGCCTGAGCAAGACAATCAGGAAGCTTAACCACTTCTTTTCAGTGGTCAGTCACCCAGCTTAAGGCACACTGGCTACATCAGGACTGAACACCTCAATACTCTTTGTGCTATGGGTGCCCAAAGTTCTAAAGACATCCACTGGAAGAGGTGGATGCAAAATGGAAAATGGAAATGTTTAGTCACAAACAGCACTTGCCCAGGAAGAGAGGGCTGTGACTTCAGGGAAATTTGTAATTTGTCTTAACTCCTACTTTTTAGGAGAACATCCTAAATTCTAGTGGAAGGATGGGACTCACATCCCCTGCTCCCATCCTCCCTCAATTTAAAAGCACAAAACAAAGAAAGAGAAGACAGCAGGAGAGGTTTGTTCTGAATTCAGCTGCTACCTTCTTCATTTATTGACAAGAATTCTGCAGCCAGTTCCTCTCACCTCTTACTTTTTGTTACTTTAACTTATTTTAAACACATTTAATGTTTTGTTGAGAACAAGTTGCCTCCCTTTCCACAGTAGTGCACATGAGGAGTCAAGCTTTCAAGTAAGCAAGGTTCAAGGACCAGGAATTTTGAAAGTCCTCAAAAACTTTCTGAGGACTCCCCTTATAGTCTTTTAGCTTTACACCTTGCTTATGTGCAAACTCAGCTATGCTTGTCACAATATCCTGTCCATATTTCAGTGAACTGGTGAAGAACTTCAGTGAACAGCAACAAATTAGCATCACTGCAGCACCTGTTATTTTGTGTCCTGTACATAAAAACATATACATTTTATTTTTAGGAAAGTAATTAATGTCCCTTGCTTAGTTTTAACTGCAGATTGGTGCTGTTTTGTGAAGAAAACCAGAAGAGACTGCAACATCTCAGCTTACAATGGTGACACAGGAAGATCAGTTTTAATTTCTCATCAAATTGATAATTCAGTCATATAATTTCTTTCCATATACTTTCAAAAGCCTTTTTATGGTTAGATTGGCCTGCAGGTTGGCCAAACCTTAACTGTTGACTATAACTCTCTTGTAGCTATTTATTTCGGTAACAAGCAACACGTCTCACAAATTGCTTTTTATCATGCTCTTCCAAAACAACTTGTTGCTCTTACATAACTAAACATTGGAAACAATACATTTTCTTTGTAACATCAAGAGTTTTGGCATACATATATAATTTACTTCACTGGGTGAAATTCTCTTAGGAGATTCACTTCACTGCCTTAATCTTTATTCAGGCACTCAAATCACTTCCAACCCCCTGCCTCCATATTCAGATGGAAAAGCTGCCTGCAAACCAGCAGGACCTGGATGAGCCAAAGTCAACACAGAACTTGCGTGCAGCGCTTAATTGACCACAGCACAGCCTGACATTGATCATGCAGTTCCCATTACACCAAGGTACCAGCCACATCCACCCTGCCATTCATGCTGCCTCCTGGCTGGTTCCATCCCCCAGCTGTCTCCAAGGCAAAACCTGAGCGTGCTTTAGGGAACCTGGAGAATACTTCCAAACAACAGCATGGGTAAGACTGACTTAAGTTTTGATTCTCCACTCTTGATATCCCTGAAATTCTCATGTTCCAGGCACTGCATCCTCATTTGCAGCCTCTGACTGCCTCCATGGTACCCACTGGAGCAGACCCCAGGACTTACAGTATTAGCCTGTAACGTCATGACTTTGGTGGGCTGCAACACAGCTCCCACTATCCCAGGTATTCTGAACTAAAAGACACCAGCTGCTTATCAGGGCTGCAGGAACACAACAGCACCCAGACCACACTCAGATTATGGCCAGCCTTCTTTTTCAAGACTCATTTTCTAAAGCATTGAAATGCAGATGTAGCCCAGCCCTTGCCAACCAGCCTACCTTGATGACAGCTGTTTGTCCCTGTCTTCTTGTTTTTGCCATCTAAGAACATCTGTAGCCTCAAGGGCATTGTTTAAAAGTTAGGCATGTTCTGAAACCCAGGGATGATTTGTATAAGACCTTATATACAGCAGACAACCACAGCTCTGTTGACACCACAAGTAATTTTTTCAAGACTTATAAGATTCATTACAAGAAGGGGAAAAAACGAGTAGGAAATAAAAATCAAGGAGGAGAGTAAAAATGATGGTTCTGCAACAGGTCCATAGATTACATGAAATATGTTTTAAAATTTATGAGATATATTTGGGGTCATATAATTTGCTTGGTCACTAGCATATTGTAGAAATGTAAAGCACAATTTTTAATTTTCTGCACCTGACATTATGCTCACTGCATACTTATTTGTTCAGATATTCATGAAATAACTACAATTTACATAGTATTGTTGTTTTTCTTGTGGCAGTGTTGATAGACTTCAGGGAACCTAAATTTAGAAAAAGAAAGATGTAGATTCCAATAGTTAACTATGCAAAAAGTTCAAATGTGAAAAATCCAAAATACAAAAATTCCAATTTTTATTTCATAATCTGATTGGCTAAATGGTTTTACATAAAATGTACTCAAAAATATTCTTTAAAATGTCAAGACACTGATATTTTTAATGCAACCTTAAAAAGGAATAGTGAGACAATACGTAGCTTTCTCATAAAATTAATAATGTATCTATATACACATATATATACAATTCAATTTCTGTTTACTTTACAATACTGTGCAAAGTTCTTTAATATAAAACATTTGCTTTTGATATTTAATGTATTTAAGCACAGTTTTGTGCAATCCAGTACTGCAGAGTTCCATTGTTCAGCCTTGTGCAATTTCTTCTTTCAGAGCTAAGGATTAATGAGGAGCTCTCAGAAAAGGAGAAAGCACACTAGTTGGTTGAGGGGGGCAGTGATCCATCTTGCTGTCATATCTATCTTATTTCTGGGTGTGCCCAACCCCAGACGATTCTGCCAAGTAATAATGGAAAAAAATACACTGGAAATACAACAAAAGTAGCTTTTTTGTTTTTTCATTTCTGATACACACACCCCCATGAAGACACTTCCTAGAGTGGGTAGTCCAGCCTAGATTATATTAGCATCTGTAAGAACAACGCCCAAATTTTACATATATTATACTAATCAAAACAGAATACAGATTTCATCTGATCTTTAATATGTTGCAAAGTTATGCCCTTCCTTCATGGATATAAACTATAACCTCATCCTTTCAATTCCTAGACTATTAATCAAAGTTGAATGTTTCAGTAAGTTACATAGCGTAAGTTTATTCTCCTGTTCAAAGTTATAACTCAAATTTTTACATGGTACTTCCTTCCAATAAATCAAACTAACTAACACTAAGGTACATAAATCTCAACTATTTGAGTGAATGGGAAGTACCAGGATAGAGAAGGGAACTCGGCCATTACCTTGTGCGTGTAGCTATACAGCTGTCATGGTTCTCTTCCTTTTTTGGCGGGTTACTTTTTCTTTTCTTCCTTTTAGTAAGTGGTAAGAATTTGTACCATGCTCCCCTTCATGTTGCAAACTTGACAAAACTCTGGTGCTAAGCCCTGCTGTTGCTGGCCTGTGTGCAGGGGCACACACAAGAGGGGCCGTTTCCAGCCGCCCGTCGCTTTGTCCTCGGCCCTCCCAAGCTTCTGTGTGATCAGCACAGCCTTTGTGGCCATACAATAGGGGTTAAACATTTCCCTGTATTTATAGAAAAGCAGAGCTAAATCTGGTTAGCTGCATGAACCTTTTAATAAAATTACACTCACACTATTAGGGCATTTTTCCATTTGTTTGTTTTTTTAAGAGTAATTAAAAAAATTTTAAAAAACCCAAAACAACATGTATATAGGGTTTTTTATGTTTTGTATATGTAGTGCATAGCAAATGCAATCAACATTAAGATTTTTCTCCAGATCTTATACACAATTTCCTTTCGAGCAGCTACCTGCGACTTGCCTACTTACTTAGAGTTATAGTTTAATTTCTCCTTTACATTTATTCTACTTGACGACTTGCCAGTGGGACAATCCCCTATCTCCAACAGGGTGTCTAAGAGAGTTTGCTGCAAAAACTACAATCTGTACTCAGTGATGAACTTCCAGTGTAAGAGTGTAAAAATGTACTGAGAAATAAAAGAAAACATTTTAAAGAGTCAAATGTGCTTGCCCACAGTCCTACAGACACTGATCTAATACACCACATGAGCCTCTGGACCACCCTTCCTTTCCAAAGAACTACCTTGAAGTAACACTGGTACAGAAAACTAACATTTTTTCAACTCCTACAGAAAGAAACTGTTTAAAAACTTTCTGTTTCATTCTGTTACAAATCCAGGTTTTTTCCTTAGGTTTTTTTTGGGGGGTTTTTTTATGTTTTTTTTTTGTTTGTTTGATTTGGGGGTTTTTTGCTTGTTTGATTGATTGATTTTTTTGTTTTGGTTTGGTTTTGTTTGGTTTTTTATTTTTTGTTTGTTTGAGGGGGGTTGTTGGTTTGGGTTTTTTTAAGTCCAGTTACAACATTTCTAACTTTAAGGGGTTTGCATCTTTTTACTGGTAGCAGGATGAATTCTGTCAGTCTCTATTAACGGTCCTTTTGAAACCTATTCCATTTTTAAGGCTTCTTAGAACAATGTTTTTCCTCACAAAAGCATGAGCCAGACTTAAGAATCTACTTCAAAGCAGATTGCCAGTGAGGTTCAGTAATGACTGCATCCACCTGAACTCTTAAACTTGCCAAAATAGAACCAGAGTATCCTAATTTGAGCTTTCACTTCACATATGTGTCTTGATCCTAGAGCTATAAACACTTAGCTGGGAAGGATAAAAAAAAAATCAGAGTTTAATTACCATTACAGGTCATTAATTTTTTAATGTGGAAATTTATCACCAAGTAAAACAGTGTCGATTCGGCAAAACCTCTGCCATTCAGTTTCTAATCTTTAACTGCACGTTTACAGCTGTACATTCAAACAACAACAGCAGACTGTAAATAAGAAGCTATTTACCATGCCACAAATGTGGCACAGTTTTAATCTGTTATTTTTACTGAGTAACATTTAATTCTTGGAAAAGCTCAACTCTCAAAATAGCTATTGAATCATTCCTTCCAAAATGAAGTCCCAGAAGAAAATTATTTGGGTAATGCAGTAGCCTAACTATTTGCTCTCCTCAGCCTTTGACAATATAGTGTATCAAGAAATCAGCTCATATATAACTGATTGACCAGAGTTTTTGTGTTTAACTGGGTTTAAGCAGAAGCTGTCCTCTGAATTTTAGAGCTGAATGATGGAGGGGCAGGGCTCATTCTGTCATCTGATTGACCAAGCCTAATCAGAATTATTTCTGCACACTGCTTCACTACAGCTGTAGATCCATTAAACACTAAATGTTCCAGAGGCCCATTCCCCTTCAGCTTCCCACTGCGACTCCCACTTTTCAGACAGTAGCTACTCTATGAGCTACTCAAAACTTTCAAAAAATGGAGGTGCTATATTTAATAGACAACTCAAAACCCATAGCAAAATCTGTCACTTGAATGCTAGGACAGCAGCTATCATAATAAAACAGGGTCTTTGTGGTGGAGACTTAAAAAGAAGCCTTTGATATGGTTCCCTTACTTCTCAATACATTTCTTTTAGGAGAAGGTTTTCAGTCACAATAGTTTTTTTTCTTCAACAGAAATAATCATGTCTGCCTCTGGAAATGTTCACTTTTTTTTTTTTTTTGTAATCATAACATTACCCTTTTAAATCTTAGTACCATTTTAGCCTCAGGAAGCTTTAAACTAATATAACCACTAGGAATGACTTAGTGCACAATTTACTTATTAACAAAACTATTTCTTGGCCTCATTAACTGTTAAGTAGAAAAAAAACTGATGTGCACATACAGCACACAATTCCTTACTTTGATTTCTGCTTGTTAGAAAATATAAAAAGATTCTGAGAAATATCTAGGAACTGTTGATGACACTAAATATTCATCCATCTTTTTTTTTTTCCACACATTTTTGGTTTTCTTTTCCAAATGTCCACAACTCTTTCCAGACATATGATAATACTCAGGAAAAGTAACAAATTATTTATGCTGAGGTCAAAGTCATACTCCCATCAAAATTCAGTGAGTGCAATACTCATCTGAGATCTTCAAGTAGCTGAAGAGCTAACCTCATGGTGGAGTTTAACCCCAGAGACAGGCTTTGGACTCTGGTAGGTTGGACTGGGCAAACACATGGGATCTGTAACTCTAAAATGCAGCATGGGTCCAATTGCCCAGGAATGGGGCAAAGGAAAACCCAAAATAAAAGCTGCTCGTGCAGTTAGGTTACAGCAAAGAAGAAGACTGAAGGCTCACAATCTTAGTACAATAATACAATAAGCTGCTTCTTTTACCTGCTACTTTGCACACTGAGTGTTTTTAGAGCTTCTGTATGCCCAACAAGTACAACTGAAGTTATGTCAATATTATAATTTTCAGAGTACAGACTTCAGTATTGAAATGTACACCATTAATGTGCACACAATGAAGATGGTATTTCAATTTGATTACACCAGGACCCAGATAAGGCATGCTGTATCATATTATTACTACTACTGTTTGTTTGAAAAGCAATAGGCAAAATGTTTCCATTTCCTACATGAGACTTAAAGAAATGCATAGCCTTGCTTTAGCTTTGTTCCTTGTACATGTTTTGTTAGATTAATCTTCTCTTTGCCATGTTTTTGCATATACAAATTTGATTTTTATTTTTTTCATTTTCCAGCTTCAATTTCCTTTACTTTACCAGTAAAGTTTTCAGCAATCATAATTTTGTGTGCAAAAATTTTGAGTTTCTTTATGAAAGATACCTTTATGATTGTGGAGTCTGAAAATACTTTAAAGTAGAGATGACATTCAAAAAGACAGTTTCACAGGGATAACATGATATGCAAGGTGATTATTCAGTGTCACCTGCGTATATTTATCCCAAAAATTCAACCCACGTACTTGGGTTGGGAGGTGAATTTTAAAGAGTATCTAATAAATCAAGGATATTACAAAGCAAAAATTGTGAAGGGCAGGATCCCCTAAGGATTATAGAATTTATTTACTTTAAAACTTCATCATAAGCACTTCTACTGGTTTTAAGCTGTTGCCACTGAAATTTCATGGAGATATTTCAATTAAACCCATTGCTGTTGCTCTTTCAGTAATCATTTATTCCTTTTGGGTTTTTTTGGGGGGTTTTTTGTTTTGTTTTTGGGTTTTTTTGGGTTTTTTTTGGTTTTTTTTTTTTTGTTTTTTTTTTTTTTTTTACAAACAACAGGATACCCTATACAAGAACACAGCCAGTTACTTCTTACCAGTCACCAACACATTATGGTAGGGAAATCAGGTTAAGTAATTTTTAACTAGACCTGAACAACTATTCTTTGTTTCAAAATAATTTGTAGCGTGTACGTCGTGATCACAATTCTTAGACTTTTGTCTCCTTTCTACATTTTCCTGAAGTTCATTGTACCAGCCAAAGCAGACTATCAGCCGGCTACAGAAAATCCCTTCTCACAGGCTCTGGGGATGCAGACTCATACGGGTCCCATTTCTCTTAATCCTTTACAGGGAGAGCCTGTGCTTGCATACGTAAGGCACATAAGCTGTTTAGCACACAGAGAAGTTGCCAAGGAGCGTGAGATTTCCCTGAAGTGATTCCAGCTCAGCTGATTGAGAAGAGTCCTCTTCAAATAACTCAATGTTCATTCACTTTATTATTTTACCAGCACATCATGTTAAGTTTTGTACACGGGCTTTCTTTATGTTTTCATGTTACTTTTTAATGAGGAAGTGCAATAATAAGATTCACAGCATTAACTTTAATTATACTAAGATTTTCTCTAGTACTGTTCTCTATCCCTTTTCATCCCTTTTCATAGGAACAAATGCTTTGCCCTTCCTCTTTGGGCACAATGAGTGCCCTTGACTACTGGATGCCTAAAGCCATTTAAATATACAGAAACACGGTGTAAGTGTAGACAAATTGCACTTCCTAACCTCAGGATGAGATTTATCAGCAGCTAGAAAAGCAATTGCGGCTTCAGGAACAAAACAGATCTGCTGGTGCTGCACTGCCTGTAGCTAACTAGAAGTTACTGAAACTAAAGACATCAAGTGCATAGCCAAAATGAATTTGCATCAACTACACATTAAAGAAAAATTAAACAGAATCAAGACCATGAAAGAAAGGGAAGAGGATAAAAGGAAGATGATAACAGGTACAAAGTGAGGTTACAATCTGGATTCTGTAAAAAAACCCAAACAAACTAAACAGGAACACAAAACAAAAACACCATTCAAAAGGCACCATTCAAACAGGCAAACAGAAAATCCCAACAAGACAGAATCAAGATTCTGTCTGCTCTCAAGGGAAGGAAAAAAATGAATGAAATTGAGTCGTCTTTGTATGTAGAAATCTTTTTGAGATGCTTCAGCTGCCCAAGAGTTTTCTTTTTCTTGGTGAGGCACATGTTGTTTGAACTTCTGCATGTGCTGTATGTGCTACACCTGGGTCTGCACTACCCAAAGAGAATCTGGCTGGAATGGAGGCCACATTCAGCTGCTGATGTTCCACTGTACACCCTCATCTATCACCACACATAGAAACATCCAAATTATTAGTGCCTTAAACTTTACTTGAATGCTCTCTAGCTATCTACCATTCTTTCTCTGTATCATTTTGATAGAATTTAGAAGCTGTCTGCTTGAATTGTTTCAATAACTTGACTGACAACTTGAAACTAAGTTTAGCCACCTGAAATTCCTTAAGTGCTGTACATACACACACAGCATGCCAAGCACACAAAAGAACTGGGCTCCCCAAAGCACTGGCACAGACAGCTGTAATTTGCTTTTAAATAAGAGCAGAGGAACGTGGTGTGTGGCAGTGCTTTCTCCTTCACACTGAGCAGCACTGGCTGTGGCTCACCCAGTCTCCAGCACTTTGCCCATCAGTGGCACAGCTTGTTTAGAGACAGAGAAGACAATCTCTTTCCCTTGCAGATTACATCTGAGGAACAGAGAAGTTTAAAAAAAAAAGACTCTTTTCTACCCCTTTGTCTTTACTATCCAAAGATTCTAAAACACAATGAATAGGGATTTTCCTCAGAGACAAACCATGGGGGCTTGCATCTACTTAGCAAAAAGGTACATTTTATCTCCAGTCGCTCCTCCAGCAAGTATTGCAGCCAAGGCTGTTTGTTGGAAAAATTACAAATCTGTAATAACTCTTCCAGTAAGTTCCAAATACAAGATCTTCATTCAAAAAACCAGCACTCAGCAGTAAAGCAGTCTTAATTAAAAAAAAAAAAAAAAAATATGGAGACACCTGGTGACCTCCTGATTCTGTGACAGAGTTGCTGTGTCCCAGCTCTTCCCAGTGCCCACTGCTGGCACCAGAGAGGAACCCTCGAGCCACCACCACCGTGGGCAGCTGGAGCTGGAGTGGCACAGAGTGGGGAAGGGGAGGGGGTGTTAAAAACTGAGCAGCTACACACGATACCTGTGTGAACATGCACACCCACACTGGGAACAGCTGCTGTAGCATGAAGGCCCCATTTTGATAAATTTGACCATTTTCAAAAGGGAAAAGTTGCACATAACTGCATTTCTGGGCTTCATCTTTCACAAACGTTCACTTTAAACCTGGTTTCTATTTCTGAGACTAAAACATGAACATCTACCCCAAAAACACACACTAAACTGCTTTCAGGTTTAACTTCTGAAACATGGCAAGTTTTTCTCTACAGCAGAGCCCTTTCATACTATACAATTAAGACTTCAAGGTCTCAATTTTAAAGAGATTTTTTTGTCAGTATTCTGATAGGCAAATTAATTTTCATGACTACTGATCTAGAATGAATTTCAACTCTTGACCTGGATATAAAAAAAATATTCAAAGGCTTGAAACCATTCCTTGCTGCAGTCCAGTTAGAACTATATTTGATTTTAAATACATTTGAATAATTTGGCATTATTTATGCAAATAGGACATTTGATATTTTTCTTTGTAATTATATTTCTGATTTCAAAGTAGTGTCTCTAGATGTGCTGTTCACATCTTCACAAAGACTACGTGTCATTAATATTCTGTACATTATCAAACACTTTAGTGTACCAACTAACTGCTGAATTTGGGTTGCATGAATAAAATAAATATTTCATTTTTATAGTAGCCACTGCAGGAACAATAAGCAGGAGCCACACAAGCATAATAGCTTTCTCACCTCTGCAATGAAAGAAAAATTGAACTATTTGTATTTCCTTTAAAGACAGTAAAACCATATTGCAACTAAATATTTATTGTTTAGTTCACCTCTATATTATAGAGGTGAACTAAGCAATAAAATCACACATTCGAAAGATAGTTTCAGCAAGAAAATACACTATACAAACACTAGCAGTGGAGGAAGAAAGTAGCAGGTTGTAAACAGTATCCAAAAAGACCAAAAAAGAAGGGTAGAATTCATGTAGAAATAAAGTCATTATTAAATATTACAATATGGAGTTTTTATTAAAATAATTGACATCATATTCATTACAGCCAAATTACCACACATCCAAATCATAGCAGGTCCAGGTTTTGATTTGTATGCATTGCATGATTTTGTCTTCTCTGCAGTAAGAGATTAAATATTCATACACATATAGAAACCGGCTTTATCACTGCTTAAAAATCCCAAAGAAGCTGTGCCCTTTATAGGCTTTTCCTTACATCACACATTTGTCAAATTACTTCCTACAGGATTAAAAAAAAAAAAAAAAAGGCTAGAAATCTTTACAAGAACCTGAACTTTGCAGAAGCCTGTTTTGCAGTTACCAAACAACCTGATGAGCAGCAGATGTACCTCTCCTTTATTACCAGCTTAGATAGCAAATGTGTTTGGAAGCATTTCTGCACATAGGAGGCTGCTGGAGTTGCCAAGTATCTAGTTCAGTTATTTACCAATTGCTTTTTGTACAGCAAACCTGGTTTGTAGCAGCCAGAACTGCTGCACAGACAGAACTGGAGCAGCTGAGAAAATGGCAGAGCTGTAACTCCAGCAGCTGTGACAGCAGCAGGTACAGTTATTTTAGATTACCTCCTGAGGCCATGTAGTCCCTCTGCAATCACTCTGTCTCCTCCTTTCATTAGGAGTGTATGACACAAGTCTAAAGGTATCAAATTATTTTACTTTTCAATTGCAGAAGGAGGAATATAATTTACATATAATTTCTGATTTAAATATAATCCATTTAAAGCACTTTTTGCTTAACAAATTGTATGCCATATATAGAATTGCAAAATAGCTACCTGGTTTACAAATTCAGTGGAAATCTCCATCCGTAGGACAGGTTTTATTTACACACAAGCCTGCAGCTCCGTTTTCCAAATTGCTATACCCAGGAAACCAAGGCACTTCCAGCAGGTGCTTGAGGTAAATGTGCTGTGTTCTCCTCCAAAAGTATAGATAGCACATGCACCAAACAAATGCAGCCTCAAAGGGTGATGAGTCTACAACAGACACAGTAATCAAATGTGAACTCAGAAATTAAGGGGTTTGTCTTTGAGGGGCTTCTAAGGCCATGACTAAAACTGATGCTATTTTATTCAGTATACTAATATTAGTCACTGTTTTGACACACAAAGAAAAATCATGGTATAGAAGGGATCTGTGTGTACTCCATTAAAGCCTGAACATCCACTCATCACATGGTCTTCTAATTTACTTCTCTCTCAGTACCACCTCTCCATATCAAGAAAATCCCCAGTTCCAATGAGTTACACTTGAAGCAATCTTCAAGCATTTCTCTAACTTCACTATTTACTGGAAAAATCCAACTTGTAACTTTAATCTCACCTGATTATTTTAGTTATAGTATTATGGTCTGTGGATATCAATATATATTATTAATCTTTCCTGAAAGTATGATGACAGAGATGTTACTTCATTTTAAAACTAGGAATATTTTGGCTCAGGAACTGTGATGGGTGAAATGCCAACTTACGATAAGCCCAAGTCTTACTGAAATTCTGCAAAACATATTTGGAAATTACCTTAGCAAACATAGCATATTAAAAAACATGATTTAACCTCAAAACACTAAAAACATTTCTTTTTCATCTTAAATAAGAGATTATTCAAGCAGGCCTCTTGACTTGGTAAATAAGCTTTTAGCAATTCTTTTCTACAAATACAGAAATAAAAATATATTTTTCACTTTGCTAAGCTTTGGGGGGGTTTATTTGAAAATAAACTTAAACCTAAAATTAACCAGTTAACATAATAATTACTTTAGCTACTATTTCATTTTCCTTTAAAGAACAGTAAAGTTTATGAGGATGTAAATAAAAGCAATAAATACCTAAAGGATGATTATGGAAAAACAAAGATTGCAGACTTCAAGACATATTAAGTAAAGCAGTAAATAAAATAAAAAGTGCATTTTATTCTGCTGTTGCTGTAGAACTGTTTTCCAATTGCAAACCAGATTGTTTTTATTTTCTGCAGTTGCCACAGTGTTCTAGTCTGTCTAGGATAATCCATCGGAACAGCCAGTGGTGGTATATGTGCACAGTTCTCCCTTATCAGAAAAGGAAAAATACTGTTGGGTTCCAACAGAAAAATACTTGGGCAAGGACCACAAGGAACAAACACTTTTAAAAACATACTTTTACTCTCCAAACACTATGAATAGCAGGAGAGTAAGTGTATACTATTGACAAAGCCAAATTCAAGATGGGAACTGGAATTCAAACAGGTTAAAGGAAAAAAACCAAGCAAACAAATAGTGTAAGAAAAAATAGGCACTGCAGGTTCTTTAAAAGGATTCACAGGCATATATTGATTTAGGTTAACACTGAGTGCTACCAACTGACTTCGAAGCACTAAGGTAGTTTCCAAACACACAGCAAGTTGAAGCTGCGGCATTATTAACATTTAATGTTGTTTTGACTTTAAACACTGACAAGATGTCTATTTAACCAAAATAAAAAATTCATTAAAGAACTCTTTTGAGATAGAGATTCAGGTTTAAAGCATGAACTGCAAAACTTTCAGCTTCCTCAGCTCCTAAGGACATTTGAAGATTTGTGTCTTCATGCCAATTACAACACTACCAGCTCAATGGTATCTGCATTAAAAGAAAAAAACAATCGTAAGTCAGAATCAAAACCTATTTTGAAAAAAAATCCTGCTAAAATAACAATGGCCTCTGATAATTTAAGAATGTCATTCTGGTTTTATATTTAAACTGAACGAGAACTAAACACACTGAAGCCTCATGCTAAGGGCAGTTCTGTTGAAAGAGTTCACTTTTCTGCCAGCCTCACAAAGGCATGACATCCTCCATGTAACCTGATAAATGATGTTGAACTTGGATTAGGTGGCCAACAGCAGAGTAACGGGACCTGTCAGTTGAAGAAGAGAGATATTCCCTCATCCCTTTTGTGTTAATACAGAAGCCAATAAAATTCAGACGTCCACACATAGTGAAGAACCGGAACCTTCACTTATTTGGAAAAATGAAAGCTTAAAAAATCTTTTTAATATAGATTTAAATGTAAGACTGTTATACAGAGAATTCTACAATTCTACAACTTAACATGGCACAGTCAAGTTGGCTGCTCCCTATTGAGAGCAGAAATGACTCAGGGCTACAGAGCAGATGATATGCACCAGTATGAGAACCACACATGCTTCAGAAGACAAAAAACTTTGGTGATGCAAGATCACAGTAAGTGATAGTAGTTCTTCACTGTGTTCTATATGGGCCTTCCAGACTTAACCTGGTTCTGCTTTTTTGTCTCCTCCTCACTCTGCAGCTACCAGGACTCTGCACCCTATCCCCAGCTCAATCCTCCTGACCCCAGCTCCCAATCCTATTCCAATTGCAATGTTACAAGCAAGTGTCAGCAGTGCCCAGAATCTCCATGTACAAATCATGCCCCCTTTTCCAGCAAACACTGTAATGTACCTGTGTTAATGGTACTTTTTCACTTTCGCTTTTTCACTGTGTTAATGGTATGTTTCACTTTCAGCTAAATGTATCTGACAGTCTAAATCGGCCTCCCATTCATCTAAGCTCTGCTTCATTCCCTGAAATCACTGTGGAATATGTCCTTACCCTTTTTATATATCAGAGGCAAGCGGAAAGTGCATTTATATTTAGGAAGCTAGTTCAGGCACCTGGGTATTGAAACACTGGAAACAGAACTACAGCAACAACTGATAACAACACAGTCCAGAGAAGACAAGTCAGTATAGAATGATAGTAAGATATTTTCATTTTGCACCCAGTACATATGTTGGTAACATCTGTCAAAACTGCAGGGCATCAAACTGATTTTCACCACCTGCTGAGAAGGTGAGCAATCCACAGAAACCACCTCACTCCTCTAATAAATAGCAAAACTAAGATAATGAAGAAAATAAACCCCATACCTCTTTCCTTACAATACCTAAGAATTGCTTTTTCCCCAGGTAGAGAGGCTAGGAACACTAACAAAACTGAACTTCCACTAGAGATGATTTTGATCTTAGCTACAAGGTTGGAAAACCCAATGTATTTTTGTGAGCTGGCACATGATTAAAGGCACCAAGTTCTGCACTGTCCCAGCGGGCAGCGGGAACTGGGGTTTTGTGTGCTGCAAACCCCCACTGCCTGGCAGGAAAAGAGCTGACAGATCACCCGCCAGCACCACAAAGGCAGCACTGTCACTAAGCCTGGGAGCTGGGGCTTCAGCCACGCTGCAAACACGAACTCCAGGAGAAGAAAGCGAGAAAAAGACCCAGATAAGACTATCAGTAGGTATCTGAAAATAGACAAGGCAAGTCATCCATGCTAGAAGTATTTGGTAATTCAGTCCTAGGGAATGGAAGAGCTTCTGCAAAATGTTTCTCCTGAAAAATTTTATATTTAACACTCTGGGAGTGGCCTGTTGATTCTTTCTACGTGTGCTTCCCCTCCATCCAACTTCATGTATATTTCATAAACATTACATGGTAGGGTGAACTGTTATCTTTACACTGATTTCTATAACCATAACAATAATTAAATTTTCCAACAATTTCAGCCCTACCCCTTATATGAGCAGATGATTATTTGCATCAATTTCAGCATGCCTTATCATGTAATGATTATAATGCACATGTCCCATGAGACTAAAGTTCTTAGCACATTTGCAAATTTATTCTAATGTTTCTATTGAGTGCTGTATTTTGGAGTTTTTTTGATTTCTCTCAGCAAATCTTTCACAGTAGATCTTCAGAGAAATTTTTGGGAATATAAATTCTATCTATTCCTCATTATAAATAATGACATAGCTTAAAAGCAGAACTGGAACTTCAGATCTGTTCCAAGTGCAGAACTCTGACCTCTGCACAAGTCATCTAAAGAGAAGAAAAATAGTAAAAGGAAACTTTTCTTTCCAGAACATCACCAGTGGAAAAGACAACTTAGGCTTTTGCAGTGGAATACACAGCAACAGAAAGATGACCCCAAAGTTTTGGAGTCAACCTTTGAAGCTGTGCAATGGATACTGTTCACAAGCACATTTCAGCCTAGAGGAACCTTTTGTGCATCTGTATCCCACCTCTTCTTATACTGCTACACATTGACTTCATCTCATGCTCTCTGCTATCCAAGCTTCAGGTTTTCCTTTGGGTTTTTCCTGATATCTGCCCACTTCCCAGCTGTTACTCTTACCTACTGCACTCATCCTTTCTGTCCTCCAAACACATGCACATAAACAAGCTTCCAGTCCTTTAGGTCAATCTGTTTCTCCCAATCCCTCAACTTCAGAGGCCTAATCTCTGCCACATTCATCATGACAATACATGAGTACAAAAAAGGTCTGTGAAGGAGCTTAAGCACTGATCTGCTTGACCATTCATAGTGTTTGCTTCCCTCAGCTGGCTTTTGAAATTATCTCCTCACTTGGGGGCTGTTGGCAGTGGACAGCACCACTTCTATTTTAGCCACCAGCGCTCCAAGACCATCCTAGGCAGCTCCTGGCTCTTGTATGGTCTTATGTTCCCCAGGACACACAACATACATAACCAAGGCCATGCTATGAAAAGGAAGATCCTGCTGAGCTGCAGTAGTCTTGGCATTATACCAGACACTGAAGTGAACCTTCCAAAACCATCATTTGAGTAAAGGCACAGGATTACCATGTAGGACTTGAAGGAGACGGCACACAGTGTGGAAGTGCCCAGGCTATTAGAGGATGCAGCCCTTACCAGCGTCAAGACAGACAGCTTATCCAGTTGCTTAACAGGGAAGGATCTGTTTCTTGCCTAGCAATTCCAAGTCCCAGCTTCACCAGTTTCACAACTTTTCACAGAGTCTGGGCCTAATCATTCATCCTCTTGCTGACTCTCCTTGCTTCCACATTACCAGCTACTCATTGCTCAAAATTACTTACAAGCAATATTATTAACCAAAGGCAAACTTCCTTTTCCCCCTAAGTCACTGGTTCTTTTGCCAAGACCCAAACTTGGCCAGCTCCAATAGCTTATTACTCGAAATGCAAAACCTTGTCAGACACCTTTGTATGATCTGGAATGCATTCAGTATAGTTACAGAATTTGTTACAGCTTATGCTTTACTACTGAAAACAGACAAGCTGAAATTTATCAAAGGTTCTTTAATTCAGCCAGCAATTAGTCATAGTAATGAAAAAGTACCAATCCTGTACAGGAAGGGAAAGGTTTCCAAGTAAAAACTGTGGCTTTTTTATTTGAATAGTTTCTACTCTGTCATCATCTTCAGAAGTGACTGAATTACTCTGGCTGAAGTTTTTCAAACAAAACTAGATTGCAGCAAACACTAGTGTCAGGCAACTTAAAAACCAGATAGCACTAACAATTTGTCCCTTAATGATAAAGGGCGAGACATGATCAACTGTTACAGGTTGCATTTATTTCATGCAATTTGGTAGCACTGTATCCATATGTATGAACTAAAGTGACTCAAAACAGGAATTAACACATAACAAAAACTAATCTCCAGATTTGAACAGAGCTCTAATTTTAGCTCAGTATTGTGTAACAGTTTTCTCAGGTATAATTTCCTTCCAAGTGTTTAAATTAGGAAGTTGTTCTCAACCACATTTAAAAGCAACTGGAGGAAAAACTGCATCCATAGCTGGTGCAGCACACAGCTTTCTCAGATGGCCCAGGAATGTCTGCTCTGCTCATAGCAACACTCGACTTTTGGCTCTGTGTTCCCACATTCTTAGAAGCCTACGCTGTATTCAGGACTGCAGAAGCATCCTCCTATACACATACATGCCATCCCCTAAAAGAAGTGGGGGAGCAGCTGGGATCCTTAGAGCCTGAACTTAGAGCCAGCAGCCTGCACTGCAAGCCACACACCCCTGACAGGAACCTCGCTCCAAGGAGCAGCTAAAGGACAGCTCCTCTCCTGCCTGAAACATAACAGTGCCAGTAGGAAGAGCTTTTAATTCAAAAGCAGCACACTGGAAGTAAAATTAGCTCAAAGCACTGGATCGTGACTTGGCATCTAATCACTGCGCCATCCTACATGATTCACCAAATGAAGAACTCCCAAGTGGCTGACCTTAACAAAAGCAAACCTCCAACACAGACCTACAATACAGTATTTTTAAGCATAAGGAACACTGCAATACACACTGATCAGCACAACTGTTCAAATCAGACAGCTGTGCACCTTCTGTGTGAGCTCATTTAACAATAAATAGATCAATTAATAGAAACAAAAGTATATGACTGCTTCAAATATGCAATAAGCCTTTAAAAAGGGCACTTAACTATTTGATGGTTTAAGTATGGTGGGCAGAGATTTTTATTTTAAATAAATGTTGCTAATTTCACTACCACCACCGCCACCTCAAAAAGAAATTTCCAATGTGAGGGCTAACATTGCGCTCTAGAAAACAAGCATTTCCGTCTACTTTTCCATTTAAAACATTAACCCCCTAATAGAGAAAACTAAGTGACTGTTTCCCAGCTTATCTGCTGACATAAAGATACTGACTTTAAAAATGTTAAATAATTAAAAACTGCAAAACCTTTTTTAAATGACACTTAAAAACCCAACTGAAAAACAGTTCCATGGAAGTTCCACAGAATATTCCACATTCCATAGAAATGAGGAGAACAGACAACAGTAGTTTGCTTTCCTTCATGATGAGCACCTTCTGCTGTGTAACTAAATCTTGCATTTAACATCATGCTCATTTGAGCAAAAACTTCATCAAGAATTAGTGGTCTAACAGGAAGATAGTCTTCAAGTTAAAAAAATAAATAAATATTGTCTGGCACATCATTTATTGCATTTTTCATTTTTTCTGAGTTATCATTTTCTAGTGACATCTGAATAACACTGGTACTACCCAGTATAAATTCATCCTACATAAAAGGAGAAAAAGCAAAGTATTTTCTCCAATAAAAACCCTGCAAGTATTTTGTGCAAAAAGGAAACTGGGTATGCTTCTTCTTACACCATGACTAAATTCTTCTTTTCACTTCGCTTGAAAAATAGTTTATAGGTCCAGTGCTAGAAGGCAACACAGCTTCATAGTTCCTTGAAGGTCATCTGGGGAAACAGTGCTAAGCTTGTCAAACATCTGACAATTGACTCGGTATCACTCTATCACTCTATGTTAGAACATCTAATAAACTAAATTACAGTCCTGCTGAAGGCAGAAATAATATAATTGAGGATACAGACAGCTAATGAGGAAAGCAAGGCCTTCCACAGCAAGACATGTTAAGCAGGGCATAGAGAAATTCAGTCAAATTTAACAGCTATTAAGTTAATTGAAAATTATGTCAGGAAAGCATAGAATTCTTAATATAGCACATTCTCATAAATAATTATAACTGAGAATTATTATCTGAACTGGAAGTTATTGTCATCACTCTCCTTCATACTAAAAAGTGCCAAAACCATCACTCAGATAGGATTTTTTTTCTTGCTTTGTAAAATGCTGTAATTTTTTCCCCCATCAAATCACTTTGAAGAGTACAGCAAAAAAAAAAAAAATTTACTTAGGCTCCAACAGTGATGCAAGTCTACTGAAATCCTGCCAGTTAAAAATACCAACCTTTATGTTCAGGTTTCACTAAGAAAGACACTAAAGATGTTCCCAAGGCTGTATTTATGCCTTGCATCATCTGTCTGGCGATACTCAAAAGTCTTTCCAAGGTCTTTATTGTTAGGCCAGGAAGTTAATGAGGCAGTACACTTACTAACGGGAGGGAAAGCAGAGACAAATTCAAGAACTGTCTTGGGCTGGTTTAATACCTTAAATGAAATGCAAAATAATTATATTTCACTTATTCCCAAACAGCGTTTATACTTGTAGAAAACATTTCTCTGCATTTTGCATGTGAACTTAGAAAAGCCTCACTTGAAATCATCCTGTTTCAGTACTCCATGAATCACCCCATATGCACCCTTGCTCTTTAGAGCCCACTCACTGCCATACCACGCTGACGTGCCATCCTTGGGATTACAAAGGACACTCCAACAAAGGGGGATCGCCCACTGTTTTCTA
The DNA here is from genome assembly GCF_031753505.1 of Anomalospiza imberbis. Classification (NCBI taxonomy): domain Eukaryota; kingdom Metazoa; phylum Chordata; class Aves; order Passeriformes; family Viduidae; genus Anomalospiza; species Anomalospiza imberbis. The sequence goes on along the minus strand of NC_089685.1, from coordinate 27,625,749 downwards.
TAAATCATCTTGAACCTCATTGATTATTTCAACAAAGGTGGTTCTGATACACAGGCGTCTTTGGCTGTCTTCACAGACAAGAGAAAGAACTTAAATGAATGACAACATCACATCCATGAATTAATTACAGAACAATGATGACAACTGAAATAGGCCAAAAGCAGTGAAGTCATTTAGCTTTCCCTAACAAGCAGCATACAAAATGCAGCAGAGGAAGAAAACCAACATTTTTAGACACTCATTATTAATTACTGAAGAAATAAGAATGCCTATCAAGCACACTAATCATGACTGAAAACTGTGACATTATATGAAAGTATAACAAGGTATGTCTCTTGATTTACAAAAGATTAAGCAGGAGGGAAACATGAAAAGAAGTCATAAGCATCCCTGTTGAGCCTGACACCCAAGTTCTGTTTTCCATATCTTTCCATACTTCAATAAACATGAAAGTTTTACATTTCTGTATGGCAAAAAAGCCCACCCTGAAACACCACACCTTCCTCTCATACCATAAAAAGGATTTTTCTCTCTCCCTGTTTCATTTAGGCAGCCAAGTGTTTAATCACTTCTGTGTGATTGAAATTTTAAACTCTAATTCCAAGAAGTAGACCAGAGAAAAAACCTCTGCCCTAGATTTTGGGTAAATACGTCATAGGAGGGGAGGGATCTTCCTATTTCATATGCCCAGTGAAGTAGCACTTTATTACCACTTTATTTGAGTTGGTGCTGGACAATGGGATAGCAGGTAATCAATCACCTGGGATCCAAACCTGTTGGAAACCACAATTATCTTATGCATGTTAAGACAACTGCATTCCTGGTTCAACACTCGCTCCTCCTGGACAGAATATAACCCACCCTGTTCCTGTTCTCAGGGCACTGATCTCAGCCACATGAGAGAAGTGTTAACACCTCTAGCAGAAGGTGGGTCACTGCATGCTCCAGCACACAGTCACTAGTAGAGAAGGAGGCAGATATTCCTCCTTAGGGCACTCAGCAGGTCCAGAAGGTGTCATTTATTGCTGCCTAGGACATCGGGCTGGGCTAAGATATTTCTCTTGAAGGAGAGACCACACAGTTTAGCCCCTGAATCATTTCTATCAAAACACTATCAACAGGAAACACAGGAAACAGTCCAGGTTTCACAACTGGAAAACCTCATTATTCACATCCTCTCCTCCTTCAGTAGAGAAATTTCCCTCTCTCATAAGTGAAGATGCACTTTTGACACACTTTTTCTCTTTTCTTAGCTCTCATTTTTATCCTCCACCCCCACTCATTACAAGCTATCCATACTTACTTTCCTGCTTAATTTAAAACTGAGACAGCCTCAGACTGTCTCAAACAATGGCTTTATCTCTGCCCGTGGGTCTCCACAGACACCATGGCACAGCACAGCAACACCTGACACAGCTCAGGCGCTACAAACCTCCATCTCCAGGGCAGTGTGGGACCCAGCACCGACTCCCACAGTGATGACAGAGATTAGCTGGCTTCTTCTGAGGTCTGTGCTGATGGTCACAGTACCAGAGGCAGCGTGGTACAGGTGGGCTCAGCAACAGCACAGCCATGTAAAGCAGCTCTGTATGAAAATTTGCATATAACCAGCTTCAGATACCCTGTGAAGAACAGCACACTCAGGCTCTCCATGCTGGCCTTGGGCTAGTAAATCCTGCCAAGCTTGGGAAGGCTGTCAGCAGTCAGTCTAGGTCTCTCAAACTCATGCTGGGATCTCAGGCTGCTTACTCAAGAGTTTAGACCCACCCAGCACCCTGAACTCCAAGAGAGCTTGTCAGCTTCCCATTTAATGCATGAATGCATAAGTCTGGCTTAGATCTAATACTGAACCTAAGCCAAACTCCTGGCACCTGCTGAGGCTGGCAGAGCAAAAACACCTTATTTGGAAACAGTAGGAGACAGCCCAAGTCCAGGCAGGGCCAGTGCTGAGCCCTGAACTTTTTGTGCCTCCCTGACCAAACTTATCCAGCCTTCCACTTTGGGTGGGTGCTTCAGCCTCTCCACTGTCCAGACTAACACTCGACCACTCCAGGAGCAGCTGCTGTGATCTTACAAACAAAAAATGCCAAGGTGTGCAGAATTTTTAGACAGTAGTAACCTTTGTTCATTACGCGATGTTAAGATTTAACCATACAAGAATAGACAGAACTTAGTATACCACTCTGAATGACAGAGAGCAGGTTTTCCCAGAATAATACTAGGAGCAATAAAATTACTTCCCACTGATTAGCACTTTCCTAGATTTAAACCTTTATGTTTTTCCTAAACTAATGATTAATTAAACAAACAACAAAAAGAAGAAAAAAATCCCACCCAAAAATAAACAAAAAAAGCTGAAAAATAACCACTTAGGTTTATTCTGAAACACAGTATTAAATACAAAAATTGAGTATCACTAAAATGAAGCCTTATTTAGTAAGCCACAAATGCTTATGAGAGCATGTTCATGAGTGACTGAACTGCTTTCTTACTCTGAAATCACCAGCACTGGGGAATAGTAGAATACTGTATTAAGGGTCAAGCCAGAACAAAACTGCTAAGAGTATACACCAGTAACCAAATGTTTTCAGTAGTAAACAAATAAATGTTTTGGTGAAGTTAATAGTAAGTGTGGATAACATTATGACCTCTAACACACGCACATCCATATATCTATGAGCAAGTTTTCTCAGAGTTCCAGAATGTAGTGGATCACAGGAATGTATAGATCACAGTATGATTTATTCCCGCCAAACTGAACAAGCATTAAGACAGGGAATGGACTAAGTATGAATGGAAGTGCCTTTACATGCAAACACCTAGGAATGTACATAAAAGTCTTGGCGCTGGTGAGTAAGTGCGTATGGGAAGAGGAACTGACTGAAATACAAGGGAATTTGTGAGAATTACTAAAATCAGTTTAAATAAGTATCATCTTCCCCTTTTGTGAAACCCAAGCTTTGCTGAAAATGAATAATCCAGTCCATGCAAATCTGTGAAAACAGGTAAGTATCTCACCAGGAAAGGAATGGAGCCTCACAGTGTTAACCACTAGATCTACACAAGAATAGTGTTTAATGTTCAGAGTCTGGGTGGCTCTTTGCCCATTTCAGCCTCACACGAGCTCTGCTGCCCTTGCACAGGCCAAGTCTCTGCTCTCAGATGGTGAAGTAGGGCTCTGTCTCACAAAACAGATCTTGTCTACCCTGAATTTGTGATGTAACACATGACATAGGTGAGAACCCACAAGTGTGAGAAAGAAGTAAAGGGGAAAGGCCACAAGCCTGCTTTCCCGGAGCAGAACCAAAACAAAGTGCCATTTCCTCATGCCTGAATTTCTGCATCTCCAGGTAGGACAGCCTGAGTTCCCCTCTGTTCACAGATGCTTCCTAGAACATATCCCATATAAACATGGGAGTTTCACCCCCATCTTATGCATTTATGCTTTTTCAGAAGTCAAGGGGGACAATAATTGAACCCCTTTCAATGAAAACACAAGGCCATTTCAGTCAATCAACACAAAAAAATTACTATCATTACAAGGGTGTAAGACCAACCTCGAGGATAAACTGAATATTCAACATTATTTCTAACTATATCCTAGACATCTCAATTCAGAAGATGAACATTATACACAGTCTAACTTAAAAAAAAGTAAAAATTCTGGCTCTAACAGACACAAATCAGCTACAAAAATAAAGATTTTTACATCTACCAAAACATTTGATTTTTTTAATCCCTTTTTTTTAGAAATCAAGATTAGTTAGAACAGATAATTGCTCCCAAATTCAAATAAAAATTATAATGATCAAATAACACCTAGGGGTAATAGGAATTTTATAGCTCATCTCCTAATCAAGCTTGTCTTAAGTTTTTTTTTTTGTATATCATTTTACTTGTATTTTAATGAAATTTGCAGCACAGCCCAGTAAGACTGAAATAGGTTACTGTGCTGAGATGAAGTGCCTCAGGGACTCTGGGGAAGAAAGAGCTGGGACAGACTCCTCTTCAGCAGTGCCTCATGCTGCCTTCATCTGTCAGCTCGATTCTGTACCAGCATGTCTGTGATCACAGAGATGCTGGTACAACAGCCTGTTATTTATTTAATGAATCCAGCCTAGGAAAAGAATAAGGGAGGACTTTCTGTTGTGTTTTAATTGTATATTTCTTTGATAAGAAAGAGACTGAGGGAAAACCTCTGGCACATGAGGTTATTGCCCTAGAGACAATGTGGACTCTTTATATTCCCTTTCAAAGTATATAAACATGAGCCTGAGAGCAACAGTGCAACAGGGAGTGAAAGATGCCACAGGGGCAACACCAGCCACTTCAGATTACCCCGAGTTCAAGATCCTTGGGGCAACAAGGGGTGCACAAAGCAAGCTCACTGACCTGGACTTCAGGAGAGCAGATTTTGGCCTTTTCAGGGATCTGCTTGGTAGAGTACCATGGGATAAAGCTCTGGAGGGAAGAGGGGCCTAAGAAGGCTGGTTAATATTCAAAGATCTCTTCCTCCCAGCTCAGCAATAATGTATCCCAACAAAGAGGGCAAAACCACCAGGAGGTCTGCATGGATGAATAAGGAGCTCCTGGACACACTCAAACACTCAAAAAGAGGTCTACAGATGGTGGAAGCAGAGACAGGCAGCCTCCGAGGAATACAGAGCGATTGTGCAAACAACCAGGGACCACATTAGGAAAGTTAAAGCCCAGATAGAACTACATCTGTTCAGGGTAAAAAGCTTCTACAGGTACATCCACAATAAAAGGAAAATTAGGGAAAATGTGGGCCCTCTCCAGAAGGAAACCTGGTTACCTGGGATATGGAGAAGGCTGAGGTACTCAGTGATCTCAGTCTTCAATGGCAACTGCTCCAAGCACATCACCCATATCACAGAGGGCAAAGGCAGGGACTGGGAGTGAAGAATCACCCACTGTAGGAGATCGAGTTTGAGTCCATCTAAGGCACCTGAAGGTGCACAAGGCCATGGGACCTGATGAAATCAATCTACAGGCCCTTAGGGAACCAGCAGACAGATGGATTTGCTAAGCTATCCATCATACTTGAGAAGTCATGGCAGTCCCATGAGATTCCCACTGACTGGAAAAGGGGGAAACATAACACCCATTTTTAAAAGAGGGAAAAAAGGAAGACCCACAGAAATACAAGCCAATCTTACCTCTGTGCCTGGCAGAAACATGGGGCAAATACTATTGGATACTATGCTTAGGCACGTGGAAAATAAAATGGTGATTTGTGACAGCCAGCCTGGCTTCACTAAGAGCAAATTTTGCCTGAGAAATTTGATGGCCTTCTATGATGTCACAATGTAAAGTTATTTTCTTGTTCTTAATTTGAATTTTGCCATCAAGGCAATGCAGTCCTCTCCATGTGGTTTTCCTGACATTTTTTCCGTAGTTTTCTAGTCTGCAGTCTGTTTCTTCTCTCAATATAGCTGAAAACATTTTTAGTCCTCTGCTTCTTCCACACAGCTCTTTTAAAGAAATCTTTTGCTATCTTGCCACTACCAGTCACTTATCATCTCTTGAGAACTCTGAGGTTTTATTTTCTTGTTGCCTTCAACCATCTGTCCTTTCTTACTGTCCTGCCCAATGAAACCCTTACATTGACACTGATTAGTGAATGGAGGGGAGAAATACAGAACAAAGAAGGCTATTTCCAATTTACTGGAAACTTGAATCATAAGAAAAAAATACACACGCAAAAGAGTATATTATAGCAAGGAATTACTGCTAGTCCAACTCAGCACATAACAACCAACGCACTGCAAAATCAGAAAAGCCACTACACATGCAACTATTTCAAAAGAAGTCTGAATCACTCAGCTTTCTCAACATGACTACACAGAAAGGCAATGTTGTCAGGCTGCCCCAAAGTTATAGCTATTTTGATCCAAGAAAAGGCTGGAAATGCACTCAGAAGTCAAGCATGTTCATTGAGAGCACTGAGTCATACCACCCTCTCACTGGCAAGAAGCTCTGCGGCTGCTTTCCCTACCTCTACAGCCTGGTTTTGCAACCTGGCAGCTGCAAAACAATACCCCATCATGTCACAGACAAACTCGCCATTTTGCAAATTTGATACATTTTAGTTCTGCTTTTATGATGAAAAGGTAAGTAACATGTGTTAATGGATTGAACTCAGAATGACCTCCTCTTCAGTTGCCACCATATATTGAATCAGCAACTGAAGAGGGACAAGCGTTTGTATTAAAATTATGCAAAATTGTGACTATCATTAAATGATTACGTCTCTGGGAGAGAGAAGTCACATATTTTTGATTTCTGCATTTATACCATAAGCAATTAAAACAATAGTTGTAATTCAGTCCGAGTATCCATATCTGTTTTATAAAAAAGTTGTTCCAAAAGCAGAATTGATGCTTTATTGTTAAAGATGGAAAAATCCATTATCAGACTTTCATTTACTTCATTTAAAAATAATTAAAAATCCTAATACATGGTACAGTACTAAACCTTGAAAAAAAGGACACTGATTTGTAGTCAACTATAAATTTCTTCCCAACTATTTCCAATGAGCTACTGCCTAAAACAGGTCTAAAATGTGTTCTCCCTTACAAACTGTTCTCCCTGTTCCCTATTCCAAGATTCAGTAGCTTAGAGTTAGTGGTGTCTCACAGTATAAGTCTGTATTTTAGGACACCAAAGCAGGTTAAAACCACAGCAATCAGTAGACAGAGAAATTATCTAACAGCACTGCTACTGAACACTGGTTGCTAAATGCAGACCAGGCATTAAGCGTGGAGCCTTCATTACAGATTCTGCTTGTTGTGAAAGGGGCAGCTTTAAAATTCTAACTAGATAATCATGTCAGAGGGAAGGGAGGCTATCCTGAGTCCTGCAGGGATCCATGCTCAGGCTTATGCTGCTCGGTGTATTCAGAAATGACCTGGAAAAGGAGTAAATGCTGAGCCTTTAAGAGCTCCAAAATCCTTGTGACTGTAAAGATAAGAACTGGCTACAACTAACTGAAGAAGTGCCTTGCAGTAAAACATCAGGATACAATGAAATAGCAAAAAAAAAGTCAAATAAAAAATGGCTACATAATGAATTGGGAATGCATTGTCAAAAAATATCTAGAATGAAATACTGAATTTATGTTCAGTGTTTAAGTTTATGATTAGACCAAAGTCAGTGCAACACTTATCACTGGGTGAAAAAAAACCAAGAACTGAGAAAACAATACAGAAACAGAATAGGATATTTTAATATATATTTTATATACATATCTGATTTTTTTTTTACAGTATAATTCCATGATACAGCTGCACCTGCATCTGGTGTGTAATATTTTTCCTCCCTCAAAAATCTGTTTTCTCCCCCAAATCTCAGAAAAAAAGTTTACAGCCACAGTTGACAGTTTTGAAAACAATCTTCCAGTTTCCTCTTTTCTCCCATGTATAGAAATTCTTACTTCTCTAATTAGAAATAAAACATATAATTTTAATAGATGGCTTTCTAAATAGGCAGAGGTCTAAAAAACTGGCTTTAGGATAAAAATATTTTCTCACTAAGACTCACCAAAACCCATGATGAATTAATAGAGTCCAACTTCTGTTTTCTCAAAATTATTATGGAAGAGATCATATTAAAGATACCACATTCCAGGGGAAAAAAAAAGTATTTTCTGTTAAATATTCCCTCTCTTGCGATACATTTACCACTTCTATTATGCAGAGATACCAGTTTTTGCTCACATCTCTGACAAAGGGACTAGAGTAAGCACTGATCTGCAAATTAATTTATATTAACTTGTCACCAGTAACAAGCCCAAACAAAAAGACAGTTAAATGTGCTTGAGCAGAGACTTCCTAAATGCAAGAGAGACCAACATTAGCTAGACACACACCATTTCTGACTGACTGTAGCAGTAGCTCTCCTAATCAGAGAGATGAATGGATGCGCAGTCTGTCAGAAACGGGGAACAAAGAACTGTGGCTACAGGCAAAAAAGCTCCCTGCTCACTGAGCTAGGATGCTTAATTTGCATTATTCAAAGCAAAACAGCCCTTGTCAGGAGGTTTTTGACCACCCATTCTCTTTTATTTCACAGTGGAATTAGGTGATATTATCTACAGCTAATTGTTTGGATTCCTAGAACAGGCTGAGCAAGCAGTAACATGGGCTGGGCCACACTGGTTTAATACAGCTTTGCAAAACAGAAGGCTAGATCATCACCCTGCTCACATCCGCATCGTAAAACAAACCAGTGGCCTTTTGGTCAGAGTGCCATGTCAGCCTCTTCAAGGAAAGACAGCATCTAGGAGGATCAGACTCAGCATTAGAACTTAAGCTTTCTAGAGCTGCCAGACCAGTGGTTCTACCTCCCCAGGTGGATTAGCACTCTCCTGCTTTCAGAGGAAACAGCTCAGTTTATATACTAATGTCAGATGGTGATAGTCAAGAACTTGCTAGACATCTGCTGTATTTACCTCAGCTCTGCTAACTCACTGCTTAACAATTCCCAGGCAATTTCTGGCTCGTTTGTACCCATGAGAAGAGCTCTTTTTCATTTAAATTAGTTTAGGGGGTAAAAACATGGTGGAAGCTAGTAGGTATTACTCTGAAGGTGGATCTAAACACAGGTATGTGTTTACCCCTTCCCTGTATCAGTCAAAAAAAAAAAGGAAATCGTTTCTGACTGAAGGACATCAAACCTCCCCTTTGCATCATGCTTCATCCTAGCCTTGCCTGTGGCACATGTGCTCTGCAGACTGCTCAGCTTGACCAAAAGGCAGCACAGAGGATAACAAGGATATCAAGGATAACAAGGAATCTACTGAAGGACAAAACCAAGCCAACACCTGTAGCTCGACAGGCACAAGCAAAAGGGGCCATCTCTTCCAGCAGCAATCACTCCGGGAAGCAATCACTGCTGTTCCATCACAGTGCTGTTTCACAACCATTCCCCTCGAACACATTTCAGGGTATATACTGTAAAATCCAAGAACACCCACTTATCCCACTTATTGAAGAGAAGAGGTTTAAAAGCCATGCAAAGCACCAGTATGTCCTTGATCAGGCTATAGTCTAAGAACTGAGAGCACAATATCTCCAGGACTAATTCCTGACAACTTAAAACTGAGGGGTACAGGAAAAACTGAGCTTTGCAGGAAGCCATGGGCTTTTCCAGCTGCTTTCCGGGTATTTAAGAAACATCAAGCTTCATACTACATTGTATTTTTATCTATTTGAACATAAATTGTTTGCAATCACTTAAAAGGAGCTTTTTCTAGGGTGTCTTCCAGCCAATTTTTACCAGAAATTATCACCATCCTAAAATTCTGGAAGTCAGAATCCACTATTCAGGTCTCAGAAGTAATCATCATCCCTCACTGAAGAGCACATCAGCACCTATCTGAATGCTCCCTAGAAATGGCAGGTGGAGAATACTACAGGAATTTATCTTCTAAAATGCTAGGCTCTGATTATTTCCCTAACATTTAAAGTTCTTATGGCCTGTGGCATTTGGGAGCTGTATTTTGGTGCTCAGAGTACAGAGTCCCACAGAAATTACAACTAAACTGATGGGAAAAACCACCTAGTTGCTCTAAGAGATATAAATACATGTCACAGAGTACAAGAAATGTTATTATTTAAAATTGAAAGGAGAAACTATCTACATGCAAAGTACAAGTTGAGGTTTTTTTCTTGCACATTTATGTGCAATACAAGCACTTCACAAGTGCTATTTTTCCCCCCTCTTAAGTTTCTACTTTTTCTTCCTCGGCATCTATATATTAAATATACCTTGTAATGCAGGACGTGCTACCAAATGTTTCCCTGGGAAAGATACTAGGGTAATAAAAGTTTGGAAGAAATCTGGTGAATAAACCAGATGTCATCATATTTGCATGAAACCAGGCATAAGCTATGTGAAACAGAAAAATTGAAATTTCTCTGGGGGGACAAAAAGGCATCCTTCCTGTTAAGTCTGTTAATAGGGAACTTTGGCTGCTGAGTACATCAAACAATTTAGCTTTCCAGTAGGAAACATTAGCACTGTAAGAGACTTTCTTAGCCTGTCTGTTAGGGAGTGCCATATTTCTGGCATTCACAGCATAAAGCAATGACAACAATGCAGAGTCACATGAAGTTGTTCCCTGCCAGCTGTGTAAGTTTCCTGAAATTTCATTCACCTAAAGGTCAAGAACTTGTGATACTGTGCATATGAGGCCTTTGAGAAATTATTTGGAGTTCAAGTGTCTGTAAGATTTTCCTCATGGTTCATTGCAAAGCCAACACTTGACTGACTTGCTTGGCAATGTGACATGTTGTCCACATATGTATGGCTGCGCAGGAAATGCATTTGGTCTTTTCTGCTGGTTTTAGAACCAAGTAGCTCTCTGACATAGAAAAAAACTTTATGGGTGTATGATAGACTGCAGCAAATTCTGATTTTACCAATACAAATCAGGTTGTTTGCAACAATCCTGACTCAAGAAGCTATCCACCTTGAAAGTTACTTACAAAAACAATCAAAATTTGGATTTTCAATTAATATCTTAAATTAAAAAACTGATGTAATCAAACCTGGAAATATCAAGGATTTGGAAAATGGTATTCTGCCAAGCCTAATCCTAATGTGCTCAGTTTTAAACATACATAACCCAGCAAAATGTAGCAATGTAGCCTCTGGCTTAAAAACAATCCCGTATTAAAGCCATAGGTAATCTCTCTTACATAATGCTATTTGCATTTTGTAAATCCTGTTAAAAATACTTGTGACATCAAATCAATGTCTTCTAATCACAAATGCAACATCCAAACCAGGACTCACATAGTAGACCTGGTTTGGGGCTTTTTCTTTATTTTATGAATAGTCTTTGTAGCATTTGTGGTTTACATAAACAGCACAGTTGTATGAACTGAAGTTTACTATTTTAGTACAAATATAAATTAAATTTGAGAGTTATCATCAATTTTCCCTGGAAATTAAACTAGAGTCTAATGTTCCAGTTTGGTGAATTGCTCACATCCATGGGATGGGATGATGAAACAAAGTTTTGCCACTAATAAAACAGATAACTTTATGGTCGGAAGTTAATATTAAACCTTATGCTAATTCATCTTATCCCACTTAAATTTTGAACAGCAATTTAGTTTGTAGCATAAAAACATCCCAGAATGTAGGCAGATACCCAAGTACACTGCAGAGGTCCCAGGTGAGCCTTAGAAGTTCCTAAAGAGTCAACTTCATTCCCCCAGCTGTGCATACAACACATATTCTGAGTAGATAAACACCTATCTTTGGTTTAGCACTCTATAGCTCTCTAAGTAGATATGATTAAGCACCTAAAGTCTACAAGAGTTCTCTTGAAGAACTGCAAAAGTCAGATGTGGCAGGGACCACAATTCCCAAGAAGCAGAAACTGGTAATTCTGCTCACTTCTTCCTCAGCCAGATGGCTATAGCACATACTTAATGAGGGGAGATCCAACTTCAAAACCCACATGAGAAGGACTGATTGAATGGGGCTGCTGATGCTTTATAACAGAATACAGGCTCATTGGAGAGTATAATCTGGCATATAATCTCTGCCAGCCATTCATTCCCAGTTGTACAAGGGCTCAGGACAGATGAAAACTTTCATGTAACATGCTCTGGGTCCTGGCAGTCAGAACCCAGAGCACAGAAATGACTGAGATCCCATGAAGCCCAGGAAAAAAGAGAGAGAGAAACAAAAAAAAAACCAAAAAAAAAAAAAAAAAAACAAAAAAAAACAAAAAAAAAACAAAAAAAAACCACAAAAAAACCCCAAAAACCAAAACCCAAATGAAAACAAAAAAGCAAACAAAACAAACCCAAAAACCAACCAACCAAACAAAAAAAACCCAACAAACAAAACACAACAGAACCAGGATCTCCCACTTCTTCTGTGACCCAGTCACTGGGAAAAAAAATAATGTTCTTCCTTCTAATACTCTGAAATATTTGTCCACAGAAGAACGACAGATAAACTTGTTCTGAAATGGATGAAAGACATCAGAATAATTACAGTAGTTAAGGTTGGAAAGGATTCCTGGAAGCCACCGGGATAAAGCATTTGCCTCCCACTCTGTTCAGCAAAGGAACAAATTCAAAGTTAGATAAAATATCCTAATGATCCCTTAATGCTTTTAAGGAAAGACAGACAAGGATTTCATTGGACTGGTCTTCAGAGAGTTCTTATTTTTCAACAAGATGCAAAATGCTAAAAATTAAGTTCTGTTGGGCAGATCTACCTACACCAAATAGTTCAGATTCTGGTACAGCTGAGTTTAAGTTATGAAGACAGGATTCCACTTTATTATGCATAAGCAAAAAATGAACACTATGTTTACAGATATGTTCAATTATTACAGTAACATCTATCAGAAAAATATCCTAGAGCCCAACCGGATTCCAAGCCCTTATCAGGGGACTATTATTCTGATGGTCTCTTCAAATTTGATAATGCAAGTGCTGCATGTCTTACCAAGTCTGGCATACACTCAGCATAGTAACAAGTATCCCAAGGCCTCATCTCTGATACTAGCTAAAAGCAAATGCTTGAGGGAAAAGGATACATTTGTGGCAAGGCCCACCCAGCCTTCACACCCGAAAGCTCAGGGGCCTGGTGGAATTTCCCATTGCTCAACTCTACTGCTATACAGTCTTGATGAAGTACTAACATTTGCACACCATGTTGTCATCAGAATAAAGACATCCCATTTCAGAAGCCGTAGTAGGCTGTTGGAAGCATTACATGCTGTGAGTGGCAACGGCTGTAAAGTTAGCAACACTAGCAAAGAAACTACTTAAGACCTATTGTGCTTCCAGAAAAATAGCACAATACCACAAAATTTTTCCAGAAAGCCTGTAAAATGTATATCAGTTCCTTTATCCTGATTTTACTACCAAATTTTTGTCTAAATCAATATACTTTATATTGTGGAAAGATATACAGAATTTATAACTGTGGAGATAAACAAAATTAAATTCAAAATACCATACAGTTACCAGGTACCAGGGCTGTGTCTGTGTGCACACCCAGCACACCTACTCATCAGCCTCCAGCATGGACCAGGAACTATTCAACTGAAATATCTCAAATCAGTCACTTGTAGCATTTGCACAGCATGACGACTGGATAAACTCTCACCTGCCTTTATAACAAGGCAGCTGGTAAACAGGACCTCTTCAGCTGGCAATAATGGCCAGTCCCTGAAGTTTCCCTAGGCAGCTCCAGCTGTGCACAGGCCAACTGGAGTTGCTTGCAAGATGAATAGCATCTGATGTCGAGAATCCAGCATTCCCGAGACTCCCTGAGGCAGCTGAAACTGCTCCTATTTTACATAGCAATCTCCTGTGTATGTGCAAGACAGCCAGGAAATACAAAATGGAATAGAGTTTATGGTAAACTGAAAGAAACAGATCGTGCATAATCAGCAGAAAATGTTTTGTGGGGTCTCATTTAATCCAGATGAAGAGACTTCCATCACCATGTGATAAAGGACCATCAGACCTACCCAAGAGATTAGATTCCTCAAATGAGCATTACTCAACACAACAAAAACAGCTGATTACCTTTCCCATTCACTCTTTAAACAAACAGCTGACTGTGCAACAATATTGAGAAAGTTATTTGGAGATAAGGGATTACATAGGGATTACACTGTCTTTTTCAAGGAAACACTATGGTCATCTCACAAAATTTGTCAACACATTAAGCCAACTTTATCTGCATCTTTGTTGCTTCCTTAATGGTTTCCAAATTTAGGTTTTTGGCATAGTACCTAGAAATACTTGTTTTATCAAAGTTGGACTGAACTAAATGACAGGAAATGATCAAACACCCAATTCAGGCTTTAGATCAATCCTAAAGGCATTATTCCCATTTTACATAGATGTTAGACAAGAAAAAGCCAGTAACACTGAGACATTTTCATGTAACTTTAAAATAATGACACCAGATGGAAAAACAGAACTCCACTCATTTCTCACACATTTTTCTAAAATAGCTGAAGTAAATTCACTGCAAGTTCCTGTAAGTACTTTAAATTACTACCCAGACAGGATCAGAACAGTATTTCCCTAGTGAAGGTTGCACCTACCACTCACATTACAGGTTCTTAGTCAGTCCAAGCATTATCAGCTTCATAACTCTGACTTCTCAAAAAACCCAGCCATTACAGACAAGTTTGTTCTTATTTTAATTTCTTCATGTACACTATTAGGTGATTCCAATAGTTTTCCTTTTCCTTAAACCATGACTGCTTTGAATTGACAGTGATGAGCAGCAGTCTTAGGACCAGTGGGGAACAGGTGCTGATGTGCACAGTACAGTCATCACCCCAGAAGGTGTCATTCCCACCCTCTTTTCCTTCCCTACAAGCATAATTTTATTTCAATTATCCAAAACAGTAAAGGGATCAGATAATTATTAGAAGTTTAAAAAAGCCACGGGGATAACACATGCATACACAGAGTAATTACAGAAGAACACTCAGCAGTGTAACATGTCAAGGAAGTCAGCTGGACTGTAGACTATGAATGGACACAAATCCCTTCATTAGTGCTGACCTCAGATCAGACAGCACAGCACAAAAAGTTACTCTCCTGCTCTCTTACCTATGTTTGCTCATAGGAAGTCAATTTGGAGCACTTCTACATTTACAGCACAGTTAATACATAGCCTGAAAAATAAATAGAAATAACCTTAGCAGAGATCACAGCTTGGAGAATCAACAGAAATACACATAATGGAAAGCTCTTTATTTAAAACTACAGTATGATGATACTTCTAATGATTACAACTAGCCAGTGTAACATTAAAACCACTACCAATTCCTGGGATAGTTGGCTGGATGTGCAAGGGATACTCCACCCAAACACACCCCCTGCTTCAAAGTATAACAAAAATGAATGAAATCTCAAAAGTCATAACCTTTTGTCATCAAGTTTTGTACCTAATCAAAAACTTGACTACAACAGAATACGATACATTCATGCTGAAGTCAGTGAGGATAATCTGGCCATGCTGGTTCTCCAAACTCAGCCATCTGCAGGATATTATATTTTCTTTAGAGTAGAGTTGTTAGCTTTCCAGTACTGAAGCACTATTCAGAATTAAACGAGTTTAATAGAAGTTTTCCTTTCCACATCACCAGTAAGATTAATCACCTCAAATGCAGCTTCGTTAACAGAAAAGGAAACTTCTGATGAGCAAGGTATGCTACACAAAGTGCTTCTGAAAGTGGAATACTTACGCTTACCGTGTGTCTTTTCACACACAGTTGGTACTGAACAGTGGCATAATAAGACAGTAACAAAAATCACCAATATAAATCTATTCAGTGGAGCAGGCTTTAATATTCTTAAAAACATAAGTGTCAAAAAAACTGTACCACATAGTTCCCATCAATTGTTCCTAGAAGCTGTAATCATACATTACAATCTCATTAGGACTGGTAACGTATGGACAGATAGCCACAGCGTCAAAGAACACACAGAAATTTGTGAAATAATTTAATATAAAAACTCAGAAGTCATTAGACAATAAAGGTTTTAAGATACTTCAAAGTCTGACCATCTGATTATAGTAAAGTATGTAAGCCTTCTTAAAAGGCAACTGTAAGTTTCAGCCTAATAACACTCAATTGCACTCAAAGTAAGATTTACATACTAATTACTTGCCTATGCCTGAATAGCAGGTATTTAAAAATCTATCACTGGATAGTAGAAACAGCAATGAAGGGATAAAGAAGAAAAGGGAGTAAAAAATGTTGTTCTTCTGGGTCCTACTTATAGACTAGCAAGTGTTTCATTTTGGGCTCTGCTCAAGTCTTTGTAAGAGGATTACTGTTCAGAAATTGAATTACATTACAAAGGTTGAGTTACGTTTTCAGTTCCATCTGAAAAGCGATGGGTTGTTTTTTCCAACGATATTTAGTGTTAAAAATTATCAATAATTCTATTTCCCATAGTAATATTAGAATGGCAATATTTTGAAAAGTACTAAAATATTTAAATTCAAGTCATATTTCAAGGCCATCACTTCAGTGCCTTTCATGGTTAATTATAAAAATAAATTAATATTAAAACTGAAATTATGATCAAACAATTCCTAATTCCACTAATCTGAATTCTATTTTTGAAAAAGATCAAAAATTGAAGTAGTACACTAGCTCACCATAGTGAATTATAAATTATTTCCTGTGACCACAGATATTTATCTTTGACTAATAAAAGCAAATATTCAACTATTTTAAAATATACTTTCAGAAACAGAAGTCTCACTCCATCCTCTACTATTCAGGATAATCCAGACACTGAACTTCAGGGATCAGTATTATTCTGCATCTTCAGAGAAATATATTCTTGTACTATTTTGCACTTTTCATTCCAGTGTTCTGTCATAACTGAGATGTGTGTAGAATAATCTGAGTTGTGACAGAACACTGGAATGGAGCACAGATCAAGGGACCGTCACAGAAAGGTCATTTTTCCACTTGTGAGCAGCAAGTAAAGGAACAGATGAACAGTCCTTATGAGAAGAATCTTACTTTTTTTTTTCAAACTTAGTTCTTTACTAATTCAGACAATACTTCAGAGTTATGAGCATCACTCACTAAAACTACAGCTTGAGGTTTTGTTTTAGTAAACAAGAAATCATAGTACCTATTTGTATGTAATTAAATAGACTTCTTGTCTTTGCTCTGCTTCCCCTCACTTTATCTTCTCATTTTCTTCTGGTTTCAGCACTTTCTTCCTCTTCTCTGTTCCATTCCAACAAATATGTCTTTCTATTGACAGTCAAACAAGGAAGCTACCTATTTGTTTGCAATTTGAACTTTCCCATCTATAATAAAAAAAATTATACTTATTTACATTAGCTTGCTGTCTTGAGTATGATTAGTAACTGTTGGGCTGTCTTTTAATATAATGTCAGTTAAACTAAGTGGGTAGGGGAATTCACAGGAATGTCTGACTCTTAGGACAGCTTTACCTCAGGAAAAAAAACACACATAAAAGTCTGGATAATGTAAGGAACACAAAGACTTATCTTCCTACTAATATGAACTTTGGCATAACACTGGCAGCCACCTAACTTTCAACAGATTGTGATGCTGCAGATGTTCTCAGCAATTGTGTCTCTGTCACTGTATCTAAGGGACAGAATTGAGTCCTTGTAGAGAGCTACCAAGTCTCATAACTTTAGCCATTTTTTAAAGGTGCAAAAATCAACCAATTATTACCCGCAACTCTGATTTCATATTCAGGTGTTTTTAGGTTTCTAGACATGGGGGGGCAGGGGGAAGCTAGGACACATTATTCAAGTAAATGATTTATTAAGATTTGTATATTCATAGTTAATTCCCATGATAGTCTTTCAAGTGTCTGATCCTGTCAATAATGGATGTGATGAGAAACCTACTCCTGTATTTCAATGCCAAGAAGGTGAGAAGGTTGTGAATTACATAAAACTTTAGTAGTAAAAAGTACCAGCATAACTGGTAGAGTTGAGACCCCCAGAGAGCAATCAAAGGTCTTTTAAAACATGATTGTAAAAAATGCTGTGGCTTCAAAACAATGGGTTAAAGGGTTTTCTTTCCTCATAAAAACAGTCTAT
Organism: Anomalospiza imberbis; assembly: GCF_031753505.1. Taxonomy (NCBI): domain Eukaryota; kingdom Metazoa; phylum Chordata; class Aves; order Passeriformes; family Viduidae; genus Anomalospiza; species Anomalospiza imberbis. Next base: position 27,608,115 of record NC_089685.1, on the reverse strand, counting down.
GTTTTAGAGGAAAATAATTCAAAGAAAATATACTATCACCGTAACTTGAGAGAGTGCACAAGCAGTAAAACCCAAAATATTCACTTAATTAAACACCAACATTCTCATCAAGTAAGCTAATTAAAAATTACTAGTCATTATTTTTAACTAAAATCTACACTACAGCTTTCCTGAAAAAGGCTACTTTATTGAAGCATTTAAGGTTCATAGCACTAAATATTTTCCATAATACTCTGAAGAGCAAAATTAAACACTTCAAAGGACATAAATGTTACTAATAAAATAAAACTATATGCAAATCTTGGGGTATATGTGGGAAGACATGAAATTTAATTCAGAGAGATTATTCATATAACTACAAGGGAGAAACTATTGAGAAAGGAATCTACTTTTCACTTCCAAATGAAAAACATGATCAAGTTAAAATTACTGGACTCAATATAAAGGCAAATGAGTTAAGCTAAAGAACTCATTATTTACAGGTCAACAGCATGATCTGATGAACTACTCTGACTTCCACTGTAGAAATACAAAACCTCAGGTAAGTTCTAAGCAGATGTACTTACTTTCATCTTAAACACTAAACAGTATTACATTTCTGTCAGTGTATGAAATTGTGCCTTTTTACTGTTTTATTTATTCAGTCATTATCTCACTGCATTTTTATAGGCATAGACTCCTTTCCAAGAATTTTGGGTTGGAGTCATTAAACACTGTGTCTGCCCTCTGGTGGTCACACTCTTTTTCACACATTTTCATGCCTTTAAAGTTAAAAATGCACTTTATACAACTATCACCTACAAAGTCTAATAGATATTTAGCTTTTAGTCACCTTGGACTGGTTTGCTTTCCAGTTAGTCAAATGCCTCCATTTCAACTTTATCATGCAGAAATAGCTCACATATAAGTAAAGATATTCCTCGTTTTGTCCCTGTCTAGAACCAAGTTTAGATATAACTTTTTAATCACTCCAACTACAGAAAAGCAGAAAACCAGAAACCTGAAGTTTCAATTTATATTGAAATTATAAATTTGGTGTTGTCTGGGAAAGATGTTACACTTTGTAATACATTGAAATATTGCCTACTGACTCTGAGGTCCATGAATACATGAAATGCTTCTGGGATATTTGAAAGATTATTTTCACATTACAGGTGTCAGAGCTGCATTGCATAGAAATTTCCATAAAGACACAATCACTCCAGGAGGCAAACGCAAACCAAACTATACATAAGGTACACAGAGCTCCAATATGAATGATGCGCTCCTTCACAAGCCCAAAGTTGTCCCACATACCCTTGTAACACTACTCAGACTGAGTTGCAGCAACAGTGATAATTCTCATCTGCCTCTATGCCCTAACCAAACCTAGGCCAAGGGAATAATAATGACACCTGCATCAGAAAGAAGCTTGGAAGACTCTGGATTGTCGGTAAGAGCTTCAAGAACATAGCACAGAACCACAGAAATACCACGTTGGAAAAGTATCTCAAGGACCTCTGGTTCAGCTTTTCTTAGCAAAAGCACAGTCTAGAAAAGACGTTCCAATAGTCTGTCCAGATGCATCTTAAAAGTGTTGGGGAATCAACCTCCTGCCTGGGGAGATTATTCCAACAGCTGATGGTTCTCATTGTAAAAAACTTCCTCCATGGAGACAACACAGCTCTTCACAGCAGCTGGACCAGAACACAAAACTTACAGTTCCAAGACTCAAGAATGCCTAGAGGCTTCAGTGTATTCAGCATTGCTTGTAAAACCTCCATTTTTCTTTTTGTCTCATTCAATGAAGAGTTCTGTCTTGTAAACTTACTCAAATCCTATACAGTTTTGAAAGGATGGGAAAGGAAAAGGAATGTATTTTGCTTTTCTGAGCTTCAGTAGGAATTACCTAGTCAGAAGAGATGAAAAATCAGTAAAATGGCTAACGCAGCCTATCAACACATCATCTCACCAAACGGGAAAACTGTGTTTTGATTTTTTTGTTGCCATGTAACAAATGCAATAAAATATACCAAATTCAGCTGATCTCACAATTTAAAAATTACTTCCATTTCGAAAGCGCACAAATAAAAGAGGATTTAACTTCCTATTATATATTTAGTTTGTCCAGAGACCACAGCACTGGTCTACAGGTGGTGGTAGGGCTGGGTGGAGGGACCCACAGATTCCAGCTTACTCAAAGTGGCAGTAACCAAGTCACTAAGCCTGTTTATCACACCCAAAGAAGAGCTGCAGCTAAGCTTTCCTCTTCCTGCTATCACATGAAAATTCTAAGAAGGAATGCACATCAAGTACCTCCTGCATTTTGATTGTCTTAGAGATATGAACAGCAGAATAGTGGGAAACCTTACTTTTTAGTCCTTCTAAACTGGAGAAACAGTGAAGAGAACCACTGATCTTGTTACAAAGGGTAACTTGTGTACAAGCCTACTGATAAACACCACTGAACTCAAACATTCTTGAAAAGTGGTCCTTCTCAAGATTTGTTTTTCCTCTTCTTTTGAATTTTGTTGATTTCCACTACCCTGGCCATGCTAGAATACTCAGTGGGAAGCCTTCCCTTGGCCAGCACCTGTGCTCTGGTCAGTTAACTCCATGGAATTGTTCTCCACCATCAGAACTGTTTCCTGACTCCAGATCTGGTACTGAAAGGCTGACTTCTGCCCTCACTGATTACACACCACCTTTGCAAACACACAGACCCATACAGACCCCTGCAGTGTTCTGACATTGTAAAGGCAGTCCTTTACATGAACCCTCAGAATCATGCTGGACAAACACAGCAGCACTGAAAACACAGAGTAAAGAAAGTTTGAAGTCAGAGGCACAGATCAGAAAAAGACAATCTGCACTTGTGTATAAACACTGTCATGTCCTCACTTAGGTAATAGTCTAAAGGAAAATGCTATGTCAATATTTTGGTTGGCTGTCCAGAAAAACCTCATTAGTGGCCAAAAACTAACTCATGCAACCCCGATCAATTTTTTTTTCCCTCAAACAAGCTGTTGAACAGTAACAATTACATACTTTAAACCCAAGGAAATTAAAAGTCATGTATACCTAGTGATGCAGACAAAGTGTTAAGGACAACTCAATTCCCATTAGGATACATCCAAATTCAACAGTGTTACATGAGTATTTACAGAATTTAGAGAGACGACATCTGTACCAATTCTGTCTGATGCAACTCACAATTTAGACAGCTAGTTCCTTTCTAATGAGGCTGCTTTTTAAAGTTATCACGTTCTCATAACTTGAACTAGCCTTTTTTTCCTCTCTTGGCTATTTTTATGCATCTGAAATGCTCTGCATCAAATGCTGCTTTTTTATATAAAGTTTAGTTGCTTAAAGGAGAATGGGGGTACTGTGAGCTCTTACAGAAACATTTTATAATTCAAGCTGTTATGCTTCCATACTAAAAAGTTAACAAGGGGAAAGCTGTAACCACATTATGAATTGAGCCATTTCAAAACCAAAACAGTGTAGGAAAACAGTGTATTCACAAAATGAATGCTAAGATACATCCCAATTCATACAGCAAACCAAAAAAAAATTGAAAGCTTCTTAACAACAGTTAGAAGATCCAGATGAACATTTCTGTACTTATTCAACATCTACTAGAAGGGAGAAACTAAAGATCAATCCAGAGGAGTATTTGCAATGCAATTAGGCTAGACAAGTAAGCCTGAATGTATGCCAGCTGCAGGGGTCTGCCCTTAATTCACACAATCAAATGTCTAGTGTGTCACACAGTGTCTAGCATCAGTATCTACAGTATTAAAAGTCTCATCAGATATGCACTTGTTTACTGAGTGTCTAAGCAGGGTCTGAACACATATCTAGATGTACCTTCTAGCAGTCTATATGCCAGTCCATCACCATCTGTCAGTAAAGCTCCCGCAGACAGAAAAAATTCAATTCCAAAAACGTGTTCGGTGCTCAAACTAAGCTATCATTCACATTTCAATATAAGACTTGAATTCCTTTTCAGTGTTCTTCGACTCTGACCCAGCTCTACCCCCTCCTTCACTGAAAAGGGCAAAGACAACAGCCCAGCAAGTGGGACAGGCAAAACAGACCTCCTTTGTTCACTTTTTCCCTTTCAGTTTTCTATTGAGGTAAATAACTGAAAGCTCAGCCAGCCTCCAGTAGCTCAGAAGAAAGCAAGACAGCTAGCCTGCAACTATCCTTTCCTGGTTAACAAACTGCAGGACAAAACTTGTGGTGCATCATGTTAGGCTTATTATTAGAGATTAACTCTTTACAAATTCCCTTAATATTCCATTTATGAGACAGTATCCATAAATGCAGAAGTTGCAATGTCCTTAATACTAAACTGAATAGGCAATACACACACTTACCAATTTAAAATGCAACAAATTATCACTGCAGAGAAAGTATTAACAGATTTTTTTAAATACGATCATCCCACTCAGGAAGGCAAAATCAAATTCATTGCATTTTGCCCAACACAATACCTCCTACATTATTCCCTCAGCTTTCATTACCAAGATATACTTTCCTCTGTATGACTTCCCATTTTTCCAACTCTGTTCATAAAATGTGAAGAAATGAACAAGTCCAGTGAAAACCAAAGAGCACAATTTTACTAAACTACAATGGAAGTATAGTAATCACAATTCAAGGGGATTTGAGACAGATTGATAAAACTACAGAATAACAGCAATTTCACAGGTGCAGGCAAAACAGATTTAATTTTTAGGCTGATTGAGCTATTTGAGCTGCACAATAATCTATTTTAAAAAATGACAAACCCTTAGTGTATTCAATATCTTTTATGTTCAGATACCATGGTGAGTCATTTTGCTAAAGCAGAAAGAATGGGCAATATGCATTACCTGACTTGAAATCAGAATCCTCAAAATCATAAATTCTGACAATTAGAGAGACATCTCATTAACCCCAAGAAACTCTTAACTTGGTTACTGAAGCTTCCGCTGTCACCTTTTTGAGCACCAAAGAGAAACAACACAGTGCAACAAGCTAGCAGGAGGTATTAGTATGCATCACTGGATTTATTTCATTTTCTTAAAATAAAAACCATTTAAAATAGCCCAATTTTCCTATTACAGCCCTTTTTTGTCAAGCAAGCTGTGGTATGTGTGATAAATAATACACTTTCTTCAAGAAGATGAGGAACAGTATCTAAGACTCAGAATCTAGTGATCTCATTCACCTTGAACATTATTACTTTTGAATAATTCTACTGTGGCCAGTAATGCTAATGACAGAACTAAGATATTAATATGAGTAAGATTAGTTGTGGATTTATCTGTGAGTTGTGAAGAAGGTTTTAGCTCCATCCTTAGCACCAGTGGGTATATACTACTCCACCATCCGATGTGGTCACACAACTGTACAGTTTGCCCTTAGCCACAGTGCCTTTGCACAACCCAGAATATGAATTCATTCAATGGATCCCAAGTTGTCACCACCAAGCAGCTTTCTGGGTTTGCTTCTTTACATTCAATATTCTCAGAATGTAACACTTTCCCAGTTCTACACTGATATAGTCTGACAGCTAATTTTAGATACACAAGAGAATTTCAAAGTACTTTGAAATTCAAATAAGTAACTTTCACAGACGTCAGCATAACACTCATTAGGAGCTCTGGTCACTTGCATTGCAATTTCTATTCAAAACTAAACAAATGCCTGAGGTGTATTCACACAAATGATAACATCAAACACATTAGAGAAATATATATAAAGATGTTGCACCTGTAAGTCAGTTTTCTGATTTCTAGGTCCTTTGAGCTATGTAACACTAAACTACCCTTCTCTTTCCAGCCAATATCTTTTGCCAAAGAACAGCAGCAAGACCGGCCTCTTGGCATAAAAGCTGCTCTCAAACTCAGAAGACAGTCCAGATGCTTGCTGATGTTGTACAGGGACCTGTTTTATGCAGAGACCCATATAACTACTACCCATAAATTATCACATTTATTACATTTAATTATGGAAGATGTTGAAATTATTAATAGTGCACCTATTAGATACAATAAAGTTTTCAGGTTTCATCTACCTTTTCCACAATATACTTAATTAAGAATCAAAATCAGACAGAGAAAGAAATGCACGAAGACAGGGAACATTAGAAAAAAGAAACCCAGGTGTTTAATACTGGCTTTTTCACTCAGTAGGAGATTGTTTTGAATAAACACACAAAAGCTGGACCTTTATGGATAAAAGAACATCATGTCATGATCTATAGGTTTCACTGCACAGCTATATATCACATTTTCCATTGTTTTATCCAATTACACAGAGAGCTAAGCAATAGCATTCTTTTCACAGAGTACTTGTCAATATGAAACAGCCGTATTGACTGGGCTGAAGCACACTATGATCTTAGATATTTAAACAACTTGCCATTATTAATCAGGTACTGTTTACACTTAGACTCTGAAGCCTTGGTTTAAACACATTTCAGACTTCAAAACTAAGAGATCTATACTGAAGACCTCAGCGACAGCTGAAGGTTTGGTTAATCATTAGTTTATACCCAAAGAGACAAGTGCACTTGCTGCACTGACTTCACCACGATATTCTGCATTAATCGCGTTCAAGAAGCCAAAATAGGGAAAACACGAAAAGCCCACAATTCAGACACACTGTAGCTATTTTATACCTAAATAAAATCGCAACTGTGAGGAGCGGGGAAAGAAAAAAGAAAAGTACGGCTCATAAATAAAGGCGCAAGAGCCGAAACGCGGACCGCGGCAGTTCAGCACCGACAGCTCCTTCCCCCGCACACGCCCGGCCCTCGCCCCCGCCGGGCAGCGCACGAAATGGCGACCGAGCCCGCCCGGGGATGTGGGCGCGTCGCGGCCGCGGAGCGTCTCCGCCCGGCCCGCCCGGCCCCTACCCGCCCGGCCCGGGAGGTGCCACCGGCCGCCGCCGCAACAAAGCCCCGCAGCGGCCGCCGCGGCACCGGCCGGGCTCAGCGGGTGCCTCCTCGCCCGCCCCCTCGGAAGACGGGCGGCTCCTCGCCATCGAGGCGGCGGTGCGGGGGATGTGACACCGGCGGTGCGGGGGATGTGACACCGGCGGTGCGGGGGATGTGACACCGGCGGTGCGGGGGATGTGACACCGGCGGTGCGCGGGGGATGGATGTCACACCGGCGGTGCGGGGGGATGGATGTGACACGGGCGGGATGTGACACCAGCGCGACGGCGGGCGCGGCAGCTCTCTCAGCGTGATGCGCGGCGACAGAGACGGCCAGATCGGTACTCACGGGAAGGTGCGGCCCCTCTGCCGGGGAGAAGAGAGTCAAGGAGGTACTCGCGCTCTTCCTCCTGCTGCCGCCCGCCCGGCAGCCCGGCGAGAAGAGCCGCGGCGGGCGCGCTCCCGCGCTATCCCCTCCCCTCGCCGCCGCCCCCGCCCCCGCCGCGCCGCGAGGAAGGCGCGCTCCCGCGGGGGGGCGGGGAGGGCGCGCGCGTCTGCGCGAGTCGCGCCGGGTGGGCGCGCGCGCGGCGCGGGGGCCGGGGCGGGGCCGGGGCGGGGCGCGGGTCCCTCGCACCTGAGGGGGCGCGGGGCGTGTCCATCCTGGGCATCCCTTCCTCCCTCCCTCCCTCCCTCCGTGTTTCGCTCCCTGCCTCAGCCACCTCGGTTAAAACCGGGGTGGAATCGCCATTGTACCACCCCTCAGGGGCTCCCGGACAGGCCCGGCCCTGAGCCTCCCGGCAGGCCCCCGGGCCCCGCCCGTGCCCTCCCCCGGCCGGGGACAGCCGAGCGGCACCCCCGGAGATGCCCCCCCGGCAAGGGCGGTGTTTAAAATAGCCTCATTATTTTAGCCCGGCAGCGCCCCTCGAAATAGATGGTTTCAGCGAGTTCCCAAACTGGAGACAAGGATATTATTTTACACTCGAGAATTGTCCTGTTGAACTCGTTACATTTACAGTTCACAAGTTCAGGAAGGCGGTCGCTTGGATGCGATCACTGAAAGGGAAGCTTTGCGTGACACCATTTGGAGAAGAGTCGGGAACAGGGCTTATTCCAAGTAAACCTTTCTGCTGAGCAGACCTCTCACAGAGCTCTCCTTCCCTTTCACGTCAGCTCATTTAATGCAAGACATCAGAAATTATTTTAATGTAATTTTGAGATTTCCATGGGCTGTTCTTAGTATTGCTCAAAATTAATCCAACTATACCTTTAACATAGTAAATGTGATTAACTGCTGCTTTGAATTTGCCTTTAGATCAGCCGCTGTAGCAATAGCCTTTTGTGCATTGCAAGTTGGTAACTTCTGTAGTGGTTAACCATTATACACTTCAGGGAGCAGCACTCAAGGTGAACTCTACGGTGATAACTTAATAGTGCAAAACGCAATGCCTGAGATGAGCAAATGGCCCTTACCCTGCATCTCTGCAGAAACCACATTACGACTCTGGCAAGTTAAATCTGAACATCTGACCTTCTGAAAACAACACTTGAGATGAATAACAGATTCTGCAAATGATATAGCACATGAATATAAATACTGAAGGTTTAAACAGTAAGTCAGACATTACTGCTTCAGACTTTGGAGATATTCAAACTCCTGCATATCTGAGGACAGGATATTAATGTTTGAGACCAGGATATGCAAAGAAGATTAGATGAATGTGAAGAAAAAAACATTTTATATAGAGATGTGTTCCGATGTTCTTTGTTTGCTAACATTTTCTTTTTTGCTGTATAACTCCCATGTTTCCAGTTGATTTATTTATCTACAAAAACACTGCAGTCTAAGTAAATGTGCATCAGTGTATGCAGAGATGGCCTTAAAATGCTAGGATATTGCCTGACTTTTTCCACAATATTGTCTTCCATCAGGAGATCATGTAGCCATCCTGGCTTTGTGAAAATATAGGTATAAAATGCAGAGAGAAAGCTGTCTGAGAAATTATCTGTTTGTTTGCATCCCTGATGGATTCCATGGGCAACATGGTGAGCCAAACCTTGGGAAAGACTTGAGTTGAAAGTTTACCTTCCTTGAAATGTAGGATCAAAGATCTGGTTAGTATTTGGATGGCCAGCACACAATACTTTACAGGCACAAACCAGTGGGCTGTGGCAAACAACTGGGTGGAAATTCAACCACAAGACCTATGTAAATGAAGAGATTTTACTGTTGCAGGGAGGGTGTAAAAAACAACTCTATATTGATATAATAAACAGCTCTACTGATGAAGCTTAAGTGTTGCACCTCATATGATTACACCATTGTGATTCCCTTGAGAATTTTAAATCTATATATTTTTAATATTACATTACATAACAGATACACACATTCAATAGCACAAAGTAGATCTTTCCAAATTGTGGCAAAATTATTAGTAAACAAGCAAATTCAAAGGTTTATACAGCTAGGAGCTACTGGTGATGGCTTCTGCTAGTCTGGATGACTACTACCCATACTGACAGTAGGAATGTGGCACCAAGCAAAAAGAAGCAGGTGAGCTTGGTGGCATAGACAACAACAGCCATTATGATAAGCAGAAGTTTTGTGGCTGAAGGAATATTAGCTTTCAGAGTTCTCTGTTGCCTTGCGTCTTTTCTGTAGTCATCATATTACTTTTGTAGCCTTTCTTCTCACTTTGTCTGCTGTAATTATATCCATGGATGGGCAGTTCCCAGCACAGTCTTATGCTCCATTTTCCTTTATTACAAACCTTGGTTTAATTAGCTATCATCTATTGCTTTTTTCTATATTGATCTGTAGGAGTTTTTGTACTCTTTGTTTAGGGAAGCGCTGATCAGGTACACAACACATTTATTTGACACACAAAATTGATTCATGATTGCAGTATTGTGACAGAGGAAAAAAATCAAAAACTTGTCTGTGATGGGTATCAGTTGTGATCTGGTTCTTGAAAAGTGTTTTTAGGAAGAGGTTACAAATAAAATACTCAGAGAAATGATACTTTGGTAAAGGCTAGTGTCATTTTAAGGGGCCCCCGGCTGGGTGATAAGTTACATGGACTCCATGTTTTTACAGAAGGCTGATAAATAATCTTTATTACGAAACTCATGCTTTGATACCCTAGTTTGATGCAGGTGGACCTAATTGGTCCTCCAAATTTAAACACTATCACTATTGGCTAATTAAGAAACCACCCTTTGGTAAACAAATCTCTATAATACATTCCACATGTTCACAATACCAGGTGTAGCAAGTTAAGGTAAGAATTGTTTCTCATTCTTTTCTCTGATCTTCTCACAGCCTTCCCCAGGACAATGCCTGGGAAAGTTGTGTTTCTCTCTGTGGACAGAGAGCTGCTGCCACAGGCTAGTGTTAGCTGAAAATAATTCTTTGACATATTTTTCCTAAAGTAGGCATTTAAAAGGGATGTAGAAAGACATCTTTGGTTGCTCATCTCACCTAACTTTAGATGTCTACTATGTGAATGTCTGCATCTGAGCTAGTCACTTTCTCCAGTGAGTATGAAGAGAACCAGAAATAGGCACTTCTGGCGTATGATTCATCTAGCCTATTTTAGGTGTCTACATTAGAATAAGCCAAGTTGCATCCTAGAAATGCCTGTTTCTCTCCGTTGACTGTAACAGGACCAGCGGGTGTCTCATTCAGCTGTAAATGTCTACATTGTAAGAGTCTGCATGTACTCAGCTGAATGCCATCCATGTGATTTTAACATGAGTTATCCCACTGTCCCACTGTTCCCCTTGTTTTGAGATCGTACAATAGTGAATGGAGCACGGTGTAGCCTGCAAAGTACTTTGTACAAAGTAAAAGAGTGAGATATACTCCACTGAATGTATTGAAAGTCAATAAAATTTAGACTAATCATATTTAGTAGATTTTGGGGGTGCCCAATCAAACACTGAACAACTTTTGAGAAGAATTTTAATCTAGTTTATCTATGGGCACTTCATATTTCTTTTGAAGGTTTTTTTTTTTTGATACCACAGTAGTAAAGTAAATGCACTTAACTGCTGGACTGCTAGTCTTCAGAAGCTAGTATTTATTTACTACAGCAGCATATAATGAGAATATTTCTAAGCAGAAAAGAGACCAAAGACAAGATCAAAAGCTTAAGTGATAATGTCTAATGTTAAAAACTGCACTTTTTGGTAACAGTAACAAATCAGCTTTCACAGAGCACCAGGCAGAGGATGTGTTTTGATCTAAAATATGTTGAGAACTAGGGTAGCAAGAGGATTGTACAGGAAAGACATTGCACGGAAGTGTTGTGATGTGCTATCTACAACTGAAAAATAATTTAAGGTTTCAGAGCTATTCTCTCAAAAGACAATTTGTGACTAGAGTTAGGTACTTCTATGATTCATAAGCTATCACCTAGGTTTCACTTACAAGAAATTGGAGCTCTCTTGGAAGCCAAGAAGGCTAGCAGGCTAAGTCAAGAGCCAGTTGGAGACAGCCACATGGAAATGCCATGGTTTGAATCATGGCTATTTAGGACTTATGATATGATATAAAGCTGGTGGCAAATACTGCCAGGGATTCACAGGGCAAAAACTTCCTTCAGGAATTAGATGCTTGAATGAAAAATGAAAGGACGTGATCCTGTTCTTTGAGAAGAAGGTGGAAGGAGAAACTGTCCCTGCCGTCACCAGCCTATCTTCCATTAGCTTGATCATTAGAGTGCTGATAAAGAAAGCAGCAACTCTGGGCTAAGTTGTTTCTTTTGCTTAATGAGCATCAACTTCTCAGGGCACAAACTTTACAAAACATCTGAGGATGAAGACACAGTTTTCAATCCACCCTTACAGGATAGTTAAACACTGAGAGAAAGTAAGATTACACGCATAAAAAACATCTCACACAAGCAAGAAAAGTGCAATTGATATATTTGACTGTTTAGGGGGAAACTTGAGTTTTAACCCTATGTCTGCACATATTTCTCTGCTTTTTTTTTTTTTTTGCTGTCTTCTTTGTTATTGTTGCTGTGTTTGATTTTTAAGTGCCTTGGTTGTCCCCAGTAGGTTGAGTGTCTAGATTGTAACATGACTAATGATTAGAACATTCTCTCTTGTGCCTATGAGTATTTAATAATTCCATGGAAGGTGAAATACCTTCAGAAGGAGAGATGAAAACACCATTTTTTTAGGAATAATCGATTTCTTAGCTGCTAGTTAGCAAAGGCTGGGAAAAAAAGAGTTAAGCATATGTCAAACACCCTGAACAATTCTAATTGCAGGAAGACAGTACCATCAGCTTGTTTTTGTGTCAAGTTTAATTGATCAGGTGGATGTGCTCTGAGAATGCTTAAGAGATCAAAATTTTCAGGTAAAATGGAGAGATGAACTTTCAAAAACATTCACAGATACCATCATGTGCAGAAAACAGTACTTTTGTCCTTGCTCAAGAGGTGATTTCAAGAGATAAAAAGGATCATTGCAACTTTTCAGAAACTTGAGAGAGAAAGGATTATAATATTTGTATTTAATACAAATTTTCTTTCATATTACAGAAACTACATCTGTTTTTGACAGCTGTGTTCAACATGGTGAAGTGGCTAAAGTCAATGGAAACTTGATATTGTTTTCAACAGGACCAGTGTTTTATTTGATATGTAAATAAAGGAAGTCCTTCACATGCAGTAGGATTAAACTGTCTGCAAACACCAAGCACCTTTTTTATGTATAATTAGATGTCACATTTTTCCATTAGAAGAACTTGGCTGAGACAGTTAAAAATCTCTCAGAAGCATAACTCAAGGTTCAAGGTTCTTGAAAAACTACTCTACAAAGATCAAAAGTCTACAGACACCAGGCAATTTGTCCAAAGGACTTCTAAAGTGTTGAATACTAAGTAGCTCCATTTTCAAAAGCAGGAGCCTAAAGTCAAGCTTGATTTACCCTGTTTTATCCTTCAGGAAAGTGTCTCACATGTTAAGAGACTTTGTCTTCAGTGGAGTTTTTTCCATTATGGAAATGATCTAGGAAGAAATGCCAAGATTCTGGAAGTGCCTAATAATAGCTATTAGAGCTATAACTCTTGCTTTAGTGAAACTTTATTCCTATCCACCAAGTATTAATTAATTTCTTTATTGTGCATACCCATAATGTGAATGAACTTAATGATTTTCACACACACTCACAAAAACTGAGCTTGTACTGAAGTCTTTTATTGTAACAGAGAAAAAGAGCAAAGCTTGGGAAAAAGTAAGGGCTGCTCCTTTTTCCAATACATGAATATAAATTTTGATCACAAGAATAAGCCTTAGAAAAAAGGTAAGGTTTTGCCTGGGAAACTAAGAACATGGAGAGGGAAAACTTTGTGAAAAATTCTATCAATTAAGTCCTTTTGAAGTTATCCTTTAGTCTTGAACTACAAAAATACCCAAAGGGCTTTAGTCTGTTTGTTTAGGATACACCTTTTCTTTAAGTCTGCTGTACCTTCTGAGGATGAAATTAGTTTTAAATTACAAACACACCATTGCCCTAATGGCTTATGTTTGAATTTCTTTAGCAGTGAGAAAATCTCTGGATAAATTGACTGACTTTACAGCAGAGAGATGTCAGGTCATGGTCCTTGTAGCTTTCTGAAGCAGACAACAGTGAACAATCAGCTTTATTTTTTTCTGCATAATCAAACATATTTCCAAGATTTTCTTGTATTGGTCACCATATCAGAATAAAAATGTATTTTTGAAGGTCCAAAAAACTAGCATTATTTCTAATAAAAGCTTTCACTCTTCATGGTTTTATATATGGTTGTTCAAAATACCACAGAAAACCCCTGATTTCTGACTCAGAACATGTAAAATTCATACTGGCAAAACACCCAGGGTAGGTGGAAAAGCAATCCTTATGCAGCCCATCCCTTCAGTTACAGTGAGTAGTTGTGTGGTGTGCGAGTATTCTCAGCTTTAAATGACACTGAGATTAGTTAATAATTCCTAGGATCTGTCATAGTTCAGGCACAAAATGGTGTTTTGAAGATGTGATTGATGATCACTGGAACAGCCAACCAGTAGTTCTTTTGAAACCAGGAAGAGAAGCTGAGATCCCATGGGAATATTCTAGTTGTATGCACCTCTAGGTATGAAGTGGGAATTTAGAAGGGTTCAAGAAATCTGCTTCAGATGAATCAAATACTTTAAATTACTCAGAAGAAATATTGCTGAAAATGGTAATTAGGGAACATAAGAAATTAATTAAACCTGATGCATTTGTGCCTCACAAGAAATGTAATTGCACACATTTAACAAAATAAGGGAACTTAAAGATTTTAAAATACTGAGATTTTCCAAATGCTGTCAGGTAGCATACTGCTAGAGATAATTTTCACATGCTTTTGAGGTTAACTTGAGGTGCAACAAATTTGAAAAAGTCCTGTTTCATGTGTAGTGGGAGCATCAACATAAACAGAAGGAATACCTTTCTTTTATCCCCTCATTCCTAACAGCAAATCGCACTGATACATAAACAGCAAATATATCTATTTACTTTTACTATTCTGTCTCTAGCAGATGGGCTTCTGCTTGTGTTTTTGTATTTTGGTTAATCATTTCCAATTCATGGTTTACTGGCATAGCACTCCTCAGTACAGCACCAAATGCTTCATTATGTCCTCTTCTGCTTGATCCCCCCTAACCCTCTGCCCTTTGCCACATAGTCCCTGAGCTTTCTTATTTTTCCATTCTTTTCTGGCAAGAGCATATCATTTCCTTTCACAAACTACAGGAAAGTTACACCGTTTCTAAGAACACTGGAATTTACTCTTCTCTGTCTCACTATTTACACTTTACCGGAAGAGCTATTGTCACATACAGCAATTATAACAAAGTTTGGGCATCTTCCATTTCTGTGCTGTGTGTCACTCAAATACACAGCACCCTATAATTACGATGTATGATCCCTGGCGTTCACTTACTGCAAGTGAGCCCCTTTTCCAATTTGTGTTCTAAGATTGTCAGTCTTTCATTCTGTAAATACCCTTGCTCCTTCCAAAGTGCTCAGGCAGGGCTCACATTTCAAGAATTATCACTTAGTATCACCACTTTAAATGATAAAGAATTATTATTTAAAGAATTTTCCAGTGCCAGAACCTGCTTCCCTGCTTTCTGTGATGCTGGCTGCTGACAGGACTCCAGCAGTTTCCTCAGCTCAGGAGTTCCTTTGAGTTTTTTGAAAACTTTCAGAAGCAAATTAGTGTAGTTACAAGCTATACGGTCTCAAATCAGATGGCTGAAGTGACAGAGCACAGACTGTGTGATAATCCATCATTCACCAAGAGGGATGAGAAAGGATTTTCCTAGTTTACTCAAGCTAATACCAACTGATTTTTTTTCTTTATTTTCATTGCCAAATAGTTGAGGGAGGGGATTGTCCCACTCTGTTCTGTGGTGGTGCACCCTCAGCTCAGCCACTGTGAGCACTTTTGGGCACCACAATATAAGAAATTTATTAGGTTGTTAAAGAGCATCAAAGAAGGGCCACAGAGATGGGAGACAGTCTAGAGGGGAATAGGGGAGGCCTCATAGCAGCCTACTGCTTCATCATGTGGGGAAGAGGAGAGACATGTGCTAATCTCTTCTCTCTGGTGATCAGCCATAGAACCCAAGAGAATGGCATGAAGGCTTAGACTGGATATGAGGAAAAGGTTTCTCAGCCAGAGGGTGGCTGGGCACTGGGACAGGTTCCCCAGGGAAGTGGTCACAGCACCAATCCCTGACAGAGCTCAAGAAGAGTTTGGACAGCACTCTCAGGCACATGGTGTGACTCTTGGGGCTGTCCTCTGCAGGGCCCAGAGTTAAACTTAATGATTCTCCTGGAGCCTTTCTACCTCGGGATAGTCCATGATTCTCTGATTACTTTAATAATAAAGGCAGAGTGGAAGCAAGCCTAAAAATGTAAAACATTGCAGATTTGTTGCTCCTTGGTGCTGAAAGTCCCAACTGGTGATGCACAAGGTGGTCTGTAGGCTGGCACTGGCTTTCATGCATGTAGCTGGCAGAGTCTGATGCCCTCAGCAACGTGGGTCAACCAGCCTTAGGATCTGATTCTGTGATTTTTAAATCATCTAATACAGTCCCTAAAATGGCGTCAAGAAAATACCTGTATTCTTTACAGGGAATAAAAATGGCATCAAGAAAATACCTGTATTCTTTACAGGGAACTTCTAACTGGGTGTGGACACATTCCGTTTTTTTTTCTGTATGTGTGCATGCACATGCTCACTATTTTTCACTACCATGGATCACAGAAACAGCTTTAAGTCTGAGTTTCCTCACATATTTAAGTATGTTAAATAATAATTTATTTCATTTAGCGCATTCAATAGTAATTTGCATTTTATAGATGAGTATCTGTAATCAATACACAGATGAATTTGTGGCTTACTGTTTCATTCTGTGCCTTCAAACCAAATAAATTCATCTGTCATCTTGATTTCTCTTCAAAAACATGATATATATATTACCTTTGACATCAAACTTTGGTTTTTTCTGCTAAACTTCACTTACATTCTGAAGTTATTTTTTATTATCATGATTAGGGAGGAACCTTCTACCATAAAAATCAGTCCCTTGGCACCATCTATGTATGATCTTCTGTCACTGTAGCTATGTAGTAATGATTTTCTCATTTCTTGTATCATCTGTTGTTCTAAGAAACATTTGTGCTCTGCTCAAAGGTTTAGAAATGCTGTAATACTGACATTGTGAACTATTGCTTGTTTTTCTGTAACACTTTTGTAATTTTATGTTCTACAGCAGAAATTCAAGAATTAACATGAAAAGAGCTATCTTAGGCAAGTCCACTCTTTTCCATAAATAAATAGAGGAAAAGATGAGCACAGAGGTTGTTTTATAAACCATTTACAATTGTTTATAACGTCAGCATTGGATTTCAAAATTAGGCATGTGATCTTTAAAGACAGTACTTTACACAACAGCATTAGAAGTAGAAGGGTGTCAGAGGTCAGACAAGTTCTTCTTCCAGGGCAGAGCTAAAAAATAGGAGTTCTTCAGACTGGGGAACAATGACATAGAAAAAAGTTGATCTATTTTGGGAAAGAAAAAGGGAACATCTTGAAACAGTACTCAGGTGTCAGAACTCCTACAGAAATGCTATCATACTATTTGTCTCTAGGGGAGTAAACCCAGACCTGGATTCACAACAGCTATTGTTCTAAACCTTGAAAGCAAGAAGACAATAAGGCAAGATGGCTTGTCTGTGTGAAACTTTAAATCCTAGACATCTTCACTGCGATGAGAAAGGGTAGATGCAGTTGAGTGCACAGCTGACTACTTGCCACCATCTACCATGATATCTTGTTTTAGTAACAATAAAGACATATGCTTAGAGATGAGAGCACAGCTCTAGCACATACACCTGGATGAAGGTGTAAAACACCGACATTGAGCCTTCTGTGGTCTGATTTGTTGACCTTCACAGCAGTGATTGCAGACCAGAGGTTAATGCTAAAATTAAGGTTAGCTGTAGCAGTTATTGTATAATTTAAGCAAAAAGAAGGCTGCAGTGCTGTATCTCTATAAAGCTATTTGAGCATGTCTGCGTCAGATTAGAAAATTAACTGTATTCAATAATTTTCTAATCTGTTGTTTACTGTTGTGGAGAAAGGGTTTATGAGCTTCAGTGTGTTTGTTTTTACAAATACAGTCTGAAAAGGTGACTTACCTTCTAAAGAAGCTCTTTATTCTCATTTCTTTTTAGGTAACTTGGGAGAAAAGCTGTCCAGAAACTGTCATAAAAAAGTACATACTTCTGAGCACCTAATTAGAAGTTTTCTTTGCTGCTTTAAACAGGCTTTGGCTCTGCTTTGTGCAGTTTCATATTCCTTCATTATCTTCCCTTAGAATGCCTCTGGCTGCATCCCTCATCCTTCAGGCTCTGGAGAAAGACTCAGCTGCTGTCCGGAGGATCCATGTTTCTCAAGGAACATGACTTCCACAGTTCTGGTGAGAACACCTCCTTGTGCTCTGCAGTGATTTGAGGCTGCCAGCACATATTCCATGCCCCCTGAATGAGGTTTGCTTTCATAGAGTCACAGATAGCCCTTCTCTGAAAAAGCATGGCAGCACAGGCTCATATTGGGACCAATTAGGTTTCACCAACACCACCAGCAAAGTGCCCTTTCACACAATAGAGAAATAAATTTGGAGTAGCAGCCTGCCTATCCCCATGTCACCCCATGGTTACAAGGAAATTAATACAAGTGGTTTGTAGGGTTAGCAGAGCAGGACCTATGCTGATCCTTTGGGTTGTTCAGGAAACACACTCCTTTCCACACACATCTGAGAACCTGATCTAACACCCCTCAGCCCAGGGCTGAATCTGGCTTGGAAACTATGTTGTCTCTGTACAGTAGATTTCTTTGGGACAGAAGGCTGGCATGGGAGTCTTCTTTTGAGGAACTGTCCCAGGCAGAAAGGAGAAGGCTTGGCACCATCTCCTTGCTAAGAATAGCTGCCTATTTCACAAACATCCCTTTATGTCAGCTGGGCACTTGATAGCAGGTCTGTCAGGGATGCTTTCCATAGCAAAGGTTACTAGAACAAGGTACTTGCTGTCAGACGGATTTTATTTCTTCTGGAGACTCCACACCTCTGAAATGCTTTTGCAATGGGGAACTTACCATTGAAACCTTCTGCAGAGGGACCTCTTGACACTGTTAGTCTCTCACAATGCCTTCAGGGTTTGGCATTCTAAGCCCAACTGGAAACCAGACATTTCAAGTATTCTGGGGACCTGAGAACTTGTCCTTTCCAGTGCTTTTAGTGACTTTGAGCTGACTGTGAACTATTGTGACCATGGTGTATTGTTTTCTGAGGCCTGGCTGCAAGAGCTTCTTCTTTACAAGGAGCTATTGTGAGGGAGAAAAGCAAAGGCATTGTGTCCTCGATGGTAATAATGAACTAAGTCTTCTTCCTCATTATCCCCAGATAGAAAGAGAATTATCTTGTTCTGTGTGCTTTGACTTTTTAAAGGCCTGACTGGTCAGAAAGACCACTAATATGAAGTGTCTCCAACTCCAGTGTGAAAGGGGAGTATCCGTTGAATGCCCACTTGCTGCCCATGTCCAGCAGCTGCAGTGTCCCGTGCCAGCAGGGCCATTTGCAGGATAACCAAGCTCCCATGCAGCTTGCATGACAAACTGCATGGTTATTGGATGACAGCTCCCATAACAAACTGCGTGGTTATGATGCTGCTTTCTGGGCATGCCACAGGGACAGCACCTCACACCAGTGACCATCTCATACTGAAAAAAGACAGCAGGAATCCCTCAGTCATGATCTAACACATGCTGGACATATGCAGTTCAGGAAACCAATCTCTTTTTTAAGTGTTTCTTTTAAGTGAAATTATGATGCACCTACTGTAAATGTATTGGTTTGAAAAGAGGCTGCACTATACTAAGCCCTGCAAAATGGATGAGGAAAAGCTTTCCATTTCTCTCTATCTGAAGTAGATGCACTCTACAGACCATGCATAAAATATACAGGAACAACATCATGCTGGAAGTATTTTGTCCTTTTTCTTTACTATCTCAAATATACACAACAATTTATGTATATGTATATGTATATGTATATGTATATGTATATGTATATATGAACCCATGCAATAGACAGCTGTCCCATGCAATAAACAGAGCACA
The DNA here is from genome assembly GCF_031753505.1 of Anomalospiza imberbis. Classification (NCBI taxonomy): domain Eukaryota; kingdom Metazoa; phylum Chordata; class Aves; order Passeriformes; family Viduidae; genus Anomalospiza; species Anomalospiza imberbis. The sequence goes on along the minus strand of NC_089685.1, from coordinate 27,588,499 downwards.
TTTGCTTCCTGACAATTTCATCTAAGCTTTCCTTACTAATTTGCAGCTCTTCCCAATGATTTCTGACATATCTAGTGCAAATTATTTAAAACTTATTCTGCTATAGAAATATTATTGTCTTTCCTAATGTATTCATAACCAGATTGTTTAGACCTGCTTGGAATGGACACAGTGCTCAAGTTTGGAAGTTATGGCATACTTATGTCTTAGTAGATTCCATAAAGAAATGCTCCGAAGTCAGATTTAGCAGTGTCAATGATTTTGCCCTTTGACTCCTCATATTAAACAGTACCTGAAATACCTACCCTTCCTTGTAGGACAATATAGATATTCCCTACTCAACTTGTAAACTCTCCAACATTTCTGCTTCTTTTTTCTTGGCAATATAGGTCCTGTTGTCCCATTGTTACAAGTTTTCTGACTTTTTGACTCTCTTGCCTGAAAATACATTCAAATGAGGTATACAAAATCACAGGACCATACTTCTGGTTTCCACAGAGCAGCCAGTGAGGAAGCATGGAACAGCACCTTTTGTTGAAATGACGCCTGGGAGACATGCCAGATTTTTAAGGAGTTACTTTTTGGGATTTGCTATCCAAATTTTGAGACATCCTAGAAAACCATTTCCCTGTGGTATTAGTGTGATGATTATTACATCATTCAATTAGAAAATAATGGTGTAAGAACAAAAATCTGTCCCCTTTCCAGTTTCCAAGGTCTTTAAAAAGAAAAAAAGAACTTTTAAATGCTAACAGCATAACTTTGCTGAACTCAGCACTGCAGTTCAAAGATATTCATTCTTTCCAGTTTGTTTCTGTGGTTTTAAATAAAAATGTTATATTACAGTTTCTTCCTGAAAGGTAAAGATATCATGATGCTCCTGTGTACTTTTTATGCTATTGCAACTATATGAGGAAATAGCTGTTAATGATATTGATATGAGAAAACAATAAATAAAATGAAATCATAAATAAAAAGCAAAATTGAACTGTTTCCATAAATTAAACATGCATTACCAGGGATATAAGTAATACAGGATTTCAGTGCTTAATTTTTACAGTATATTGAAAATTGATAATGGCTCCCCCTTACTGAAAGCTGCCAACTTTATTAAAAGAAATAATAGAACTGTTCTTGTTAAATCTTGAAGAAAGAACAATTTAAATAATTATGAGTATCTGCAAACAGTGAAGGCCATCAGCAGAGTATTGGACCAGGTGGCACACTGGAATTAATGGGCACATACCAAAAGCAGACACAACTGCAGGTATGGGAATGAGGAGGCTGAGCAGCGAGCAGGGGAACTGGGGGGAAGCACCTCCTTGAGTTTACACCCCAGTGATGTGCAGCTGGAGCAAGGAAAGAGCTTACTCATCTTGTTCCTGCAGAGTTTGAGGAAGAAGCATTTGGCATCCTTATTTTTCTTCATAAATGAATATGATTGCACCAAGAATATATCTTACTTCTAGCAGCAAACTGTCTTTCAAACAGAACAGTTCTGCAAGGTCTGAAAATCTGACTCACTGTTTAAGCAACAGTGTGAAAAAACCCAAACAATTGGGTTTTCTGTCTTGCCTTATGTAGTCGAATGCAAAAGTCTATGGGTTTGTATCACAGCTGGCCTGGGGTGCAGTCCTTAAGCTGAAAGAGGAAGCCTTAATACACCCTCCTCTGCAACAGATTATGTTTGTATTTAATCCCTGTCATTCTGAGAACAATCTTGTAATGGAAGAAAACCAGCACTGTTTGTTGACCCAGCAGAATATAAGTATTTTACTCTCTGATGAAAAATTAATGTGACCACTAGTAAGTACATACCAGATTTTTCTTTCACCTGTCATGTGTGTTGCATTACTTCAACCTGTATCAGCTCCCTTTACGAGCTCAGCAAGAAAAGTGAAAGAAATGAAATAGAAGTAATGGATCTAATTATCTATTAGAACTAAAGAGAAGAAGCTGTTAGACATTTCCACAAGCCTATGGATTCTGCTGTACATGAGGAGTCAGCAAGTTCTCACCTGCCGCAGAGGTTAAAGGGATTCAGTTGGCCATGGATAATGGTAGGCACAATGCATTACAGAACCCCATTCAGGTCGATTTCTAAAATTTACATTAAATTAGTTTATTTTGCTCTTCCAATACTGTGTAGCCATTCTGTAACACTGCTCCTCAGGGGTTTAGCACCTTTTACTCTCTGGTTAAATTTACTTTTCACATTTGAGGACTTTTGGTATTATGTAAGTGTTGTCCCTTAGCCTATCTTTTCCTTCTTGGAAGTATTTTTAAACAGCAGCAGGTTCCCTCCTTCTAGCCCTGTTTTGTTGGATGAAACAAACCACACTCTCCTTCCCTTGGCAGCCCTTCTTGGCATCTGTTTTAGTCTGAATATCTTTCCCTAATAGCACTGACCAAAACTATAATTATAGTCAACTGTGGCTGCCTGCAGCTTGTGCAATAGAATCAGTATCTTCATTTCACTGCTGGAACGGACACTGACAGGAAGTATATTAAAGTGATCATACTTCAACTTAAAAGTTTTATTTTCTTTCCTTTGGTAATGAAAGCTCCTTCAATTAACATCTCCTTCTGCACAGATAATTAGAAACTTAGAGGTAACCTAAGAGGGCATCTAAGAAAACCTAAGTGGCTTTTCTCTTTCTGCCTTTGCATAAAGGAAGATTATTTTATGCCTATTCCTTTTAATTTCCTAGTCTGGACTCTTTCTTTCATCCTTTCAAAATCAGAGCAAAGCCAATTCGTCAATTTTGGAAATTTGACATTTTCACCTTCTCAATTAAAGCCTAAACTCATCACAGAACCATAGAAAGGCTTGGGTTAGAAGAGACCTTAAAGATCATCTTTAAGATCATCCCCATTGCTGCAGGCAGGGACACCAATAAAGTCCCTGATTTTATTTCCAGGATACAGGCACATTTTCAAATGGTAACACTCATCTGATCAGACAAACCTTGTACTTGTCTCTGAATGCACAAGTTACCTAGAATGCTTATCTACTTACTGTCTTCTTGTGATTGCTTATTCTAGATTCAAAACTCACACTCATGTAATTTTTCTCAGGTTTGCTCACATTTTCCTGGCTGGGGAATTCTCTGGTGCAGTGATACAGTTATTTTAGTAGATGTGACTGCTGAGTCAATTTCAGTTTTTTAACTGGATAGCCCCACAGCATTCCCAAGGGTACTTTTTCAAAGCAGGATTCCTTTAACGTGATGTTCTGCAGTAAAGTATTCCTTTTCCCATTGTTAACATTTTTATTCAGAGGCACTTTTTTCACTCTAGTCTATTCTCGTCTTTTCTCAAATCCATGCTGCACTGAAATAATATTGTTCAAAATGCTCATGATCCCTCCTAGATTCATCTCCGAAGAGAATTATCATGTTCTTCAGTTCATCACACTGATCAGTTAAAAGCTGCTTATATTTGACCCAGTGCTAGCTCCCCTGCTCCTTATCAATAAACCCCTTTAATTTAAAATTCTGTTTCCTAATTTAGTGAGATCTCATTCTGCTACAGTTCTTATTCCATTTTCTGCTGGTAAGGTATCATGCAGTATTCCACAGCCAATGCCTCAAACTTCCTGAAAATAATTTTACTTTATATAGAGTGCTGTAGGAACACATCCATAGTAGTTAGGATTTCTGGCAAATTGCTAATTTTTTCTGAAATAACTAAAAGCTAATTACAGCTCAAGTGAAACACCTACTGCATCTCCACATTTTAAAATAGTTTAGAGAGGAGAACAAACTCCTTATTAGTGCCAGTGCAGCACTTGCAAGTTAATTTGAACGCATTCAATACAAGCACCTTGTGAATTTATGTACACAGAGGCCTAAAAAAGTCTGAATTAATTACCCTATAGCTCAACTCAACTCCATATGTACTTTTAAAAGCCACACTTAGGAAAAATATTGCTACAGCAATAACAAGGAGGGGAAAAAGGAGTGAACAAAGATATGACAGCAGCTTCCAGCAAAAACAGTATTGTCATGAATCCAGATCTTATCCTATTTGAAATAAAATCCCCAGAACACGAGGTTTTATTTCTATAAAAATTAAATGGAAATGTTACCACTTTGTTCACCGAAGTTACATGTTTCCTTAGATAATCCTTGCCCCAAAAAACTGTGACTGGAAACTTATGAATTCAGAATAATGCCTTTGATATCTCATGGATGATGCTGTGACTTTGCTCTTTGCCAGAGAAGTGTGCAATGTGTTTTATTACATCAAACTACCTGGTATTTTTTGTTTTGACTTATGGTGCAACACGGTTTAACTCTGTATAAAGCACCTCTATCAGAATAGTGCTGACGTGTCTTTTTTATATGCTTAAATCATCTCACACCTATGGGAAAGGTTTGATCTCATCATTATTCTACTCAGTTCTTAGTAATTGGAATGCAAAAGGGAGGCTGTATAAATGAAAGCTGGATTATGATCATAAATCTCTGCCTTGTGTGGCAAACACAAGGGAGAGAACAGAGGATGAAAAGGATGAATATCTGAGTAAAATGACACAGGTCAAAATTAAAAATATATCAAATTAAGAAAAAAACCCCATCCCAATCAAGCGTTTTCTTGCACAGTCAAGAATATGATATAGCACCTCCAACGATGTCAGCTGTCTGCCTCGTAGTTCCTTTCTGAACTGAAGCCTAATAACATTTTCAATGTTTTAAAACAAGTACAGAACGTGACTATCATAATAAATGTTATTTTTAGTAGATAATGCAATGGCAGGTGATTAGTTCCAAACAGCAAAGTGACAAATGCACTGATTTTGGTGAAATTGGATGCTGTAGCTACTGCACAGAACTTACATTTTATCCAGTCAATATTCTCATGCACTGTAGCTGTCTACTACAAGACAAACATTCCCCCAGGCACCTGGCAAATAATCTTATTAACAGGTATGTGCCAACATGTGACAGCAGCTGTGTCTACCTCAAATTTCACTGCACTGTTTTGAAGAACTGCCACATACCTTCCTGTGTTTGAGACACTGGGTTGTCGCAGCTCACAGCGTTCCTCATGGCATATGCAGGAAGTATGCCCAAAGGAATGGGCAATAGGACTGGACTAAGTTCTAAACGTTAACTTCACAGCCCTGACATAATTTCAGGAGAATGCATACATGAAAGTTGGAAGACAAAAGGAAATTTATATAATTTGATGTTGCAACTCCTAATTTTCTTCTTGACTAGAACTACACTTCAAGTCTGGTACCTGCAACTTAAGTTTCTCTGTGAAACTTTCTCATTCATATAAACTATTTCAAGATTTTATTTCCTTTATCCTGTAACTGGACTAGCTGCTCACGTTAAGTTTTGGGGCTTGGGATTACTTTTAAATAATGAGTTAAGCAATCTGAAATTATTCCCATAAAAACAATAAGCAGAAAGTTCTAAAAATACCAGTTAATGTTGATAATTTAATAGGCCATTTATAGTCATCCAGACATTTTACTCAATACTGTTATATACAAAATCCGCTAAAATAAAAAAACAAATTTAAATGTTATCTTTTAGATGCAAAAGTGCAATTAACACAGGCAGAGTTTTTGCAAGAATATTACATTTCTATTAAATTTACTGTGTACATAAGAGCCCAACAGATATACTGCCTACACTGAAGTGAATGAGGATCCTTTTTTGTTAACTTTGAATAAGCCTGGTCGTTGATAAATGAAGGTTTTCTGCCACAATCATAGCACATACATCCAAAAATGCATTGCACAATTGTTTCCATAATTTTCAGTTTTACCTGAAAACTTTAACTTTAGAAATTAAAGTAGAGCAACAGTAAGATTCTTTAAGTTCCAACAATAATTAACACCATAAAACCTTGTAACCAGTGTGCACAAAAGAACCATCCTGAATGGCTTTCCCCAGAATTCTGACAGCTTTCCAAAGATGTTATTTACCCTGAATCAACATTCTTCCTTTACTACTGTAAAAATGGATTTTCTGGAACAAGATTTACATTTATCTTTCATGCATTACTTATTCACAATTTGGAAAGAAATGGCAAGCCTTCATACATGTCAGCCTTTAATCTTAACCAGTCCTGAAACCTCTGCAAAGGTGATTTTTCTTGTGTTAATATTTTTGCAGCTTTTCTCAGTTTTTCTTCATTTCGTTCTAAATAACGAATTCCATCTGTCTGCAGCTGATTGAGTTTCTCTTTACGACTTTCATCCAGAGGTATGTCTTCATTCATCAGAGGGTTAAATCTGAAATAAGTATCTGGAGGTAACAGTGCATCCAGCATGGTGTGAACTTCTGTATTAAAAACAAATGAAGAAAACAGTTAAATTCACATGAGAGAGTCGAACAGTCCTGCAAGTGATCTGAACAACAACTACTCTGGAATGACACAGTAAGAGTAAATATTTGCTGCTTTGCTGAGTAAACATTTTTCTACCACTGCCTCATCGAAACCCCTTTCTCATTAGAAGACTTGTAAATGTCCCTGTAGCTCTGTTTACTCTGGAAAAGATCCATCTTTTATTCCAAGACAACTTCACTGGTATGACAATTAAGTAAGCTTTGCAGCTATCTAGATTTTTAATTACATTCCATTCCTTAAACAAGTAAGAGCATATCCTGAAGAGTAGGAATGTAACCTTCATATTCCCATTTCAGGATACCTGTGATTTGTTACACTTGGTACTAACAGAAGAAGGTATTATGAAAACAACAGGTACATTCTTCTGAAATTTCAAAATAAAAATATGTAGAATTAAAGCTTTATTTTGTTTACAACTATTAATAATTTTTTAATAGATTACTACAGATTTGAGGCTTGAATTTAATATGCATTTAATTTAAAATATTCAAGTTAAATTATACAACTTCAATTAACTAGTAAAATAAAAAACTGTGTAACACATTTATATCTTCTTTTTTATAACCTGTTTCTTTCTCCCTTTAGATCTTTTTGTTGGCTCACTTAAAATTCCATTTCTATCACTTCCTTCAGCATTCATTCTATCTTCTTTGTATTCTTACCATGTTCCTCCATTCTTTTAAACATCTATTGTCACATAAAAAGTTTAAAGTGAAAAAAATATCAGGGATAAGATCAAAGCAAAAGATTCTTGTAAATCTGAAATAATCTTGGCTTGGCCTCTCCTCCTGCAAATTACTCAGCTACGTCTGTTCTTGTCTCACCACATCCAGTCTTTCTTGTCCTATTTAATACTCTCCCTTTTTTCCTTTGTAATACAAGTTCCCCTTTGCTCAAATCTACTCTCCTCTCTTTTCATTTCTTTTCCTTTGGTCTCCACAATTAACTTTCCTTTCTTCCTCTTCCCTTCAAATTTCTTGCCTCATTTTTCAGTTGCAATGAAACTTTCTGATAGAAAGTGGACAGCACATATCCCCTTCCCACTATTCCTACTGCCTTTCCACAGCTGTGTAAAAAACCAAAAGGCAATACAAAATCTAGTTTTTTTCCTACTATTGACAGTCAGCTGACAGAGACTATACAGCAAGGAATCTAGACCATAATAGCATTTCTTGTTCCCTGCCTTTTTGCACTATCAGTTTCCTTTATAATGGGAGGGGGGGGATGATCTGTGTATCAATATTTCCTGTTTACAAAAATAAAACAGATGTAAACTGCTAGTGACAGAGTTAAAATGTTTTTCCATCTAGGAACCAAATTTATTTTAGAGAACACATGCTTGGCTCTTCCTGACAGCAATGAAAATCATCAGCACTGGAAGGTACAGTATAGTCCTTGGAAAAGAACAAGTATAAAAGCATATATAAAGAAGATCAGAAATCAAATAGTTTTTCTCAAGCTGTTGAAAATCAATGTTTTATATTAACAACTAAGCATTTCTGTGTTATGGGAAAAACAAATAAAATGTAAGAAAATATGATTTTTAAATGAATTCATGAATATGCCTTTTATCCTGAAGCTCAAGTAAAAAGATTTATCCTCCAGAAAACACATAATACTGGGACTAAAACTATACACAGTAAGTTACAAAGACACATGCTTTAATTGAGTTTCATGGGGCTGGTAGAGAGGAGAAGAGGAAAGACAAAAGGTTGAAGATTGTTCTCTGAATTGGAACTATAATTCTAAGAAACATAAATAAAATTGAAGACACTCACAGTACAAGTGTATCTTAAGACACCAACCTTCTGTATCAGTTGCACTGTTGATAACATTCGTCAGTTTGGCTTTCAGACTGGTGTGTGTGACATTGGTCTTTACCTCACTTTCATATCGACCAGTGCCCAGCGAAATCAGACACTGCAATGGAACATTGGGCCAGAGACACTTGCACTCATGAACTGCCAGTGCAGAAGGATTATTTAGGAGCAGACCTCCATCCTGTAAATTAACAAGAAATAAAAATATTGGTACTATGCATAACATATGGTCACAAAAGAAACTGCAACTACAAGTTAAACTATCATAGCCCTAATATACAAAACCAATTAAAACCCGTAAGCATTGATTTCCAACTTTTGTGAAATTGAATTGAATCTGTTTGTATGATACAGCAGCTTCCTAGCTTGGCCTCCCAGGCACTATCAGAGCAGCTGCTGGGTCTGTGCTCAGCTCTGATGCATTATATACAAGTGGTAGGCTGAAACAACAACGTTCACTGGAATATCTAGAGAAGTTATGACTTCATTTTGAAGACCTTTTCAGTAAGACAGATACACATATTGACAATTTCCTAATCAAAAATCTGCCCCTTGAAATGCTTATTAGTTATATTACATGGAAATTTTCTGTAACAAAATTCAAACCGCTACTTGCAGATTCCAATACAAATTAAAAAAGAAAAATCACACGAGCTAAGCTTGGCCAAAACTTACTTTGTAAACACAGCCATTACACAGGATGCTACAGCTTTGATTTAAGAGTTGGAGAGTCATTTAGGTTGGAAAGAACTTACTGAGCTCATCTGGTGCAACCACCCTGCTCACACAGGGTCAGGTACAGCATGCTGCCCAAGACCATGTCCAGCTGGGTTTTCAGTATCTCCACAAATGGAGACTCCAAAATCCCTGTGGGCAACCTGTTCCAGTGTTTGACCACCCTCACAGTAAAATATTTTTCCTGTGTTCAGATGAAATTTCTTATGTTTGCATTTACACCATTGTCTCTTGTCCTACCAGTGGGCACTACTGAGAAGACCACAGCTTCCTCATCTTCTTTCCCTCCCATTCTTGATTGGTACACATCTCCTCCCTGAGTCTTCTCTTCTCTAGGCTGAATAGTCTCAGCTGACTCAGTCTCTCCTCACAGGAGAGTAGTCCTTTAATCATCTTTGTGGCCCTGAACTGGACTAACTCCAATAGACTCTTGTCTCTATTATACTGGGAAACTGGAGACAGCATTCCAGATGTGGCCTCAGCAGTGCAGAGAGGAAGGACCATCCCCCATGACCACTGGCAGCACTGCTGCTAATGCAGCCCAGGATGCTGTTGGCCCTTTTTACTCTAAGTGGGCATCACTCATGTTGACATTTTTGTCCACCAGCACCCCAAGGTCCTTCTGCCAGCTGCTTTACAACTCAGCAAAAAAGAGTTATATCTCTATATGCAGGGCTCTGCCTTCTGCCTTTTTCAACTTCATGAGAATTCTTCAGTCTGTTGAGGTCCCTTTGAGTGGCGACCCAACCATTCATGTACCAGTCATTTCTCCCATGTTTGTATCATCCATGGAATTCCTGCAGGTATACTCTGTCCAATCATCCAGATCAATAATGAAAACATTAAATAGAATTTGCCCCAGTATAGATCCCTAGGTACACCTCTAGTGTCTTGTTTCCAACTTGACTTTGTGACACTGATCTCAACTTAGGCTTAGTCATTCAGCTAGTTTGTATCCACCTCACTGTCTCTTTACCTAACCCACATTTTGTAAGCTTGTATTATGGCAGGTAAGTGTCAAAAGCTTTACAAAGTTGAGGCATCCAATGCCTTTTACTTGTCTACCAATTGCAGATGGCTGCCAGGGTTGCTCAATCATGAGTAAACTACTTTGTAAATACATGCTGACTACTTATGATCACCTTTTTGTTCTTCACGACTTTTTAAGTCCTTTTCTGGAGGACTTTCTCTATCATCTCCCAAGGGATTGTGGCTGAAGTCAACAAGCCTGAAGTTGCCCAGAGCTTTCTTCTTGCTATTCCTGAAGACATGAATGGTATCTGCTTTCCCAATAGCTATGATCATTTCAAAATAATCAAGTCACCTCACAATGGCATCAGCCAGCTCTACCAGCACTCACAGGTGCAACACGTCAGACCTTACAAATTTACATATGACCAGTTCATTTAACTGCTCCCCAACCTGGCTCTCCTCCCACCTCCTTGCACCAGACTTTTACTCTAGCTGCAGGGGCCTGGCATTTCTGAAAGCCATTTTTACTGGTATAGACTGAGACAAAGGCAGCCTTAAGCATCTTGGACTTTTCCAAATAATATGTCACAAGCTCTCTCGCCCCAGTCAGTAGCAGGCCCACTTTTTCCCTAGTCTTTTTGCTGTTTATGTACTTTTAGAATCTTTTGTTGTTGCCCTTTATATCCCTCTCCATGCTAGCTTTTGTTTTCCTAGCCCCACCTCTACAAGACTGGACAGGACATCGATACTTCTGGGTCACTTGTCCCTCCTACACCTTTTGTACACTTCCTTTTTATGTTGGAGTTCAGGTAGGACATCACTGCTCATCCCTGCCTGCCATCTTTGCTTGATTTCCTGCTTATTGGGGTGGTCCTTCGCTGAATTTGGAAGGAGTGATTACAGACTATCAGCCAGTTCTCCTGAACCCCTCTTCTCTTCAAGGTCATAGTCCCTGTGATTCTTCCAAGCAGAGCTCTGAAGAGGATGAGGTCTGCTTTCCTGAAATGCAGTGCTCTAGTCCTGCTTTTATCTCGTGCTTCCTCCCCTTAGGATCCTGACCTCCATTGTCTCACAGTCACTATAGCCAAGACTTTCTTGAACATTCATATCCCTGACCAGTTCTTTATTCTTCATAATCACCATGTCCAGCAAAGCACCTTTCCTTGTTGGTCCACCATCAACTAGGACAGCTGCTATCATCAATGTACTCAAAAGATCTGCTTGGTGGTTTGAACTCTCCTGTACTGTCCTTTCATCAGGTATCAGGATGATTCAAGGTCCTGTGAGGACCAGCCCTGGGGATATGAGGCTTCTTTAAGTTGTCTGAAGATCAGAATTCAGCCCAATACTACTAGGAACAAATGGTACTCTGGAATTGAGGAGAGACATCTTTTGCTAGCAACACGTTAGAAGTGTAAGTGATGAGGCTGGGATAAAATACTTCAGGACTAATAAGAATCAGTGTGAGTGACAGTAAGCCTGAGAAGCATTCAGACAAAGAGATTTTGATCCACTGCATCTCAAGAAGTACATTCAGCACTTCCTGGAAGTAAAACGACCTTCACCCCAACCAAGAAATAGATTAATTTGGAATTTGAATTAAACAGAGCTTTTTTTAACTGGGAACACCTTAAAACCAGCAGTTATCAAGGCAAAACTTAAGCTTGAGAACATTACCAATAGCAGAGATGAAAATAGCTGTATCCATTCAGAATCTATATAAACAAGTAAAATATAAAAGAAAGTGAATACTCACTACAAGAGGTATAATGCAAGCACTCCCTATATTCTAAAGTTCCCTGAATTCCCTATATCCCATATCTGACCATCACATTACTAGAACAATAAAGAAAAGCAACTCTACCCAGGAATAGCTTAGAATAAAAAAGGTTTTAGAGATGAAAAACATTTTACTGAAACTCCTTGTAACTACAGATGTACTAGATAAGTAAAAACAGGATTACTGACTTAGTTTTTTGAGTTTGCTTTCTTTTAATTAACGTTTCATTTCAACCTACAAAAAGCTCTTTGAACCCTCTCTGGATACCATCCGCCTTGCTCAAAACACTAAATACACTGCTTACATGAATGGTCTCTTCAGTGCCCATTATCCTTTGCTCATGTTTAGTCTAGAAAACTAAATACAAGGACGTTTTTGTCCTTTATATAATTCCCCACGAATCTTTATCTAAAATCTTAATAATTATCATAGTGGTGCTTAATTCATTCTTTAAATGCTAGATTAAAAACATGCTTACAAAATAATTTCCATTGAGACTATCAATATAATTAAACATGACTGCTACACCATGGGAAAATCAGTGTTATCAGAAGTTTGATGGTATATTATACTAGAATACAATATTTTTGTAATACTGACAAATGAAAGATCAAAGGAATATAAAAAATACATACCAAATGTGTTTGTGATGATAACTAATGGCTTTGTGCAATGATTTCCATATTTAAACATTCTCCAATTTAGGTTTATTGTAACGACAAATTCCTAATGATTTTCAATTTAGACACAACTTCTAGCACTTATACAGGTAATAGACACATGTCAGTTTTTGAAAGTTAGAAACAGGACTAAGAAAGGCAACTGACTTGTTTCTTCTCTTCCAAAGAGATTATGGGTGATAATAACCATGTCCTAATCAATACTTCAAATAATATTAGTCTGTTAAAAAAGCGATGTTCATCGTACTGCTTTTGCTTACAACTAAAGGAGTAAATAATGCTATTAGTTAAACTGTACTATTAAGGACTCAGTGAAGGAAATACTGCAGTAATTTGTTTAAATTTGCAGCTTCAGAAACCATACAGCTAATTATGAAAAAAGCTGAAATCTTTGTGAAAAAGAATTTTCACCATTTTTAAAATTAGTTACAATTTCATTTATGTGCATTCAAAGAAAATATAAACAACAAAGAATTTTCCATTCTGAAAATTAAAGAACAGAAACTAACTCGTCTGATTCTGAATAATTCCTCTAATTTCATAAAACTAGAAAAAAGCCCATCCTGAGATGTCTACTGAGCTAGCAATACAGAAAAATGAAAGGCAAATCTAAATGTTTTTAAATTAATTTTAAGAAATCATGACATATCCTTCTCCATGCTTGCCCTTGAGACACAGGAACAGAATTCCCAAATAATCAACTCCGCATTTTTGTACAAAAGATACCGAGATCACAAGAAACTTCACTTATCCTTGTTTTGGAGAGCTGCAAAATCTGCTGTTTTAATTTTTTTTTCTCATTCTGTTGAACTTATTCTATAGCTTATATAAACTCATCTAAATTATTTACAACTTACTAATTAAAACAGTTTATTGTAAGCATTGGGCTTTTAAAATATATTTATAAAAATACATTAACCAAAATACAATAAATATAAATACTGAATGATTGCCAGTAGTATGGAATGTCTTGGTAACTAACAACAGCTTCCTCATCCATACTAGATTCCATGAGCTTTCTTGCCACTCTAAACTTTCGTGCAATTAAACAACTGGAAGTAAACAAGGCCAATTTATCTGATCTATGGCTACAGAGATGCAACATCAATCTCTGTTTGTCTCAATACAAAATAATGAAAACAAAATAAGGATCTTTATACCACACATGATGGTGCAAACATCTTGTTGATATAAAGTGATATTTTAACTTATATTATAAGCTTCAAACTACAATTCAAATTCTACAAAGCATTGCTAACTTTATGCACAGCCCTAAAACATTTTTGGTTCCTATTAAGTTTATCAGTTCCTTTTTGACAGATGGAATGTCTTCACTGTGTCACTCCTTTCCTCTATATTGTTAGCTATGTCCCTATGGAATGGTTCTGCCTGTGTGCACACAGAGTCCATATGAACAGTATATTCAATAAATTACACATTATTGACATCCACTGGGTCTAAAAACAAAACTAATAGATCAAGAGAAGATCATTGGTTTAGATCAACAGATAGTGATCAGATATCTATATGATCACTATCTATTGATCTAAGCCAATGATCAAGAGATCACTGAGAATAGATCAAGAGAAGTGATTATCCCCTTTTATTCAGTATGCACAAGGCCAGACTGGGGATAGATACTTTGTACAGCTTTGGACAACCAGTTACAAAACACTGAAGAACTGGAACACATACAGTAAAGAACCACTAAGATGGTTTGGGGCCTGAAGCACATAACATACGAGAAGGGATGCAAGGAAGTAGGTTTGCTTACCCCATTAAAAAGAGAAAGCCAAGGAGGAAGCCAATCACAGTGTTTCACTATCTAAAGTAGAAACGCCCAGATTCTTTCAAAATGTACAGAATAAGAGCCAGAGCAGCTGAGGAATCTCCGTCCTTAGGTATTTTCAAAACGAAGCTGGGCAAAGTCTTGAGCAAGCCAACCCATCTTTGATGAGGTTTAGCCTGTTTTGAACAGGAGGCTGAACCAGATAACCACCTGAGGCTCTCTCCTCCTCCTCCAGTTTTCCTTATGTTCTACTCTATTTAAAGAAATACTGCATGAATCACAGATGTACATAATTTTAGCTGTAAAACAAAATTACATTTCAAAAGCCATTCTTATTTGAATTTGAATTTTGTCAGTCCAGTCTCAGTCTTGTGGAAAACACAAAATTTCTAGTGCCAGGAGAGGTTCTGGTTGGACATTTAAGAAAAATGTCTTCACCAAAAAACATTGGAACACACTGAAGAGGGAAGTGGTGGAGTCACCATCCCTGGAGGTATTTAGAAGACATTCAGATGTGATGCTTAAGGACATAGTTTAGTCGTGGACTGGGCAGTATTAGGTTAATGGCTGGACTTTGTAGGTTTTTTCCAACATAAATGAATCTATGCAATCTTTAACAGAAAGGGTAACTTACAAGAACTCTTCAAATGACTAAACTGTTGACCTATATCCACAGCAAGTGGAATTGGCCCAAGTTCTGACTCAGGACTCAGTGTTGGGCAAACAGCCAGGGCAGATCCTCTTTTCGTTCTGTTCTCCCATTCTTGGATTATCTGGCCTTCCCTACATTTCACCCTCTCTTCTCATTTAGCTAGATCTCAATCCAATCGCAAACTCTCTTTTTCACTTCCCAAACACACTTTTGTCATCCCTTTCCTTCTCTGCTGCTACACTCAGTGCAGTGGCAAGTGCCAGACACTGCTTCATCTGCTGAACTTTGCAAAACCATTCTACACTTGAGTCAACTTAATTTGCTGGCAGTACACCAAACACAAAGTGCTGGAGTAGGAATGCTAATGCAAGGAGATACTAGAAAAGGGGGCATAACCCTCCCAATGTCATCACGCAGACAAGCAGCAAAGAAAAAGGTTTTTTAAAATTTTCTAAATAAAAAATAGATATTTCTAAATTAAAAATAGTGGCCGTAATCAAGTAAGTTAATATTAAAATGGAACTTAATAATAATACAACCCCAAAATTGCTAGTGATAGCAAAGCAGTGAACTCAGGGACTGGGACATTGTTTTCAGTCTTTTGTCAAAGGCTTTCCAGGTAGTAAACATGCAGTTGTTCTGTTTTATTTAATATCTTATTCCCAGATAAAGCAAATGAATTTTTTTCACACAGATTTTTTCACAAAAATTCATTAATACAACAGTAACCATATTTTTAGGGCTTGCTGGTAGGTAACAAGGAGTCTAAAGCTGTAGCTAGTATTTTCTATTAGTGTTTTGGTAGTTGCAAAATAGTCAGGTGAGGCTCCCCTCTGACTTGACTTACAGATCTTAAATTATTTAAAGCGGGAAAAATACACCTTTTGTAAACAAATGCTCTAATAAAAACTCTGATGGAGATACCCTGCTTGCACAGTTCCAGAGGTTAAGAAAGGCCTGGTTAAACACTGTGAAACAGATGGGTACAAATTCTAAAATCAGAAGGAAAATAGACTGGGAAGTCTGCAAGAAAGTGTTTCAGAGCACATGGGAAGGAGCCTGGTAGCACAGGATTTTCTGAAAATCTTGTCCTGTTTAAATAATTATGAGGAATGAGCATGAAGTCACCAGTGACATACTTAAGCCAATATTTGAAAATAATTATTAGAAATTAAGATACTAAAATTCAAAAATCATACCATACTTCACCATGGGAGAGCAGCTGTTTCTCACAAGAACATTCTCCACATTCATAGGCTCTCATTGCATTTCCTAATTCTGTCAGACTCAAGTTGAGCCTTGTAACTGTTCTGTATAACACCTTGTGTGCTGCACAGTTTTATTTAAATTATCCTAAACTTTGTGAATAAAATAATCTAGCACTGAAGGAAGGATATATAATGTATGAAAGCCAAGTCTGATATTTGGAAGCTGAGTTCGTTGGCTCCATAGTAACCACTTCACCTTACTGCCTATGCAGACATGCTTTGCATTTTAGTTCACTCTTACAGAACTTGCTCTGTTGTTTACTTTCACTGTCTTTGTGAAAAAGCAGAGACAGAAATAATACAAAGGTATCACAGGACAAGACAAGCTAAGACTATGAGTGGACTTCTGAAAAGTATTTTTTAAATTCTATGCTTAAAGTCAACATAAATATCATAAATATGCTGCTTAAGGATAAGTCTAGTTGCTGCAGATGAGGAGTTTGAGGAGTTGCTGCATAGTTATAAGGGGTTACTTCTTAGAAAAACTAAAATAACTACTTTAAAAACATTTACTCTATTTCCCAGAAGTAAATGGGCATGCCTTGCAAAATCATTCTATAAAATCATCTCAATACATTTATGTATGTAGCAGCAAACGTCCTCAGAGCAGAAGACAGGAATGAGAAAGGGGACAATTCTTTCACTACCTAAGGTAGCAAGGTCTATCAATGCAGGTAACTCCAAGATTCATATCCTAGCCTAGTCCTCTCACTGCTCTGGGCACTCAGTGTCATTATGAAAATGTCAGTGCTTGTACCCTAGGCTTTAAGGCTTGCTCAGTAAAGTATCACTGGGCTAAAAAGTTACAGTTTTTGACAAGTGCTTTGTGAAAAAGAAATCTATACATTCAGATTTAACTGTACAGTAAACCAGCCCCCTATAGCTTCAGCACAAACATAACCTTTTCAATTCAAAGATTACATGATTATGCTGTGCTGCTATACACATACAAATATGTTTGAAATATACATGAATTATGGCCCT